>NC_139226.1:507500-851077 GCF_055691185.1 Crinia signifera
TGATTTTGGCCAACAAATTGGACATTCTGGAAATGCGATGGCTGTTTCTCGCAGCACATTGCATCCAGATGTTTTCACATTGAAAAGTATACAAATCGCATATTTAATGGTATGCGATATGTATAAATGTGTCTAAAATTCGCCCAAAAATCAGACCAGGTTCTGATGGGCGAATTAGCCAGAACCCTGCACAGGTCATTGAGATCTGTGCAGGGTTCTGGTGAAAAAAAAAGGGTTAAACAGTTTAAAATAAAAAAAAAACTGCGTGGGGTCCCCTGCCAGAGCATAACCAGCCCCGGGCTCATTGAGCCGGTGCTGGTGACATAAAATCACGGTCCCCGACAAATAGGGGTCCCCTTGATTTAATGAAACCAGCACCAGGCTCAAGGTCCGGCGCTGGTTCCCAAAATACGGGGGTCAAAATGACTAGGGGTCCCCTGCATTTCAAGAACCAGCACCAGACCCAACCAGCCAGCAGGGTAATGCCACAGCCGGTGGGAGACTTTTTATACAAGTTTCCCCGGCCAAAGCATTCTCCCCCTGGCTGGTCAGCATGGGCAGGTGTCCTGGGGAAGTGGGGACCCCCCCAAAGAAGGGGTCCCCCCCTCCAGGACGTACCAGCCCATGCTGAAAGTCCGGGGCTGTCCCAGATGCCCCTGGGCGGTGGGCATCGGGCTGATGAAAAGTGTAAAAAAAAAGAATAAAACTATTGTCTTATACTGTAGAACTATGAGTCCCAGCAAGCCTACCCCGCATGCTGGGACTTGGAGAACCACAAGTCCCAGCATGCGGGGCATTAATATGATGGCACTTGTAGTTCCACAGTACAAGAAATAGTTAAATAAAACACACACTGACACCCAGAAAAATAAACGTTTAATACATCCACAGCCCACACATACTGATACCTACCTTGAGCCCTTGGGTCGGTCCCTGGATCTGGGGCCCGGGGTCCTGGCTCCAGGGCTGAAGAGTCCGGTTCCGGGGCCTTTGTCCTGGTTCCGGGGCTGGTCCGGGGCTCCTGGGCTGAAGATTCTGGGGTCCTGGATCCGTAGTAATCCAAAGGGGTACCTGAGGAAGGAAATCCTACTCACTTGGTCCCCTGATTTTATGTCACCAGCACCGGCTCAATGAGCCCGGGGCTGGTTATGCTCTGGTGGGGGACCCCACGCAGTTGTTGTTTTGTTTTTTTTCAATTGTGATTTCCTGCAAATGTGCGATTTTCAGACCTGAAAATCGCACATTTTCAGGACTAAAGAAATCGCATCAAATCGCACCTAGTCGCACTATTTGGGCCGTTTTTCGCATCTCATTAAATATGCGAAAAACGGCCCAATCTTGCGATTTTCAAAAGTGCGATTAGGTGTGGTAAAAATCATGCGGTTTTTACCGCTACACATAGAATGTCACCCATAGTGTTATTTATACAAACATTGGGATCTATTGTTATTTATACAATCATTGATATCTAGTGTTATTTATACAATCATTGGGATCTAGTGTTATTTATACAATCATTGGGATCTAGTGTTATTTATACAATCATTGGGATCTAGTGTTATTTATACAATCATTGATATCTAGTGTTATTTATACAATCATTGGTATCTTGTGTCATTTATACAATCATTGGGATCTAGTGTTATTTATACAATCATTTATAACACAACCAATATTCTACGATTGATATGTAGTTCAGTTTTATGTTACTTTAACATCAATGGCTTAAGCTGGACATACATCTACAGGTAGATTGTCAGATCTGGCTGGTTGGAACAAAGTCCTGGTAATGGATGAGAGCAGATGACAGGTGACCATTTGCTTTGAAATGCTATAAAACTGCCAAAAACTGTAACTCAGATATCACCCGGTATTTGTTCCAACCAGCCCAATCTGACAATCGATCTGTGAATGTATGGCCACCTTTAGTCTGCAGGTCACAGATGTATAATACAGACTGCAATAAACCGGGTGTGAATCATAGGTCGACATTAATGAGGTAATCGTGGAAAGAACGTTTATATGTAGTAGTAGTAGTACGTTTATTTATAAGGCGCCGCAAAGTGTCCGCAGCGCCGTACATAGCAAACAAAAAAAACAAATTACAAGGTAACGTACAGGGTGTGTTGAAAGATACAGTATAAATAGGGGTATAGCTGGTAGAACTAAAATCAGCATCAGTTCAGAAGTAGGTGTCAAAATTGTCAAGGAGACTGAAGATGAAGTAGAGGAAGGGAAGAACAGGACAGGAGCACAGGTGAGGTAATTAGGTAGGGTGAGTACGTGAGGAAGGAGGGCCCTGCTCATAAGAGTTAACATACTAAAAATAGGTGGGTGGACGAACGAAATACAAATAGGATAAGTAGGGACGGAGGGGAAGGGAGGCAGGATAGGAGGATCAAAAGAGGTTAGGAGGAGGGATAGGCTAGTCGAAAAAAGTGGGTTTTGAGGGAGCGCTTGAAGGAGGTAAGGGAATCAGATAGCCTGATGGGTGGCGGGAGGTTGTTCCAGTGCAGGGGGGCAGCGCGAGAGAAATCTTGGACACGGGAGTGGGAGGAGGTGATTAGGTGAGAGGTCAGTCGGCGGTCAGCGATGGAGCGAAGAGGACGGGAGGGAGTGTGGATAGAGATCAGTGAAGAGAGGTAGGGAGCTGTGGAGGAGGAGAGAGCCTTGTAGGTGGTGGTGAGGAGTTTAAAGAGAACTCGGAAAGGAATGGGGAGCCAGTGAAGAGATAAACAGAGGGGGGAGGCGGAGGTAGAGCGGCGGGAGAGGAAGATGAGCCTAGCAGCAGCGTTAAGAATGGATTGTAGTAGTTCGACAGTCAAAAGGTCACCATAGAAACGGTTGACACGCTTTTATCATTTCATTTTTGTGTCAATGTCCACATCTGTCAACCTGGACCCACAACTAGTGTAGTGCATCCTCTGGGTAAAATCCATCACTGACGATGATTATATACAGTTATTATTTATTCACAGATAAACAGGATAGAACACAGTAGTCTTATGTATTATCATATTATCCTCTTATAGTCTGAACACACAATATTGCACAGCATGAATTATTGGATTACCGTAGACTATAGTGCAATTATAAATATTATTGGTGGCCTATTTGCAATAAGTGCTGTGTGTGGGGTGCACCACCAACCATGAACCCAAATTGTCAATACTTACCCTACAAGTAGGGTGACCAACTCATCCCTTTAATCCGGGACACATATTAATTACACAGGTTCTGTGGCAGTTTAAAACCAGGTGAAAGCCAGCCACAGAACCTGTGTAATTATTATGTGTCTCGGATTAAAAGGATGAGTTGGTCACCCTACCTACAAGTCCCATGCTGGCAGCAGCTGCCATTTTCCCGATTATTAACACATGGGCAGTAGACCACAATAAACTAAAGGACAGCGTTGGGGTCCACTGATAACCCTAGTGCCCAGAATGTACAGTAATGCTGACTAGAGACAAAGCCGGCACATCAGACTCTTCAGGGAAAATTTACTAAGACAGGAATTCTATTGAAGATGGGATGTTCCCATAGCAACCAATCAGATTCTACTTTAATTATCACCTTCTAGAAGAAAATAAATAGAATCGAATAATCTTCAATATAAGTCTCATCTTAGTAAAGTAAGTCCTCTCCAAAAGCACCCCATAATATAATAATTTTACAGTGGATTATTAAGCAGTGCCTAATATTATATATTATTATTACCTACAGCATAGGTTATAGGACAGGGCATAGTATTATATATTATTATTATTACATACAGCATGGGTTATAGGACAGGACATAGTATTATATATTATTATTACCTACAGTATAGGTTATAGGAGAGGACATAGTATTATATATTATTATTACATACAGCATGGGTTATAGGACAGGACATAGTATTATATATTATTATTACCTACAGTATAGGTTATAGGACAGGACATAGTATTATATATTATTATTACATACAGCATGGGTTATAGGACAGGACATAGTATTATATATTTTTATTACATACAGCATAGGTTATAGGACAGGACATAGTATTATATATTATTATTACATACAGCATGGGTTATATGACGGGACATAGTATTATATATTTTTATTACATACAGCATGGGTTATAGGACAGGACATAGTATTATATATTATTATTACATACAGCATAGGTTATAGGACAGGACATAGTATTATATATTATTATTACATACAGCATAGGTTATAGGACAGGGCATAGTATTATATATTATTATTATTACATACAGCATGGGTTATAGGACAGGACATAGTATTATATATTATTATTACATACAGCATGGGTTATAGGACAGGACATAGTATTATATATTATTATTACATACAGCATAGGTTATAGGACAGGACATAGTATTATATATTATTATTACATACAGCATAGGTTATAGGACAGGACATAGTATTATATATTATTATTACATACATCATGGATTATAGGACAGGACGTAGTATTATATATTATTATTACATACAGCATGGGTTATAGGACAGGACATAGTATTATATATTATTATTACATACAGCATAGGTTATAGGACAGGACATAGTATTATATATTATTATTACATACAGCATGGGTTATAGGACAGGACATAGTATTATATATTATTATTACATACAGCATGGGTTATAGGACAGGACATAGTATTATATATTATTATTACATACAGCATGGGTTATAGGACAGGACATAGTATTATATATTATTATTACATACAGCATAGGTTATAGGACAGGACATAGTATTATATATTATTATTACATACAGCATGGGTTATAGGACAGGACATAGTATTATATATTATTATTACATACAGCATAGGTTATAGGACAGGACATAGTATTATATATTATTATTATTACATACAGCATAGGTTATAGGACAGGACATAGTATTATATATTATTATTACATACAGCATGGGTTATAGGACAGGACATACGTAGTATTATATATTATTATTACATACAGCATAGGTTATAGGACAGGACATAGTATTATATATTATTATTACATACAGCATGGGTTATAGGACAGGACATAGTATTATATATTATTATTACATACAGCATGGGTTATAGGACAGGACATAGTATTATATATTATTATTACATAGAGCATAGGTTATAGGACAGGACGTATTATTATATATTATTATTATTATTACATACAGCATGGGTTATAAGACAGGACATAGTATTATATATTATTATTATTATTACATACAGCATGGGTTATAAGACAGGACATAGGCCCTTATTCTGGTTGGTGCGGCCAGAGCCGCACACGGGGCTCCGGCCGCACAAACCAATCCCCGCCCACCCTACGGATCGCCACGGCCGTCCGTACACGGACGGCTGGCGATCCGCATTAAAATGGTGGAGGCTACGCCTCCACCATGGTGGGAGCTGCCCCCTGCATTCGATGGTCGTCGACCATCGAAGGCAGGTCCGCACGCCGCGGCAGCTCCCGCAAGCTAAGACCACACGGACAATCGTCCGTGTGGTAGCTTGTATGGGGGCTGAAAGCTGACATCCGGCGACGTCAGCTTTCCGCCCCCATGAGTGGCGTCATGCCCTCATTACCATGCATACGCCCCGCGTTTGCATGGGAACGCCCATGAAACGCGGGGCGTACACATAGGGAAATGAGGGCATGATGCCTCTCACGCCCCTATCCGCCCCCTTTGCGGCGGACGAAATCCGTCTGCGGCGAAGGGGGCTGCACATGCGCAGATTCACCTCTGCGCATGTGCAGACCAAAAACATCGGCGGTACGGCCGCACGCGGGCCGTACCGTTCCGATCTGAATAAGGGCCATAGTATTATATATTATTATTACCTACAGTATAGGTTATAGGACAGGACATAGGCCCTTATTCTGCATCGTGCGGTACGGCCCGCGTGCGGCCGTACCGCCGATGTTTTCAGTCTGCACATGCGCAGAGGTCAATCTGCGCATGTGCAGCCCAATTCGCCGCAGACGTAGTTCGTCCGCCGCAAAGGGGGCGTATAGGGGCGTGAGGGGCTTCATACCCTCATTTCCCTATGAATACGCCCAGCGTTTCATGGGCGTTCCCATGCAAACGCGGGGCGTATGCATGCTAATGAGGGTATGACGCCAGTGATGGGGGCGGAAAGCTGACGTCGCCGGATGTCAGCTCTCAGCCCCCATACAAGCTATCACACGGACGATTGTCCGTGTGGTCTCAGCTTGCGGGACCTGGTGGGGCGTGCGGCCCTGCCTTCGATGGTCGCCGACCATCGAATGCAGGGGGCAGCTCCCACCATGGTGGAGGCGTACGCCCCACCATTTTCTTGCGGATCGCCAGCCGTCCGTGTACGGACGGCCGTGGCGATCCGTATAGTAGGCGGGGATTGGTTGGTGCGGCCGGAGCCCCGTATGCGGCTCTGGCCGCACCGATCAGAATAAGGGCCATAGTATTATATATTATTATTACATACAGCATGGGTTATAGGACAGGACATAGTATTATATATTATTATTACATACAGCATGGGTTATAGGACAGGACATAATATTATATATTATTATTACATACAGCATGGATTATAGGACAGGACATAGTATTATATATTATTATTACCTACAGCATAGGTTATAGGACAGGACATAGTATTATATATTATTATTACATACAGCATGGGTTATAGGACAGGACATAGTATTATATATTATTATTACATACAGCATGGGTTATAGGACAGGACATAGTATTGTATATTATTATTACATACAGCATTGGTTATAGGACAGGACATAGTATTATATATTATTATTACCTACAGTATAGGCTATAGGACAGGACATAGTATTATATATTATTATTACATACAGCATGGGTTATTGGACAGGACATAGTATTATATATTATTATTACCTACAGTATAGGTTATAGGACAGGACATAGTATTATATATTATTATTACATACAGCATGGGTTATAGGACAGGACATACATAGTATTATATATTATTACATACAGCATGGGTTATAGGACAGGACATAGTATTATATATTATTACTAGGTGATTCATCGCGCCCTACGGGCGCTCTTCACACCGTCGTAAGGGGCTGCGCCCCCTTAATTTGTGAACATTTGTATATGAGAAAGATGGTTAGAATTGTATGAAATATGCCTGTATTGCAACTTGAGTTATAGGTGAAATGTGTTAAATAGAGAGCATATGATTTGGAAGGGGGTGTGTATTGTTTTGTTTAATTAAAAAGCGGTTACAGAGTAAGATGTACATTGATAGTGTGGATGGTACAGTGACATTTGTGGGTGTGGGGGGCTGTGTGTGCATGTTGTTTAGGTGTGTGTGTGCAATAGTATAGTAGGGTGTTTTTGAGTCAGCGGCTACCCACTGCCGGAGGTCACGACACAGGAAAACAGGAGGCTGGGTAGTGATAGGGGTGTGTGGACATAAGGGGGACTAAAGAGGAGGGTGGGAGATACTGTGCAGCTTCTGCCAGTGGGTGAGGGTCCAGTGTGGCAGTACAGGAGTACAGGATGGTGGCCCTGAGTCAGTGTCTCCTCCTACTGGGTGGGAGTTAGGGTACATGAGAGCAGGAGGCTGGGCTATGAGGCATGATAGGGGCATGTGGGCAAAACAGCGTCAGCGACTACCCAGTGGTGGAAGTTACGGTTCAGGAGAGCAGGAAGCTGGGTAGTGATAGGGGTGTGTGAGTATACGGGGGACTAAAGAGGGGCTTGGGGGTGCCGTGAATTGTGGGAGGGGCGTGGGGGGTGCCGTGAATCAAGGGAGGGAGGGGGCACAGGTGTCCGCAGATCGCGGGAGAGGGCGGGGGTCCGCAAAGCGTGGGAGGGGGCGTGAATTGCGGGAGGGGGGGTTGCGAATTGCGGGAGGGGGGTGTGTGCGGGGGGTGACGTGAATCGTGGGAGGGGGCGTGAATCGTGGGGGGGTGCACGGGGGTCCGTGAATTGCGGGAGGGGGGGCACGGGGCGCGATAAATCACCTAGTTGGTTATATATTCTTGTAGAAGGATGGTAGGATGTTGCTGTCATTCAGAATGCATTTACATAAACAGTAATAGTAGCAGTAAAAGATCTGACTTAAAACACCTACAGTAAAACAGAACAGGTGTTATATATTATACAAAGAATTGGTTGATGATGTGTAGGTTGACGTGCACATAGTTGTCACTGTAAAAAAATTGCTACAAGAAAAAATCAACACAGAAAGGTCAACACATGTAAATTTTGACATAAGTGTGGCACTTCATTGGTGTCCATGTTGACACATGAGAATGAATATGAAAACATTGAAAAAGTGAAAAAATAACACTTCAAAAACTCATGTCAACCTTTTTCATTGTCGACCATAGCCGTGTCAGTGTTTTGCATGTGCCATTTAATCCTGGGGTTGCCGTGAATCGTGAGCAGGGGTGGGGGGGGGAAGGAGGTGAGGTGTGTCCGCGAATCGTGGGAGGGGGGGACGCAGGGGGTTGCAGTGAATCGTGGGAGGGTGGGTCGCAGGGGCGGGGGGTTGCCGCAATGACGGGGGGAATCGCGGTAGGGGGGGTCGCGGGGGTGGGGGGTACCACGAGGAAGGGGGGGCCTGGGGGGTTGGCACAAATCGTGGGAGGGGGGGTCGAGGGGTGCCACGAATCGCAGGAGGGGGTGTGTCACGGGGCGGGGCTGCAAATCGCGGGAGTCGCCGTGAATTGGGGGGGGGGTGCTGTGAATCGCGGGAGGGGGGTCGCCGGGGGGTGCCGCGAATCGCCACAAGAAAAAATCAACACAGAAAGGTCAACACATGTCAATGTTGACATAAGTGTGGCACTTCATTGGTGTCCATGTCGACACATGAGAATGAATATGAAAACATTGAAAAAGTGAAAAATAAATCTTCAAAAACTCATGTCAACCTTTTTCATTGTCAACCATAGCCATGTCAGTGTTTTGCATGTGCCATTTAATCGTGGGGTTGCCGTGAATGGGGGGGGGGGGGGGACACATTGCTCTGTTTCTGGACTTTCTTCTTAATTTATGGATTACCATCACCTGTGCTTAAACACCTTTCTTATCAATTACCCTGTTTAAAACAGGTGATGACAATCATAAATTAAGATGGAAGTCCACAAACAGAGCATTCTGTCCCTCCTGGAGAGGGTCATGTTGGGAGGTATGAAGGTGTGGGGCGCTCACCTGGTGTGTCTGGTAAGTAGCTGTGTCTTTGCTGTGTAACATGGAGAGGCAGAGGGTCGTGTCTGGCACTGTGGGCTCACTGGGCTGGTTCTCTGTCGTGTGAGTCAATCATGTGAGTCAGAGGCTCCACCCAGCGTTACAGCTTCAGACACACTTTGAGTGACAGATGTAGCCAAATATATAAGAGATAACTGTACCTACAGCATAGGTTATAGGACAGGTCATAGTGTTATATATTATTATTACATACAGCATGGGTTATAGGACAGGACATAGTATTATATATTATTATTACATACAGCATAGGTTATAGGACAGGACATAGTATTATATATTATTATTACATACAGCATGGGTTATATGACGGGACATAGTATTATATATTATATTTTTACATACAGCATGGGTTATAGGACAGGACATAGTATTATATATTTTTATTACATACAGCATAGGTTATAGGACAGGACATAGTATTATATATTATTATTACATACAGCATGGATTATAGGACAGGACGTAGTATTATATATTATTATTACATACAGCATGGGTTATAGGACAGGACATAGTATTATATATTATTATTACATACAGCATAGGTTATAGGACAGGACATAGTATTATAAATTATTATTACATACAGCATGGGTTATAGGACAGGACATAGTATTATATATTATTATTACTACATACAGTATAGGTTATAGGACAGGACATAGTATTATATATTATTATTACATACAGCATGGGTTATAGGACAGGACATAGTATTATATATTATTATTACATACAGCATGGGTTATAGGACAGGACATAGTATTATATATTATTATTACATACAGCATAGGTTATAGGACAGGACATAGTATTATATATTATTATTACATACAGTATAGGTTATAGGACAGGACATAGTATTATATATTATTATTACATACAGCATGGGTTATAGGACGGGACGTAGTATTATATATTATTATTACTACATACAGTATAGGTTATAGGACAGGACATAGTATTATATATTATTATTATTATTATTATTATTATTATTATTATTATTACATACAGCATGGGTTATAGGACAGGACATAGTATTATAAATTATTATTACATACAGCATGGGTTATAGGACAGGACATAGTATTATATATTATTATTACATACAGCATAGGTTATAGGACAGGACACAGTATTATATATTATTATTACATACAGCATAGGTTATAGGAAGGGACGTAGTATTATATATTATTATTACTACATACAGTATAGGTTATAGGACAGGACATAGTATTATATATTATTATTACATACAGCATGGGTTATAGGACAGGACATAGTATTATATATTATTATTACATACAGCATGGGTTATAGGACAGGACATAGTATTATATATTATTATTACATACAGCATAAGTTATAGGACAGGACGTATTATTATATATTATTATTATTACATACAGCATGGGTTATAAGACAGGACATAGTATTATATATTATTATTACTACATACAGTATAGGTTATAGGACAGGACATAGTATTATATATTATTATTACATACAGCATGGGTTATAAGACAGGAAATAGGGGATGCGGTTAATTTCCCGGCGGTCGGGATCCCGGCGGTCGGGATCCCGGCGGTCGGAATCCCGACACTGGAATCCCGACCGCCGAAATCCCGAAACTTTCTCCCTCCGTGGGTGTCCACGACACCCATAGAGGGAGAATAAAATAGCGTGCCGAGCGTAGCGAGGCACCGGGCCCGCTGCGTGGCGAGCGCAGCGAGCCCGCAAGGGGGGGCGATCCATGTCCCCCCCTTGTCGGGATTTCGGCGGTCGGGATTCCAGTGTCGGGATTCCGACCGCCGGGATCCCGACCGCCGGGAAATCATATCGGATCCAGGACATAGTATTATATATTATTATTACATACAGCATGGGTTATAGGACAGGACATAGTATTATATATTATTATTACATACAGCATAGGTTATAGGACAGGACATAGTATTATATATTATTATCACATACAGCATGGGTTATAGGACAGGACATAGTATTATATATTATTATTACTACAAACAGTATAGGTTATAGGACAGGACATAGTATTATATATTATTATTACATACAGCATGGGTTATAGGACAGGACATTGTATTATATATTATTATTACATACAGCATGGGTTATAGGACAGGACATAGTATTATATATTATTATTACATACAGCATAGGTTATAGGACAGGACATAGTATTATATATTATTATTACTACATACAGTATAGGTTATAGGACAGGACATAGTATTATATATTATTATTACATACAGCATGGGTTATAGGACAGGACATAGTATTATATATTATTATTACATACAGTATAGGTTATAGGACAGGACATAGTATTATATATTATTATTATTATTACATACAGCATGGGTTATAGGACGGGACGTAGTATTATATATTATTATTACTACATACAGTATAGGTTATAGGACAGGACATAGTATTATATATTATTATTACATACAGCATGGGTTATAGGACAGGACATAGTATTATATATTATTATTACCTACAGTATAGGTTATAGGAGAGGACATAGTATTATATATTATTATTACATACAGCATGGGTTATAGGACAGGACATAGTATTATATATTATTATTACATACAACATGGGTTATAGGACAGGACATAGTATTATATATTATTATTACATACAGCATAGGTTATAGGACAGGACATAGTATTAATTATTATTATTACATACAGCATGGGTTATAGGACAGGACATAGTATTATATATTATTATTACCTACAGTATAGGTTATAGGAGAGGACATAGTATTATATATTATTATTACATACAGCATGGGTTATAGGACAGGACATAGTATTATATATTATTATTACATACAGCATAGGTTAAAGGACAGGACATAGTATTATATATTATTATTACATACAGCATGGGTTATAGGACAGGACATAGTATTATATATTATTATTACCTACAGTATAGGTTATAGGACGGGACGTAGTATTATATATTATTATTACTACATACAGTATAGGTTATAGGACAGGACATAGTATTATATATTATTATTACATACAGCATGGGTTATAGGACAGGACATAGTATTATATATTATTATTACCTACAGTATAGGTTATAGGAGAGGACATAGTATTATATATTATTATTACATACAGCATGGGTTATAGGACAGGACATAGTATTATATATTATTATTACATACAGCATGGGTTATAGGACAGGACATAGTATTATATATTATTATTACATACAACATGGGTTATAGGACAGGACATAGTATTATATATTATTACATACAGCATGGGTTATAGGACAGGACATAGTATTATATATTATTACTAGGTGATTCATCGCGCCCTACGGGCGCTCTTCACACCGTCGTAAGGGGCTGCGCCCCCTTAATTTGTGAACATTTGTATATGAGAAAGATGGTTAGAATTGTATGAAATATGCCTGTATTGCAACTTGAGTTATAGGTGAAATGTGTTAAATAGAGAGCATATGATTTGGAAGGGGGTGTGTATTGTTTTGTTTAATTAAAAAGCGGTTACAGAGTAAGATGTACATTGATAGTGTGGATGGTACAGTGACATTTGTGGGTGTGGGGGGCTGTGTGTGCATGTTGTTTAGGTGTGTGTGTGCAATAGTATAGTAGGGTGTTTTTGAGTCAGCGGCTACCCACTGCCGGAGGTCACGACACAGGAAAACAGGAGGCTGGGTAGTGATAGGGGTGTGTGGACATAAGGGGGACTAAAGAGGAGGGTGGGAGATACTGTGCAGCTTCTGCCAGTGGGTGAGGGTCCAGTGTGGCAGTACAGGAGTACAGGATGGTGGCCCTGAGTCAGTGTCTCCTCCTACTGGGTGGGAGTTAGGGTACATGAGAGCAGGAGGCTGGGCTATGAGGCATGATAGGGGCATGTGGGCAAAACAGCGTCAGCGACTACCCAGTGGTGGAAGTTACGGTTCAGGAGATCAGGAAGCTGGGTAGTGATAGGGGTGTGTGAGTATACGGGGGACTAAAGAGGGGCTTGGGGGTGCCGTGAATTGTGGGAGGGGCGTGGGGGGTGCCGTGAATCAAGGGAGGGAGGGGGCACAGGTGTCCGCAGATCGCGGGAGAGGGCGGGGGTCCGCAAAGCGTGGGAGGGGGCGTGAATTGCGGGAGGGGGGGTTGCGAATTGCGGGAGGGGGGTGTGTGCGGGGGGTGACGTGAATCGTGGGAGGGGGCGTGAATCGTGGGGGGGTGCACGGGGGTCCGTGAATTGCGGGAGGGGGGGCACGGGGCGCGATAAATCACCTAGTTGGTTATATATTCTTGTAGAAGGATGGTAGGCTGTTGCTGTCATTCAGAATGCATTTACATAAACAGTAATAGTAGCAGTAAAAGATCTGACTTAAAACACCTACAGTAAAACAGACAAGGTGTTATATATTATACAAAGAATTGGTTGATGATGTGTAGGTTGACGTGCACATAGTTGTCACTGTAAAAAAATTGCTACAAGAAAAAATCAACACAGAAAGGTCAACACATGTAAATTTTGACATAAGTGTGGCACTTCATTGGTGTCCATGTTGACACATGAGAATGAATATGAAAACATTGAAAAAGTGAAAAAATAACACTTCAAAAACTCATGTCAACCTTTTTCATTGTCGACCATAGCCGTGTCAGTGTTTTGCATGTGCCATTTAATCCTGGGGTTGCCGTGAATCGTGAGCAGGGGTGGGGGGGGGAAGGAGGTGAGGTGTGTCCGCGAATCGTGGGAGGGGGGGACGCAGGGGGTTGCAGTGAATCGTGGGAGGGTGGGTCGCAGGGGCGGGGGGTTGCCGCAATGACGGGGGGAATCGCGGTAGGGGGGGTCGCGGGGGTGGGGGGTACCACGAGGAAGGGGGGGCCTGGGGGGTTGGCACAAATCGTGGGAGGGGGGGGTCGAGGGGTGCCACGAATCGCAGGAGGGGGTGTGTCACGGGGCGGGGCTGCAAATCGCGGGAGTCGCCGTGAATTGGGGGGGGGGTGCTGTGAATCGCGGGAGGGGGGTCGCCGGGGGGTGCCGCGAATCGCCACAAGAAAAAATCAACACAGAAAGGTCAACACATGTCAATGTTGACATAAGTGTGGCACTTCATTGGTGTCCATGTCGACACATGAGAATGAATATGAAAACATTGAAAAAGTGAAAAATAAATCTTCAAAAACTCATGTCAACCTTTTTCATTGTCAACCATAGCCATGTCAGTGTTTTGCATGTGCCATTTAATCGTGGGGTTGCCGTGAATGGGGGGGGGGGGGGGACACATTGCTCTGTTTCTGGACTTTCTTCTTAATTTATGGATTACCATCACCTGTGCTTAAACACCTTTCTTATCAATTACCCTGTTTAAAACAGGTGATGACAATCATAAATTAAGATGGAAGTCCACAAACAGAGCATTCTGTCCCTCCTGGAGAGGGTCATGTTGGGAGGTATGAAGGTGTGGGGCGCTCACCTGGTGTGTCTGGTAAGTAGCTGTGTCTTTGCTGTGTAACATGGAGAGGCAGAGGGTCGTGTCTGGCACTGTGGGCTCACTGGGCTGGTTCTCTGTCGTGTGAGTCAATCATGTGAGTCAGAGGCTCCACCCAGCGTTACAGCTTCAGACACACTTTGAGTGACAGATGTAGCCAAATATATAAGAGATAACTGTACCTACAGCATAGGTTATAGGACAGGTCATAGTGTTATATATTATTATTACATACAGCATGGGTTATAGGACAGGACATAGTATTATATATTATTATTACATACAGCATAGGTTATAGGACAGGACATAGTATTATATATTATTATTACATACAGCATGGGTTATATGACGGGACGTAGTATTATATATTATTATTACATACAGCATGGGTTATAGGACAGGACATAGTATTATATATTTTTATTACATACAGCATAGGTTATAGGACAGGACATAGTATTATATATTATTATTACATACAGCATGGATTATAGGACAGGACGTAGTATTATATATTATTATTACATACAGCATGGGTTATAGGACAGGACATAGTATTATATATTATTATTACATACAGCATAGGTTATAGGACAGGACATAGTATTATAAATTATTATTACATACAGCATGGGTTATAGGACAGGACATAGTATTATATATTATTATTACTACATACAGTATAGGTTATAGGACAGGACATAGTATTATATATTATTATTACATACAGCATGGGTTATAGGACAGGACATAGTATTATATATTATTATTACATACAGCATGGGTTATAGGACAGGACATAGTATTATATATTATTATTACATACAGCATAGGTTATAGGACAGGACATAGTATTATATATTATTATTACATACAGTATAGGTTATAGGACAGGACATAGTATTATATATTATTATTACATACAGCATGGGTTATAGGACGGGACGTAGTATTATATATTATTATTACTACATACAGTATAGGTTATAGGACAGGACATAGTATTATATATTATTATTATTATTATTATTATTATTATTACATACAGCATGGGTTATAGGACAGGACATAGTATTATAAATTATTATTACATACAGCATGGGTTATAGGACAGGACATAGTATTATATATTATTATTACATACAGCATAGGTTATAGGACAGGACATAGTATTATATATTATTATTACATACAGCATAGGTTATAGGAAGGGACGTAGTATTATATATTATTATTACTACATACAGTATAGGTTATAGGACAGGACATAGTATTATATATTATTATTACATACAGCATGGGTTATAGGACAGGACATAGTATTATATATTATTATTACATACAGCATGGGTTATAGGACAGGACATAGTATTATATATTATTATTACATACAGCATAAGTTATAGGACAGGACGTATTATTATATATTATTATTATTACATACAGCATGGGTTATAAGACAGGACATAGTATTATATATTATTATTACTACATACAGTATAGGTTATAGGACAGGACATAGTATTATATATTATTATTACATACAGCATGGGTTATAAGACAGGAAATAGGGGATGCGGTTAATTTCCCGGCGGTCGGGATCCCGGCGGTCGGGATCCCGGCGGTCGGAATCCCGACACTGGAATCCCGACCGCCGAAATCCCGAAACTTTCTCCCTCCGTGGGTGTCCACGACACCCATAGAGGGAGAATAAAATAGCGTGCCGAGCGTAGCGAGGCACCGGGCCCGCTGCGTGGCGAGCGCAGCGAGCCCGCAAGGGGGGGCGATCCATGTCCCCCCCTTGTCGGGATTTCGGCGGTCGGGATTCCAGTGTCGGGATTCCGACCGCCGGGATCCCGACCGCCGGGAAATCATATCGGATCCAGGACATAGTATTATATATTATTATTACATACAGCATGGGTTATAGGACAGGACATAGTATTATATATTATTATTACATACAGCATAGGTTATAGGACAGGACATAGTATTATATATTATTATCACATACAGCATGGGTTATAGGACAGGACATAGTATTATATATTATTATTACTACAAACAGTATAGGTTATAGGACAGGACATAGTATTATATATTATTATTACATACAGCATGGGTTATAGGACAGGACATTGTATTATATATTATTATTACATACAGCATGGGTTATAGGACAGGACATAGTATTATATATTATTATTACATACAGCATAGGTTATAGGACAGGACATAGTATTATATATTATTATTACTACATACAGTATAGGTTATAGGACAGGACATAGTATTATATATTATTATTACATACAGCATGGGTTATAGGACAGGACATAGTATTATATATTATTATTACATACAGTATAGGTTATAGGACAGGACATAGTATTATATATTATTATTATTACATACAGCATGGGTTATAGGACGGGACGTAGTATTATATATTATTATTACTACATACAGTATAGGTTATAGGACAGGACATAGTATTATATATTATTATTACATACAGCATGGGTTATAGGACAGGACATAGTATTATATATTATTATTACCTACAGTATAGGTTATAGGAGAGGACATAGTATTATATATTATTATTACATACAGCATGGGTTATAGGACAGGACATAGTATTATATATTATTATTACATACAACATGGGTTATAGGACAGGACATAGTATTATATATTATTATTACATACAGCATAGGTTATAGGACAGGACATAGTATTAATTATTATTATTACATACAGCATGGGTTATAGGACAGGACATAGTATTATATATTATTATTACCTACAGTATAGGTTATAGGAGAGGACATAGTATTATATATTATTATTACATACAGCATGGGTTATAGGACAGGACATAGTATTATATATTATTATTACATACAGCATAGGTTATAGGACAGGACATAGTATTATATATTATTATTACATACAGCATGGGTTATAGGACAGGACATAGTATTATATATTATTATTACCTACAGTATAGGTTATAGGACGGGACGTAGTATTATATATTATTATTACTACATACAGTATAGGTTATAGGACAGGACATAGTATTATATATTATTATTACATACAGCATGGGTTATAGGACAGGACATAGTATTATATATTATTATTACCTACAGTATAGGTTATAGGAGAGGACATAGTATTATATATTATTATTACATACAGCATGGGTTATAGGACAGGACATAGTATTATATATTATTATTACATACAGCATGGGTTATAGGACAGGACATAGTATTATATATTATTATTACATACAACATGGGTTATAGGACAGGACATAGTATTATATATTATTATTACATACAGCATAGGTTATAGGACAGGACATAGGCCCTTATTCTGGTTGGTGCGGCCAGAGCCGCACACGGGGCTCCGGCCGCACAAACCAATCCCCGCCCACCCTACGGATCGCCACGGCCGTCCGTACACGGACGGCTGGCGATCCGCATTAAAATGGTGGAGGCTACGCCTCCACCATGGTGGGAGCTGCCCCCTGCATTCGATGGTCGTCGACCATCGAAGGCAGGTCCGCACGCCGCGGCAGCTCCCGCAAGCTAAGACCACACGGACAATCGTCCGTGTGGTAGCTTGTATGGGGGCTGAAAGCTGACATCCGGCGACGTCAGCTTTCCGCCCCCATGAGTGGCGTCATGCCCTCATTACCATGCATACGCCCCGCGTTTGCATGGGAACGCCCATGAAACGCGGGGCGTACACATAGGGAAATGAGGGCATGATGCCTCTCACGCCCCTATCCGCCCCCTTTGCGGCGGACGAAATCCGTCTGCGGCGAAGGGGGCTGCACATGCGCAGATTCACCTCTGCGCATGTGCAGACCAAAAACATCGGCGGTACGGCCGCACGCGGGCCGTACCGTTCCGATCTGAATAAGGGCCACAGTATTAATTATTATTATTACATACAGCATGGGTTATAGGACAGGACATAGTATTATATATTATTATTACCTACAGTATAGGTTATAGGACGGGACGTAGTATTATATATTATTATTACTACATACAGTATAGGTTATAGGACAGGACATAGTATTATATATTATTATTACATACAGCATGGGTTATAGGACAGGACATAGTATTATATATTATTATTACCTACAGTATAGGTTATAGGAGAGGACATAGTATTATATATTATTATTACATACAGCATGGGTTATAGGACAGGACATAGTATTATATATTATTATTACATACAGCATGGGTTATAGGACAGGACATAGTATTATATATTATTATTACATACAACATGTTTTATAGGACAGGACATAGTATTATATATTATTATTACATACAGCATAGGTTATAGGACAGGACATAGTATTAATTATTATTATTACCTACAGCATGGGTTATAGGACAGGACATAGTATTATATATTATTATTACCTACAGTATAGGTTATAGGAGAGGACATAGTATTATATATTATTATTACATACAGCATGGGTTATAGGACAGGACATAGTATTATATATTATTATTACATACAGCATAGGTTATAGGACAGGACATAGTATTATATATTATTATTACATACAGCATGGGTTATAGGACAGGACATAGTATTATATATTATTATTACCTACAGTATAGGTTATAGGACGGGACGTAGTATTATATATTATTATTACTACATACAGTATAGGTTATAGGACAGGACATAGTATTATATATTATTATTACATACAGCATGGGTTATAGGACAGGACATAGTATTATATATTATTATTACCTACAGTATAGGTTATAGGAGAGGACATAGTATTATATATTATTATTACATACAGCATGGGTTATAGGACAGGACATAGTATTATATATTATTATTACATACAACATGGGTTATAGGACAGGACATAGTATTATATATTATTATTACATACAGCATAGGTTATAGGACAGGACATAGTATTAATTACTATTATTACATACAGCATGGGTTATAGGACAGGACATAGTATTATATATTATTATTACCTACAGTATAGGTTATAGGAGAGGACATAGTATTATATATTATTATTACATACAGCATGGGTTATAGGACAGGACATAGTATTATATATTATTATTACATACAGCATAGGTTATAGGACAGGACATAGTATTATATATTATTATTACATACAGCATGGGTTATAGGACAGGACATAGTATTATATATTATTATTACCTACAGTATAGGTTATAGGACAGGACATAGTATTATATATTATTATTACATACAGCATAGGTTATAGGACAGGACATAGTATTATATATTATTATTACCTACAGTATAGGTTATAGGACAGGACATAGTATTATATATTATTATTACATACAGCATGGGTTATAGGACAGGACATAGTATTATATATTACTATTACCTACAGTATAGGTTATACGACAGGACATAGTATTATATATTATTATTACATACAGCATAGGTTATAGGACAGGGCATAGTATTATATATTATTATTATTACATACAGCATGGGTTATAGGACAGGACATAGTATTATATATTATTATTACATACAGCATGGGTTATAGGACAGGACATAGTATTATATATTATTATTACATACAGCATGGGTTATAGGACAGGACATAGTATTATATATTATTATTACCTACAGTATAGGTTATAGGACAGGACATAGTATTATATATTATTATTACATACAGCATGGGTTATAGGACAGGACATAGTATTATATATTATTATTGCATAGAGCATGGGTTATAGGACAGGACATAGTATTATATATTATTATTAAATATAGCATGGGTTATAGGACAGGACATAGTATTATATATTATTATTACCTACAGTATAGGTTATAGGACAGGACATAGTATTATATATTATTATTACATACAGCATAGGTTATAGGACAGGACATAGTATTATATATTATTATTATTACATACAGCATGGGTTATAGGACAGGACATAGTATTATATATTATTATTACATACAGCATGGGTTATAGGACAGGACATAGTATTATATATTATTATTACCTACAGTATAGGTTATAGGACAGGACATAGTATTATATATTATTATTACATACAGCATGGGTTATAGGACAGGACATAGTATTATATATTATTATTACCTACAGTATAGGTTATAGGACAGGACATAGTATTATATATTATTATTACATACAGCATAGGTTATAGGACAGGGCATAGTATTATATATTATTATTGCATAGAGCATAGGTTATAGGACAGGACATAGTATTATATATTATTATTACATACAGCATGGGTTATAGGACAGGACATAGTATTATATATTATTATTGCATAGAGCATAGGTTATAGGACAGGACATAGTATTATATATTATTATTACATAGAGCATGGGTTATAGGACAGGGCATAGTATTATATATTATTATTACATACAGCATGGGTTATAGGACAGGACATAGTATTATATATTATTATTACATACAGCATGGGTTATAGGACAGGACATAGTATTATATATTATTATTGCATAGAGCATAGGTTATAGGACAGGACGTAGTATTATATATTATTATTACATACAGCATGGGTTATAGGACAGGACATAGTATTATATATTATTATTACCTACAGCATGGGTTATAGGACAGGACATAGTATTATATATTATTATTACCTACAGCATGGGTTATAGGACAGGACATAGTATTATATATTATTATTACATACAGCATGGGTTATAGGACAGGACATAGTATTGTATATTATTATTACCTACAGCATGGGTTATAGGACAGGACATAGTATTATATATTATTATTACATACAGCATGGGTTATAGGACAGGACATACATATTATATATTATTATTACATACAGCATGGTTTAAAGGTAGGGATGTGCACCGGCCAGTTTTTGCCTTTTGGGTTCTGATTACCTTCAGGTTTTGGGTTCTAATGGGTTTTGCCAAAACACCCTCTAAATGTTTTGGGTTCTGATTTTTTTTTTTAAAGCATAAAATCATAGATTTTTTTTTTTTTGTTCTACACTATTTTTAACCTCAATTACATTCATTTCCACTCACTTCCAGTCTAATCTGAACACCTCACACCTCATAATATTGATTTTAGGGCAAAGGTTGCACCGAGGTAGCTGGATAACTATGCTAAGCCACACAAATGGGTGGCACAAACACAGGGCTCATCTAGGAGTTACATAGTTACATAGTAGGTGAAGCTGAATAAAGACTTGCGTCCATCTAGTTCAACCTATGTTTATAGTAGCTTATCCCTTGTTGTATAGTATGTTCTGATATTTTAAAGATTATGTTACTTATTTACACCCGTGGATGTTATTAACCAATAAATGTTTATCCAACCTTATTTTAAACGTATTGATAGTGTCTGCTGACACCACTTCTTCAAGAAGAGAGTTCCAAAGTTTGACTGTTCTGACTGTAAAGAAATGCTTTCTTCTAGATGAACAAAATCTTTTTTCTTCTAATCTAAACTCGTGCCCTCTTGTCCTAGATTCCTGTCTAGCAGAAAAAAGGGTGTTTGAGTGGCACTGCAGCAGCAGGCAGGGTGGCAATTTGAAAATCTAGGCCCCAAAAAGACCCCTATCTGGCTTGATCGTGTTTACCACCAGCCGAGGAGCAGTGGGTGATTGGGGCAGCAATGCAATAGCTGCAAAGGGGTGGAACCTTCTGACCACAGGCGACGACCAGCCGAGGAGCAGTGGGCGATTGTTGCAGCACTGAGTTGGTCTGCGAGTGTGCTGTGCATCTTTTTTTATCAATTTAATGTCTAATAAGACCACTATCTGGCTTGATTGTGTTGTTTACCACCAGCCATGGGGCAGTGGGCGATTCAGCAGCCTTCTGCAGGCAGTGGCAGAAACGCTCCTGTCACTTAGGCCATCTTCCAATGACATCTGGTTTTGTGATGCAGGGTGAGAGCGGCAGCAGCGGACTCCCGGAATAATATAGGGAATATACCCATCTGCATTACAATGTCTGTGAATGTGATACAGTCATGTACGTGTTATCTGTCCTTAAGGTACTGTGCCTCCATTAACGACACTGCAGAATGGCTTCCCGGAGACACCTGTAACACCCTATCTAAGGCAGTAGATGCACCAGCAGAGAGGTATTATATGTAGGGCAGTAGAATGGAACCTACTGACCAAATATAACCAGGCAACGACCAGCCGAGGAGCAGTGGGCGATCCGTGCAGCAATCAATGACTCTCAGCAGTGGGATTGGTCAGCTCTGTGATTATTACCACTTGAGCCCAAACAGTTGTATTTGATTAACGACTAATCCACTTATCTCACATATCAATGACTCTCAGCAGTGGAATGCAAACAGTTGTATGCATTGAAAAGACAAGTCCCACATATGAATGACTCTCAGCAGTAGGAATAATGAATGGTGATGCAAGATGGAATTGTCCTTGAGCCCTTACACCCACCCTTATGTTGCGGAAGTAGGACATGCACACTTTAACAAACCAAACATTTCAGCAACAGGGCCTACAAAACTGTGGCTGAAATGTTTGCTTTGTTAGGGCCCCCACACAAAAAATCCAATTCATATCTCCCTGTATAAACTGGCTCTACAGAGACAAGATGTCATCGTCACTCGTCATCCTCCTCCTCTGATTCCTCGCCGCCTTCAGTGTGTACTTCCTCATCCTCACAGATTATCAATTCGTCCCCGCTGGACTCCACAATCACCGGTCCCGTTATAATCTCTGGAGGAAATTCCTGATCTTCATTGAATAATTGATAATTCATTTAATAAACATCATCTTCTCCACATTTTGCGAAAGCAACCTCCTTCGCCGCTCACTGACCAGGTTCCCCGCTGCACTAAAAACTCTTTTGGAGGGGGGACAACTCAGGTAAAATTGAGCCAGTTTGTACAGGGGCTTCCAAACTGCCTTTTTTTCCTGCCAGTACAGGTAAGGACTGTCTGACATGTCTACTTGGATGCTGTCACCAAAGTAATCCTTCATCATTTTTTCAATGGTGACAGCATCAAATGCACCGACAGTAGACATGTCAGCAATCGTTCCTTGAGTCCGGACCAGATGTCCAAACTCCCTCCTGCCTGCCCGGCATCCCCGCCAGTGGGTTGTGTGGGAAATCGCAGCTGTTTCCTCACAGGCACAGGTGTGGGAGAAAATAAAGGAGGAGCTGTGGCTGTGTCATGGTCCCCTTCAGATGACAATCTCCTGACCAGCAGGTCTTTGCACCTTTGTCGACTTGTGTCTGCCAGAAACGGAGACACAACCTACGCTTAAAACCGCAGATCGAGCACGGTGGCCGGAATGTATTCCTCTGACTTTAAAAGACTGACCACCCTTATATCCTGGGAAAGCATATGGAGGGCTTCATCCACAATAGCTACATGCTTTGGGGAATCGCTCCGCTTTAGCTCCTCCTTCACTTTCTCCAGCTGCTTCTGCAACAGCCTGATCAGAGGAATCACCTGACTAATGCTGGCAGTGTCGGAACTGACTTCACGTGTGGCTAGTTCAAATGGCTGGATAAGTAGTAGTAGTAGTAGTTTGTTTATTTATAAGGCTCTGTGAGGATCCCGGATTCATGTATGCACTCAATGGTTGCCTAGCGCTCGTATCCGCCTTGAGAAAGGCAGTGTTTACCGCTGTGCAAGGCACCCCGGGTTCTTCAGTTCTTGGATCACACAACAAGGCCACAATAGCAGGTGCTAGGGTGTCCGGCGCTCAGAGGCGTAACTATGGCACTGCAGCCCCCGTGACCGTGTGGGGGGGGGGCGCTGTGCATGTGTGGGCGCAGTGGGCTGCAGTGCTATAGTTACACCCCGCCGCCCACCGCCATCCCCCGCAGTCTTTACCTGTCTTCAGTACGCGCTGGTACCGGCTCCCTTCTTCTGCTATGAGGACCACCACAAAATGTCCTCCCCCATTTAGCAGACAGTTCTCTGAAACTGTCTGCTGTATGGGGGCGGACATTTTGTGGTGGTCCTTATAGTAGAAGAAGGGAGTCGGGACCAGCGCGTACTGAACGTAGGTAAGACTGCGGGGATGGGGGGGTTTGCATGGGCGGCGGGGTGGGGGATGGTGTGGCGGGGCGGGCGCCGGGTGCCCTCCCTTTAACAGCGGGGGGGGGGGGGGGGGGCGCCCAAAACCTAGTTACGCCACTGCCGGCGCTCTCCTGCAAACCATACATTTTGCGCCCTTTCACATTGCCATTGCAACAAGCTGCAGCCCGATTGAGGGAGTGTATGCAACATGCGATCCAATGGAGGATCTCGGGTGCATGTACATGTATGCATACACCATCTCAGTGCTGTGTCCGCAAAATGTTGCAGGCACTAAAGGTGCCCATACACGCTGCGAGAACCGCATACGTTATGGACTAGATCACATTGCACAGAATGCATGCAATGTGTGTGCGATGCGATCCGAAAGCAGTACAAAAAGAATGTGCAGCACTCGTGACTGAGGGGGAAAGGAGGGGAGAGAAGGAGGAGATGGAAGTAGAGGGGAGGAGATAGAGGGGGCGGAGTGTTGAGGACTGGCAGCGGCACTGGCACAGCACACTGAGAAGAGGGAAGGAAGGGGAGGCGGCGCTGCTGCCTGTTTGTCATTTGATTGACAGCTGACAGGCGCAGGGAGCAATGGGTAGGGGGCGGATCCGGACATGACATGTCATCCAGGCATTCACAGACAGCGCTACATGCCTCAGCGCAAGTGTCCATGAGGAAGAGGGGGCAGGTCGCAGGAGGAATACAGTGTGTACGCGGTGCAGGGAGCTGCTCAGCCTCTCCATACTGCCTCCCGCTATCAGACAGGCGCTGTGGGTGACATGCAGGAGGCAGTGACAGTGAGGGATGAGGCAGCTTTAGCAGAGCAGGGAGGGAGACAGCGCCTTTTCATCATGGCGCCTCCCTGCTTTGCAGGAGCTGCTGAGTGGGTAGCACCGGCCCTGAATATGACAACCATAACCAAAGTATGTACATCTATATACTTGTAGCATTAACATTAAACACAGTTAAGAATAGACCAGGGGCGTAACTAGACGTTCATGGGCCCCATAGCTAAATTTTCAAAGGGCCCCCCTCCCAACATTTTCATGACAGTGCCTCTACAGAAGGAAAGAGTGAGGAGTGAGAGAGGGAGGGGGGTCATCAGAGAGAGATAGAGAGGGCTTCATGGAAAAAGAGGGAGAGAGAACTGAGAGAGAGGGTGTCAGAGAGAAAATGAGAGAGAGATGGGTGTCAGGGAGAGAAAGGGGGAGACAGTGTAGGGAGAGATAGAGAGAGAGAGAGAGAGAGAGAGAGAGGAAGAGACGTAGAAAGAGAGGAAACAGAAAGGGGGATGGGGAAAGATAAGAAGAAAGAGAGACTAGGAGTGGGTGGGGAGTGAGGGAGAGGGATGTGTGAAAGAGAAGGAGGAAAGAGAAAGCAAGATGAGAGTAAGCTGGGCAGGGGAATAGAGGAGAGGAGAGAAGTGGGAGAGAGAGAAAAGGATGAGAAGAGGGGGAGAGATAGATGGGGAGAAAGCAAGAGAAAAAATGAGGATGTCAGGGAGAGACAGCACAGAGAGAGCAAGACAGAGAGAAAAAAGAGGAGACAGGTGAGACAGAGGGGGAAGGTGGAGAGAAAGAATGGGCCATGAGAGAGAGTGGAAAAGAGAGGTTAGATATGGTGGGAGAGAAGAGAGACATGGGAAAGAAAAATGGGGGGAGTGAGAGAAAAAAATGAGGGGGCAGGGTAAGACAGAGAGGGGGAGAGAGAGAGCAGGGTTTTGAAAGGCTTCGGACATACTCCTAATCTCTACCCCCCCATGAGTACAGGTTGCTTGCATTGTGCACCCCCCCACCCCCCTTCAGGCACGTCGTACCTGAAGCCTTGGCAGGTTTCTTAATTAGAGCAGGGTTGCTGTGTCTTCAGTTCACTAGTTCAGAGACGCCCGTCGCCAGCGGGGGAGCAATTGACAGCAGCAGTGGTGCTGGATTTGTGAGCATGGGACTGAGACGGTGCCGCTGGAGGTAAAATGGGACTGCGGCGGGGTGAATGTTGTACTGCAGCAACAGTGCTTAACAGGGGAGCATGGAACTGCTGTTCACTGGCCGTGGTTGGTCACTGCTCAGGCGGGTCTCCCTCTAAACAGCGCTGGTGGGAGGAGCATTGGATGGGGGTGGTGGTATAGAGGGGAGCGTAGAACGAATGTTCACTGGCTACTGCGGCGCTGCTCAGCATCTCCCTCTCACCAGCGGATGCCCGGGACTACAGCTGCCCGCAGCAACATATTAAACAAATTAAATGAGCAAAACTTCAAAGGGTGCAGGGGATTGCATGCTGGGCCCTCGGCCCCCCGAACGGCCGGGCCCCATAGCAGCTGCATCTCCTGCACCCGCCAGGTTACGACACTGGAATAGACAAATATGACTAGAACCACACAAAGCATGAACCCCTGGATGGAGGGGTGGGGTAGGCAGGATAGGAGGAGCCAAAGAGGTTAGGAGGAGGAGGGATAGGCTAGTCAGAAGAAGTGGGTTTTGAGGGAGCGCTTGAAGGAGGTAAGGGAATCCGAAAGCCTGATGGGAGGTGGGAGGTTGTTCCAGTGCATGAAATCAGCCTCCACTGCGCTTGCGTCAGGTGCAGCCCCGCTCCTCTGCCTATGTCGTAGGTGGCCTTTTGCTGCTCATCCATTCTCTGCAGCATATAGAGGGTGGAGTTACAGTGCGTCACCACGTTGTGGTCCTCCCTAAGGTCACACAGGAGCGCTAGTATAACTGGTGGCAAATACTTTTTTCCCCTTTTTTGGATAAGCTGTTGCCTCTTATCAGAGGAATTGTGTGCCTCTGTGGGTTATAATAGTATAGAGATGGTATCCAGCTACAAGCTGAAACCACAAGGTGGCGCTGCTAACCAAAAATCATCAACTATACCATAAAATGTGATATCCAGCTGAGGCAGCGGCCGAGTGTACGTAATGTGGAGAAACGCGTACTTGGAAGCCCGCAGCAGCCTGGTGTTACCACCCAGCAACACCGTGGAACTAACACTGTGCTCCCCCCACGCTAAGGGGATCCATATTTGCAGGAGATACTAAGGACTGAATAGTTGGACTCATTCACCTGGAGCCGGTCCCTTCTAAGAAAGGTAGACCATACCTGTAGAGGATTACAATCTAGATGACTCAGATAAAGGGAACAAGTCCTATAGATAACCACCAAAAGGAATCCAGCAATATAACACACAATGGGACTGGTAACTATTAAATGCCTCTGATATGAATTGAACATTGGCATAATACGAAATAGCCTCAGTACTGTATATATTAGTACACTCAGCCTTGCCAATGTTATGTGTTATATGTTGTGTGTCTTGTGTGTCAGTTTTATACAGTATGATTATATTGTGTAAATTAATATATGCTTTTTATAATAAATAAGTGATATCACATTTTATGGTATAGTTGATGCTTTTTGGTTAGCAGCGCCACCTTGTGGTATTAGCTTGCAGCTGGATACCATCTCTATCCTCTTGTTTCAGCTGATGGCAGGGCAGGTTGCAGAGTTTTTGCTCCCGCTCCAGCCTTCGGGCAGGTAGTGGCAGAATGCCGAAAGTGTCCGCAAATTTTGCGTGCCACCGCAATCAACTCCAGCATGCTCCTGTCACTTATGATGAAATGCTGCACCACCAAATTTATTGTGTGTGCAACACATGGCACGTGCTGGAAATTGCCCATGTGTAATGCCCACACAATGCTACTGGCATTGTCCGACACCACAAATCCCCAGGAGAGTCTAAGGGGGGTAAGCCACTGGGAGATGATTTCCCTCAGTTTCTCTAAGAGGTTGTTGGCGTTGTGCCTCTTCCTGAAACCGGTGATACACAGCGTAGCCTGCCTAAGAAGGAGCTGGCGTGCAGGAGATGCTGCTGCTGCTGCGGAAGGCGATGCATCTACCCAGTGGGTTGTCACAGTCATATAATCCCTAGTTTGCCCTCATCCACGTGTCCTCATGTCCATAGTTAAGTGGACAGTGGGTGCAGCCACATTTTTCAGGGCACTGAGGACACTTTTTCGGACGTCTCTGTACATCCCGGGTATCGCCTGCCTAGTGATGTGGAATCTAGGCGGGATTTGGTACCGGGGACACAATACCTCCATCAACCGGCTAAATCCCACTCCACTGATGGTGGATACCGGGGTTAAAAAAATGGAAAAAAACTGCATGGGGTCCCCCCTCCTGAGCATAACCAGCCCCGGGCTCAAAGAGCCGGTCCTGGTTTCATAACATCACAGGAACAAACAAGTCGGGGTTCGTGGATTTTATAAAACCAGCACCAGGCTCAAGGGCCGGTCCTGATTCTTGAAATACGGGGGACAAAATGACTAGGGGTCCCCCGTATTTCAAGAACCAGCACCGGGCCCAACCAGCCAGCAGGGTAATGCCACAGCCGGTGGGAGACTTTTCATACAAGTCCCCCCGGCCAAAGCATTCATTCCCCTGACCAGTCAGCATGGGCAGGGGTCATGGGGGAGTGGGGACAACCCCAAAGAAGGGGTCCCCCCCCCTCCAGAACTTACCTGCCCATGCTGAAGCCCAGGGCTGTCCTCGATGGAGAAGATGTTGGGATGTTCGCCAAAGGACCTGGATGAGTAGGATTTCCTTCCACAGGTCCCCCATGGATTTCTTCGGATCCAGGACCCCGGACTCTTCAGCCCTGGAGCCCCGGATCCGGAACCACAAAATTGCATGTTTTAAAATGCGCACATTTTCATGAGTAAAAATCACCCTAAAATGCACCCTATCACACTTTTTTGACTTTTGACTTGTGAAAACGTAGCGGTCTTACGACTTAACCTCTGGGATGATGACTGACTCCCAGCAGCAGCGGCAGTAGTAGGCATAGCACTGAAGGATCAATTGGAGGAATCTCGGATATAAGAGGAGTCAGTCATGCTGGTGCCATGGCCTGCAGGACTCCACCCAATACGGATCAAGGAGGAATTTGACAAGGAGGGAGTTGGTGGTGTGCTTTTCAGGTGCTTGGCTCCAACAGGAGGACCAAGGGATTTAGGTGGACTGCTAGCCACAGTTCCTGAACTAAACACTGATTTATGAAGAGTCTTCAGGTGATGTATAAGGGAGGATGTCCCTAGGTGGGCAAGATCCTTACCCCTGCTTATTGGAGCTTTACATAAGCTACATATGGCAATACTATTGTTGTCCGGATTCGGATAAAAAATATTCTAGACCATAGAGGTGGATTTATTGGTTTCCCCCCTGGTGCCTCATTTAAGCAAACCACATCAGCATCCTTCTTGTCAACTTCCTCCTCATTGCCAGCTATATCAATATCCTCCTCTCGGTCTACAACATTGACACCTTCATTATCTAAATCAGGAACTGCGCCATGGGTGATCCTTCCAGCATATGCAGAGGGAGTGCTGAAACTGTTGGAAGGAGCCACTTCTTCCTGTACAGTGATGGGAAGGTCAGGCATCGCAACCACCCACACCCTTGGACTCTACTTGGGAGTTTCTGATAACATGTCTTCTTTAGTAGGCAGAGATGTTTTCTGTGTTTTTGATGACAGCTGAAATATCTTCAAATTTCTAAAGGGTGGAGTAGGAGGGCTTGCATGGTCAAGTGTAGTTGCACCACCAGTCATGAATACAGGCCAGGGCCTTAACCGTTCCTTGCCACTCCGTGTCGAAATGGCACATTGCCAATCTTATGTTTCTCCTCCAATGATTTAAATTTATTTTTTTGGGTCCTCCTTTTAATCAACTTTGGCTTTTTGGATTTTACATGCCCCGTGCCCCGTACACTGAACATCGGCCTTGGCAGACGACGTTGATGGCATATCATCATCTATGTCATCATTACTATTTGCATTTGCAGCAGATTCAAAAGTAAGAGGAAGCGGCCCTACATCTTTCCTTAATTGATTCTCCATATTGTGGATCTCCACTATTTTTGTGAAGTTATGCAATATATTACACCACAGGATAGCACCACTGAAGTGCAAGTATATACAGCAGTAGATGCTCCAATAGAGAGGTATTATATATATATATATATATATATATATATATATATATATATATATATATATATATATATATATGTCAGTAAATTAATTAGGCCCCACCAGAAAAATATACGGTAGTCAATTGCACCACCAGAAAGATATACAGTAGTCAATTATTTAGGCACCTTCAGAAAAATATACTGTAGTCAATCAATTAGGCCCCACCAGAAAAATATACGGTAATAATTAATTATGCACCACCAGAAAGATATACGGTAGTCAATCAATTAGGCCCAGTGCCAGATTAAGGTCTAAATGGGCCTGGAGATGAAAATTATCAATGGCCTATTATGCGCAATAATAGGGTTTGTGGCCAGCACCTAATAATGTGGGGGGAGTGTTCTGTTTGGGTGGTCTGCTCATGGGTGTGTCTCTATTTGTGTAAATACTTTCAACTAATTATATATATGCCTGGGGCTGGCATTGGAAAAATGCAAAGGGTTTAATATAGGCTGGAAAATGGCAAAGAGGTTGGCATATGCAAGGGACTAGCACAGAAAAGAGGGGGGAAAAAAGTTGCAGATATACTTACCTTCCAGTGGTGGCTGCAGACTTTGGGTTGCAGCCATCAAAGTTTAATTATTTATTAAAGAATGTGGGTGTCTCACCTCTTTATTAAATATATCCGTGGGATATTAATGTGTCAAAATATTTATGGCATCATTGTCCATATAGGAAGTCGGAAGTGTCAGCTACTGACACGCAAGATGGAACGCACTCACTACATGATGTGGTGCCATCTGGTGGTTGGAGACTGTATACGCAACAACTTATAATCAGACTGAATTATAACTAGAGGGATGTGTGCTTGCCCACATTTGTTAGGGTGATGTTGGGTCCTTAGAAAGTACATAGTGAGGAGCTGAATTTAGTCGTCACATCTGGGACATTACTGCAGGTCAATTATTATTGACAGCGATATGTAAAGCGTCAAACAACTATGTACATACGATAGTGCTAACCTGGAATAAAGAGAAATAGGTACTTGTGTATTATCACGGCGCCCAGGGGCTGGCTGGCAACTTTTAGCCTGGGGGGCAAGTCAAGAGCACTGGCCCATAAGTAGCGCATAAGTGGCCCATAAGTAGCGCATTGTTAAATGCAGGTTTTTAATTAAAACACCACAGGCAGCTCTCCTGCATAAATAAATAAATAACAGGACACCACAGGCTGCTCTCCTGCATATGCAAAGAACAGGACACCACAGTCTGCTCTCCTGCATAAATAAATAATAGGACACCACAGGCTGCTCTCCTGCATATATAAAGAACAGGACACCACAGGCTGCACCCCTGCATAAAAGACAGGACACCACAGGCTGCACCCCTGCGTAAAAGACAGGACACCACAGGCTGCTCCCCCTGTATGATAATAATGCCATGATGCCACAGGCTGCTCCCCCTGTATAATAATAATGCAATGACACCACAGGCTGCTCCCGCTGTATAATATAATAATAGTAATACCATGACACAAATTATTATACAGAGGGAGCAGCCTGTGGTGCCATGGCATTACTTTTATATTATACAGGGGGAGCAGCCTGTGCTGTCATGGCATTATTATTATTATACAGAGGGAGCAGCCTGTGGTGTCATGCCATTATTATTATACAGATGGAGCAGCCTGAGGTGTCATGGCATAATGCCATGACACCACAGGCTTCTCCCCCTGTACAATAATAATTATGACACCACAGGTTCCTCCCACTGTATAATATAAAAGTAATGCCATGACACCACAGGCTGCTCCCTCTGTATAATAATAATGCAATGACACCACATGCTGCTCCCGCTGTATAATAATAATGCAATGATACCACAGGCTGCTCCCGCTGTATACTGTAATATAACAATAGTAATGCCATGACACAAATTATTATACAGGGGGAGCAGCCTGTGGTGCCATGGCATTACTTTTATATTATACAGGGGGAGCAGCCTGTGGTGTCATGCCATTATTATTATACAGAGGGAGCAGCCTGTGGCGTCATGGCATAATGCCATGACACCACAGGCTTCTCCCCCTGTACAATAATAATTATGACACCACAGGTTCCTCCCACTGTATAATATAAAAGTAATGCCATGACACCACAGGCTGCTCCCTCTGTATAATAATAATGCAATGACACCACATGCTGCTCCCGCTGTATAATAATAATGCAATGATACCACAGGCTGCTCCCGCTGTATACTGTAATATAACAATAGTAATGCCATGACACAAATTATTATACAGGGGGAGCAGCCTGTGGTGCCATGGCATTACTTTTATATTATACAGGGGAAGCAGCCTGTGGTGTCATGCCATTATTATTATACAGAGGGAGCAGCCTGTGGCGTCATGGCATAATGCCATGACACCACAGGCTGCTCCCCCTGTGCAATAATAATTATGACACCACAGGTTGCTCCCCCTGTATAATATAAAAGTAATGCCATGACACCACTGGCTGCTCCCTCTGTATAATAATAATGCAATGACACCACATGCTGCTCCCGCTGTATAATAATAATAATGCAATGACACCACAGGCTGCTCCCGCTGTATAATAATAATGCAATGACACCACAGGCTGCTCCCGCTGTATAATATAATAATAGTAATACCATGACACAAATTATTATACAGGGGGATCAGCCTGTGGTGTCATGGCATTATTATTATACAGCGGGAGCAGCCTGTGGTGTCATTGCATTATTATTATACAGCGGGAGCAGCATGTGGTGTCATTGCATTATTATTATACAGAGGGAGCAGCCTGTGGTGTCATGGCGTTATTATTATACAGCGGGAGCAGCCTGTGGTGTCATGGCATAATGCAATGACACCACAGGCTGCTCCCGCTGTATAATAATAATGCAATGACACCACTGGCTGCTCCCTCTGTATAATAATTATGCAATGACACCACAGGCTGCTCCCGCTGTATAATATAACAATTGTAATGCCATGACACAAATTATTATACAGGGGGAGCAGCCTGTGGCGTCATTGCATTATTATTATACAGAGGGAGCAGCCTGTGGTGTCATGGCATTACTTTTATATTATACAGGGGGAGCAGCCTGTGGTGTCATGGCATTATTATTATGCAGAGGGAGCAGCCTGTGGTGTAATGGCATAATGCCATGACACCACAGGCTGCTCCCCCTGTACAATAATAATTATGACACCACAGGTTGCTCCCCCTGTATAATATAAAAGTAATGCCATGACACCACTGGCTGCTCCCTCTGTATAATAATAATGCAATGACACCACATGCTGCTCCCGCTGTATAATAATAATGCAATGACACCACAGGCTGCTCCCGCTGTATAATAATAATGCAATGACACCACAGGCTGCTCCCGCTGTATAATATAATAATAGTAATGCCATGACACAAATTATTATACAGGGGGAGCAGCCTGTGGTGTCATTGCATTATTATTATACAGAGGGAGCAGCCTGTGGTGTCATGGCATTACTTTTATATTATACAGGGGGAGCAGCCTGTGGTGTCATGGCGTTATTATTATACAGAGGGAGCAGCCTGTGGTGTCATGGCATAATGCAATGACACCACAGGCTGCTCCCGCTGTATAATAATAATGCAATGACACCACAGGCTGCTCCAGCTGTATAATAATAATGCAATGACACCACAGGCTGCTCCCGCTGTATAATATAATAATAGTAATGCCATGACACAAATTATTATACAGGGGGAGCAGCCTGTGGCGTCATTGCATTATTATTATACAGAGGGAGCAGCCTGTGGTGTCATGGCATTACTTTAATATTATACAGGGGGAGCAGCCTGTGGTGTCATGGTATTATTATTATGCAGAGGGAGCAGCCTGTGGTGTCATGGCATAATGCCATGACACCACAGGCTGCTCCCCCTGTACAATAATAATGACACCACAGGCTGCTCCCCCAGTATAATATAAAAGTAATGCCATGACACCACAGGCTGCTCCCCCTGTATAATAATTTGTGTCATGGCATTACTATTATTAATAGTAATGCCATGACACAAATTATTATACAGGTGGAGCAGCCTGTGGTGTCATGGCATTATTATTAATATACATGAAACTGAACAGCACAGCAGATATGTAGTTTTTTATGTTAACTTACTACTGTGTATGTCACTGTCTGTCAAATTTCAGTTCCCCTCTCTGCGTCTCTGCGGCGGCGGCCTCCTGAAGTGTCCCCCACGCCACGAGTAGTTTAACGGGCGGCCCCAGCCTTCCTCCAGTCCAGTGCAGACGCGTGGGTGGGAGGCGTCAACGTCATGACGTCCCCACCGCACCTAGCGTCTGCCGACTGCCACTGCCGCCCGCCGGGGACAAGAGGGAACATGCTGCCGGCCGGAGCCCTCCTCCACGTAGCCGTGGAGGCCGGCGGCCATGTTCCTGCGGCCGCAGCCCGCAGATATCATATAAAAAACCACAGGAACATGGCCGCCGGCAAAAAAAAAAAAAAAAAAAGCAAAGCGGCCGCGGACACAGCCGCGGCGGCGCGGCCCGCAGCACAGCAGCCAGAGCGGCCTGGGGGGCAGATGGCACCCTGCCCCCCGGCCCAGCCCGCCCCTGACGGCGCCCGATTTAATGTAAATCACATACGATATCGCATATGAATTAGCCGCCGATTTGCGGCCGATTCGATCCGCGATGCGATTTAGCGGCCGATTTGCGGCTGATTTTTGGCCATTTCCTGCCGATTTGCATGCTATTCCATCCTTGCACACCCCCACTATCCAAGTGAGCCTGAAGCGTGGCATACCTGCGACCGCTCGGGCCCCGCTGCACTCGCCCCGCTTCGGGCCCCGCTTCGGGCCCCGCAGCTCACTGCGCTCACCACGCTTTATGGGGGTATGAACAGGTCGGGAGGACGCATACCGCATCGGCTCGTCATGCATCGGGCTCACTTGGATAGTGGGGGTGTGCAACGATGGAATAGCATGCAAATCGGTTAGAAATCGCGGAATATCGGCTGAAAATCGGCCGCAAATCACCCGCTAAATTGCAGCCGATTTTGCAGATTTTGCCGATTTTGCGATTTGCAGCCTATTTTGTGGGCACCGTGATAATACACAAGTACCGAGAAATATAGGTGTGATAACTAAAAATATTTTTATGTGTTTTATTATTCAATTTATTTTATTTTTTATGGTTTTTAAGAAAGTATAAGAATTTTTTTTTATATAAAAAATCTATTATATCTAATCCTAGTGAAGGAATGTTCCTGGGGTTTTAGTATTGTGGATGGGTTAGATACCTGAATTATCATGTCTAATGGTCATATTTGAGAATAATACATTTATAGAGGGACAGATGTTAGTCATAGCCTAACATCCCGTGAAAACAGATAAAATCAGGCAATGTATCCATACATATGGTAGAACAGATGACAGGTAGTTCTGTTTTCCCCGATTCCATGGCTGCTCTAATCGAATTGCGAGGGTTCGCCATTGTTTCGCAAAACTTTCTAGATGTCATCCCCACATATGCGATGTCGCATGGACAACCTATGTACATAGTTGTTTGACGCTTTACATATCCCTGTCAATAATAATTGACCTGCAGTAATGTCCCAGATGTGACGACTAAATTCAGCTCCTCACTATGGCCCTTATTCTGATTCGGTCGGTACGGCCCGCGTGCGGCCGTACCGCCGATGTTTGGACTCTGCACATGCGCAGAGGTCAATCTGCGCATGTGCAGCCCCCTTCGCCGCAGACGTATTTCGTCCGCCGCAAAGGGGGCGTATAGGGGCGTGAGAGGCTTCATGCCCTCATTTCCCTATGTGTACGCCCCGCGTTTCATGGGCGTTCCCATGCAAACGCGGGGCGTATGCATGGTAATGAGGGCATGACGCCCTCATTACCATGACATGGGGGCGGAAAGCTGACGTCGCCGGATGTCAGCTTTCAGCCCCCATACAAGCTACCACACGGACGATTGTCCGTGTGGTCTTAGCTTGCGGGAGCTGCCGCGGCGTGCGGGCCTGCCTTCGATGGTCGACGACCATCGAATGCAGGGGGCAGCTCCCACCATGGTGGAGGCGTAGCCTCCACCATTTTAATGCGGATCGCCAGCCGTCCGTGTACGGACGGCCGTGGCGATCCGTCTGGTGGGCGGCCCTTGGTTTGTGCGGTCGGAGCCCCGTGTGCGGCTCTGACCGCACCAACCAGAATAAGGGCCTATGTACTTTCTAAGGACCCGACATCACCCTAACAAATGTGGGCAACCACACATCCCTCTAGTTATAATTCAGTCTGATTATAAGTTGTTGCGTATACAGTCTCCAACCACCAGATGGCACCACATCATGAAGTGAGTGCGTTCCATCTTGCGTGTCAGTAGCTGACACTTCCGACTTCCTATATGGACAATGGCTCCATAAATATTTTGGGTACTTGTGTATTATCACGGCGCCCCCGATATTAAGTCGCACGATTTTTCATCGCATCGCACGCCATCGCATGCCATACACCCGATGCACTGCGACGCGATGTAAGCCCCCTATACCATGTTAAATTGTATAAGCAACCTAATGGGTGCTTTTAAGCACCCTGATAGGTGCTTACAATGTTAAATGCACCCCCACGCCAGCCCCCAAGTATAAACATGAACACGAAGCGTGTCGAGCACATCGAGCCCGCGAGGTTAGTGGGGGTATGAAAAGGTCGTAGGACGCGTACAGCTGCCCTTCATGGGCGCGCTGCGCTCGCCATGCTTCGGGTTTACGTTCATACTGGGGGTGGCATGGGGGTGCATTTAACATTGTAAGCACCCATTAGGGTGCTTATACAAATTATATTCGCATCGCATTGTATAGCATTGTATGCCATATACAATGCCATACAATTTTAACATTGTATGACATTGGGGAACATCGCCGGACATCGCATCGCATACCATCGCGTGCCTTATGGTCTGCGATGCGATGTGCGCCGTGATAATACACAAGTATCATATTTTGACACATTAATATCCCATGGATATATTTAATAGAGAGGTGAGACACCCACATTCTTTAATAAATAATTAAACTTTGGTGGCTCACAGTGGCAGCGCATATCGCCGGATGATTTGCGTTCCACCTTGCGCTCCACCGGCCGAGACTTCTGGCCACCGCACTTCCGGTTTTACCGGAAGTGTGTCAGCGCATAATAAACACCCAGAGCCGGATTTGTCACTAGGCCCGTGAGGCACGGGCCTAGGGGCGGCACCTACTATGGGCGGCAGCTGGCAGGCACCTGCTGTCACCCAGTTTGTTAGTCTCTGACATTCTTTTACAGAGCGGCCGCTTGCCGCCGCTCCTCAGTGCAGGGAGGAGCTCTCTGGCCTCATCCCCACAGCTATGCCAGTGTGCTGTGCTCAGCAGCGCTGCTGCTGACATTCTTCGTCTGCCGCTGTACCTGTCCTATTACTCTTGGCAGAAGCGCCGGCACTGCAGCCTGAAACTACAGAGATCCGTTCCTCCCTCCTTCCAAGCAGTGCAAGCAGGCAGTATGCCTGCCCTGCTCACACGCTGACATCCTGACATCCTGCTCCGGAGTCCGTCTCCCTGCACTCAGGTTACGAGCCCTCCTCTCTTCATGCTGTACGGAGCAGAAGGTTTCTGGAGCACTTTAACTGTTTGCATCCTGTATACTATAACAGTAAGTGCTAATAAAATGTCATGAAAAAAGTGTGTGCCTTCAAGTGTGTACACTAGGGGCTACATATGTTGTTAGTAACTGAATACTTGTGTTTTTTTTATTATGGTGTGTGTATATATATATATATATATATATATATATATATATATATATAAAACATCGATTGGTTCTGGCACTTGCTATACTGGAAGTCCACAAATCGCCTGTTGCCATCCGCCAAACAGGGAAACTAACCGTAGTCACCCACACAACAAAGGTATCTGCGGCAGCACGTCACGATATCATCCTGGTCTACGCCAACGTTTCAATAAGACTTTACTTACCTGAGGAAAATAAGTAAAGTCTTATTGAAACGTTGGCGTAGACCAGGCTGATATCGTGACGTTCTTTCTGGTCCTGAGTGCCGCCGCAGATACATACATACATACACACACACACGCGGGTGCACATATACATACATATATATGGAGGGTGGGGCGGCCAAAAATGTTGTGCCTAGGGGCGGCCTGACCCCTAAATTCGCCCCTGTAAACACCCGCTTTGTGGCGCCAAAATGAAACAATTATGCACTCATACTAGAGATGAGCGGGTCAGGATCTCCGGGATCCGACAGATCAGAATATCGCGATCCGAGTCTGGATCCGAGCCGGCTCGGGAGTTCCCGCCTAAATTCCGGACCAAAAACGAGGTAAAACGTCATCATCATCATCCTTTGTACGGCGCTGCGAAACACTTGTGGCGCCTTATAAATAAAATAATAATAATAATAATAAATCATCGCACTGTCGGATTCTCGTGGGATCTAGATTCTATATAAGACGCACGCACGCCCCGCCATCTTTACTCCAGCATAGGAGAGGGAAGAGGGTGGTTGTGCTCTGTGCTGTGTGCTGTGCTATAATAATAATATATTATCTTGCTGCTGCTCACTTGATTAGGGTCTGCAGGGGCTGCTGTACACAAGTCCAGTGAACAGGGCATACTTGCCTACTTTTGAAAACTAGTTTCATTGAGATTATAGCTGGTAGCAGAATGTTGTACAGTGCCCCATTGAGGGGCGTGTCATGCTCCAACATAAGGGCGTGTCTAGTTCCATATATGGAGAGATTGTGAAAAGAGATTGTAAACGTGGCACCTAGAAGCGTGGGTGTGTACTGCTGCATCTGAGAGGAAACTTTTAAAACGACTTATATCCAAATGTAGATGAGCCCCCAAAGCAGTTAGTAAGAGCTACTATACTTGGTAAAGTGCTGGGAAATGTTGCAAATGATTCCATGTTAATGTATCTATCTCTCATTCCTTTTTTACCCCAAAAATGTAACAGTGTAATGTGGGCTAGGTGACATGAGGGAGATTGCAAGACTAATGAGGGAGAGAGGGAGATTGCTGCTATGTCAGGGAGTCTCCTGCAGAATGCAGGAGGGGAGGTAACTATGATGTAACATTGTAATGTGGGCTAGGTGACATGAGGGAGATTGCTAGACTAATGAGGGAGAGAGGGAGATTGCTGCTATGTCAGGGAGTCTCCTGCAGAATGCAGGAGGGGAAGTAACTATGGTGTAACAGTGTAATGTGGGCTAGGTGACATGAGGGAGATTGCTAGACTAATGAGGGAGAGAGGGAGATTGCTGCTATGTCAGGGAGTCTCCTGCAGAATGCAGGAGGGGAGGTAACTATGGTGTAACAGTGTAATGTGGGCTAGGTGACATGAGGGAGATTGCTAGACTAATGAGGGAGAGAGTGAGATTGCTGCTATGTCAGGGAGTCTCCTGCAGAATGCAGGAGGGGAGGTAACTATGATGTAACAGTGTAATGTGGGCTAGGTGACATGAGGGAGATTGCTAGACTAATGAGGGAGAGAGGGAGATTGCTGCTATATCAGGGAGTCTCCTGCAGAATGCAGGAGGGGAGGTAACTATGGTGTAACAGTGTAATGTGAGCTAGGTGACATGAGGGAGATTGCTAGACTAATGAGGGAGAGGGAGATTGCTGCTATGTCAGGGAGTCTCCTGCAGAATGCAGGAGGAGAGGTAACTATGGTGCAACAGTGTAATGTGGGCTAGGTGACATGAGGGAGATTGCTAGACTAATGAGGGAGAGAGGGAGATTGCTGCTATGTCAGGGAGTCTCCTGCAGAATGCAGGAGGGGAGGTAACTATGGTGTAACAGTGTAATGTGGGCTAGGTGACATGAGGGAGATTGCTAGACTAATGAGGGAGAGAGGGAGATTGCTGCTATGTCAGGGAGTCTCCTGCAGAATGCAGGAGGGGAGGTAACTACTCACTGCATGGATGATTAGACTGGGCAGCTCACTGTATTACATAGTATTCCTTCTCACTGCATGGATGATTAGACTAGGCAGCTCACTGTATTACATAGTATTACTTCTCATTGCATGGATGATTAGACTGGGCAGCTCACTGTATTACATAGTATTCCTTCTCACTGCATGGATGATTAGACTAGGCAGCTCACTGTATTACATAGTATTACTTCTCATTGCATGGATGATTAGACTGGGCAGCTCACTGTATTACATAGTATTACTTCTCATTGCATGGATGATTAGACTGGGCAGCTCATTTTATTACATAGTATTACTTCTCATTGCATGGGTGATTAGACTGGGCAGCTCACTGTATTACATATTATTACTTCTCATTGCATGAATGATTGGACAGGGCAGCTCACTTTATTACATACTGTAGTATTACTTCTCATTGCATGGGTGATTAGACTGGGCAGCTCACTGTTTTACATAGTATTACTTCTCATTGCATGGATAATTGGACAGGGCAGCTCACTGTATTACATAGTATTCCTTCTCATTGCATGGATGATTAGACTGGGCAGCTCACTGTATTACATAGTATTCCTTCTCACTGCATGGATGATTAGACTGGACAGCTCACTGTATTACATAGTATTACTTCTCATTGCATGGATGATTAGACTGGGCAGCTCACTGTATTAAATAGTATTCCTTCTCACTGCATGGATGATTAGACTGGACAGCTCACTGTATTACATAGTATTACTTCTCATTGCATGGATGACTGGACTGGGCAGCTCACTGTATTACATAGGACTCCTTCTCACTGCATGGATGATTAGACTGGGCAGCTCACTGTATTACATAGTATTACTTATCATTGCATGGATGATTAGACTGGGCAGCTCACTGTATTTCATAGTATTACTTCTCATTGCATGGATGACTGGACTGGGCAGCTCACTGTATTACATAGGACTCCTTCTCACTGCATGGATGATTAGACTGGGCAGCTCACTGTATTACATAGTATTGGTTCTCATTGCATGGATGACTGGACTGGGCAGCTCACTGTATTACATAGGATTCCTTCTCACTGCATGGATGATTAGACTGGACAGCTCACTGTATTACATAGTATTACTTCTCATTGCATGGATGACTGGACTGGGCAGCTCACTGTATTACATAGGACTCCTTCTCACTGCATGGATGATTAGACTGGGCAGCTCACTGTATTACATAGTATTACTTATCATTGCATGGATGATTAGACTGGGCAGCTCACTGTATTTCATAGTATTACTTCTCATTGCATGGATGACTGGACTGGGCAGCTCACTGTATTACATAGGACTCCTTCTCACTGCATGGATGATTAGACTGGGCAGCTCACTGTATTACATAGTATTACTTCTCATTGCATGCATGATTAAACTGGGCAGCTCACTGTATTACATAGTTCTACTTCTCATTGCATGGGTGACTGGACTGGGCAGCTCACTGTATTACATAGTATTACTTTTCATTGCATGGGTGATTAGACTGGGCAGCTCACTGTATTACATAGTATTACTTCTCATTGCATGGATGATTAGACTGGACAGCTCACTGTATTACATAGTATTACTTCTCACTGCATGGATGATTAGACTGGACAGCTCACTGTATTACATAGTATTCCTTCTCACTGCATGGATGATTAGACTGGGCATATTCCAGTATTACATAGTTTTACTTCTCACTGCATGTATGATTAGACTGGGCAGCTCACTGTATTACACAGTATTACTTCTCATTGCATGGATGATTAGACTGAGCAGCTCACTGTATTACATAGTATTACTTCTCATTGCATGGATGATTAGACTGGGCAGCTCACTGTATTACATAGTATTACTTCTCATTGCATGGATGATTGGACTGGGCAGCTCACTGTATTACATAGTATTACTTCTCATTGCATGGATGATTAGACTGGGCAGCTCACAGTATTACATAGTATTACTTCTCATTGTATGGATGATTAGACTGGGCAGCACACTGTATTACATAGTATTACTTCTCACTGCATGGATGATTAGACTGGACAGCTCACAGTATTACATAGTATTCCTTCTCACTGCATGGATGATTAGACTGGGCAGCTCACTGTATTACATAGTATTCCTTCTCACTGCATGGATGATTGGACTGGGCATATTCCAGTATTACATAGTATTACTTCTCACTGCATGTATGATTAGACTGGGCAGCTCACTGTATTACACAGTATTACTTCTCATTGCATGTATGATTAGACTGGGCAGCTCACTGTATTACACAGTATTATTTCTCATTGTATGGATGATTAGACTGGGCAGCTCACTGTATTACATAGTATTCCTTCTCACTGCATGGATGATTAGACTAGGCAGCTCACTGTATTACATAGTATTACTTCTCATTGCATGGATGATTAGACTGGGCAGCTCACTGTATTACATAGTATTCCTTCTCACTGCATGGATGATTAGACTAGGCAGCTCACTGTATTACATAGTATTACTTCTCATTGCATGGATGATTAGACTGGGCAGCTCACTGTATTACATAGTATTACTTCTCATTGCATGGATGATTAGACTGGGCAGCTCATTTTATTACATAGTATTACTTCTCATTGCATGGGTGATTAGACTGGGCAGCTCACTGTATTACATAGTATTCCTTCTCACTGCATGGATGATTAGACTGGACAGCTCACTGTATTACATAGTATTACTTCTCATTGCATGGATGATTAGACTGGACAGCTCACTGTATTACATAGTATTACTTCTCATTGCATGGATGATTGGACTGGGCAGCTCACTGTATTACATAGTATTACTTCTCATTGCATGGATGATTAGACTGGGCAGCTCACTGTATTACATAGTATTACTTCTCATTGCATGGATGATTAGACTGGGCAGCTCACTGTATTACATAGTATTACTTCTCATTGCATGGATGATTAGACTGGGGAGCTCACAGTATTACATAGTATTACTTCTCATTGCTCGGATATTTGGGCAGGATGGCTCACAGTGTTACACAGTATTACTTCTCATTGAATGGATGATTGGACTGGAAAGCTCCCAGTAAACATAGTATTACTTTTCATTGCATGAATGGTTGGACTGGACAGCTTCCTGTATTACACAGTATTACTTCTCACTACATGGATGATTGGGCTGGACAGCTCCCAGTAAACATAGTATTACTTCTCATTGCATGGATGATTGAGCTGGAAAGCTCCCAGTAAACAAAGTATTCCTTCTCATTGCTCGGATATTTGGGCAGGATGGCTCACAGTGTTACAACACAGTATTACTTCTCATTGAATGGATGATTGAGCTGGACAGCTTCCAGTATTACACAGTATTACTTCTCATTGCATGGATGATTGAGCTGGACAGCTTCCAGTATTAAAAATTTTGGTTATACCTGCGCACTGAAAAGTTTATGAAGCGATGAGCTGCAAGAACACTTATGGGATCTGACTGTATCCCAAGAGTTAAATTCTATAGTATGGGGGGTAGTGCTGCGCTCAATCTATGATTGTCTTATATATGCTGTAGTAAACTCTAAATTGTTGTTCAATTAATCTGACACATTGTTTATTACAACGATATTTTACTTAAAAATAATCTTAGGTATTGAAAGATACAAGCTTGCAGTACTGTGGTCTTAATACACAAAAAGGATGCACTAGTTTGTGATTCACTGTGCACAATCTGTCGTATTATCTCCCAGTCTGTACGCCTGATGGAAAAGTCTCAATGTCCCAATACGCAATTACTCAGAATAAACTTCATGAACTGCAGTATAATGGATCTCAGTTTAAGTCTAGACTTTGTTTGCGGCGTCCCGTCAAACAGTGGTCTAGATCCGCAAGTTTAGCACAAGTCTTCGGGTACCCCTTTTAAAGTGTAGATTTGTTCAGCGGGTTTTCGGAGGGGGGGGGGGGGGACCGGTGCAGCTTAGGGTGCCGGTGTCAGGCCCGCTGCTGAGCGAGATAGCAGCGGTGATGTATGAGTGCTGTAGCGCTCAGTACCTCACGCGCCGTTCTCCCGCTGGCTACGGTGACTAAGGGCAGCGGGGGAAGGTGTTTGGGGCAGCTGGTCGCCGCCGTCGACACCGCCTCGCTTGACCGCCCGGGGGGACCTCCTGCCTCACAGTTCGCTCCGTCTCCTACTCACCCTTTCCACGTCCACGGTCTTCTCTGCACGACGAGCAGCCGGGTTTGGTGTTCAGCTCGCGGCGGGGGATGATGACACTCCGATGCTTGTGCTTGTTCCTGCTGGGGTGTATGGATATCCCTCCAACGCGTTTCAGCCAATTGCCTTCTTCAAGGAGGTGTGTGTTGCTGGGGTTCCCGTCTGCTTAAATGCACTGGATCAGTTCTCTCACATGTTGCTGATTTAGTTAATTGGAATGTCCGTCATTCTTAATTGGCACTAGGTTCCCCTATTAGCGTGATTGCATAGTGGTTTCGTTTGTGTGCAATCCCATTTTGCTCTTGATTGTGCCTGATATACTCGTATGTTTATAGTGACATATTGCTTGTTAGGGGATTCTGACGTATTTTTTATAACTCTGATCTTGTCGGTCTTGTATATTTGATTATAAAGCTGGTTGTTATCTCAATTAGCATGGTATGTTTGCAGGGTCATAGTTGCACCTTTTAAACATGTCTTACATTGTAGAGGAATTTGTGACATTTTATCAGTCTACGGGTGCGTTCATACTTTTATATTTTGTAAAAATACAAAACACAAAATACAAAATATAAAAGTATGAACGCACCCGTAGACTGATAAAATGTCACAAATTCCTCTACAATGTAAGACATGTTTAAAAGGTGCAACTATGACCCTGCAAACATACCATGCTAATTGAGATAACAACCAGCTTTATAATCAAATATACAAGACCGACAAGTTTAGAGTTATAAAAAATACGTCAGAATCCCCTAACAAGCAATATGTCACTATAAACATACGAGTATATCAGGCACAATCAAGAGCAAAATGGGATTGCACACAAACGAAACCACTATGCAATCACGCTAATAGGGGAACCTAGTGCCAATTAAGAATGACGGACATTCCAATTAACTAAATCAGCAACATGTGAGAGAACTGATCCAGTGCATTTAAGCAGACGGGAACCCCAGCAACACACACCTCCTTGAAGAAGGCAATTGGCTGAAACGCGTTGGAGGGATATCCATACACCCCAGCAGGAACAAGCACAAGCATCGGAGTGTCATCATCCCCCGCCGCGAGCTGAACACCAAACCCGGCTGCTCGTCGTGCAGAGAAGACCGTGGACGTGGAAAGGGTGAGTAGGAGACGGAGCGAACTGTGAGGCAGGAGGTCCCCCCGGGCGGTCAAGCGAGGCGGTGTCGACGGCGGCGACCAGCTGCCCCAAACACCTTCCCCCGCTGCCCTTAGTCACCGTAGCCAGCGGGAGAACGGCGCGTGAGGTACTGAGCGCTACAGCACTCATACATCACCGCTGCTATCTCGCTCAGCAGCGGGCCTGACACCGGCACCCTAAGCTGCACCGGTCCCCCCCCCCCTCCGAAAACCCGCTGAACAAATCTACACTTTAAAAGGGGTACCCGAAGACTTGTGCTAAACTTGCGGATCTAGACCACTGTTTGACGGGACGCCGCAAACAAAGTCTAGACTTAAACTGAGATCCATTATACTGCAGTTCATGAAGTTTATTCTGAGTAATTGCGTATTGGGACATTGAGACTTTTCCATCAGGCGTACAGACTGGGAGATAATACGACAGATTGTGCACAGTGAATCACAAACTAGTGCATCCTTTTTGTGTATTAAGACCACAGTACTGCAAGCTTGTATCTTTCAATACCTAAGATTATTTTTAAGTAAAATATCGTTGTAATAAACAATGTGTCAGATTAATTGAACAACAATTTAGAGTTTACTACAGCATATATAAGACAATCATAGATTGAGCGCAGCACTACCCCCCATACTATAGCTTCCAGTATTACACAGTATTACTTCTCACTACATGGATGATTGAGCTGGACAGCTTCCAGTATTACATAGTATTACAAAGCTGCCTGGCTACTGGTGACAGGGGTGCATGGCTCCCCTCTAAGGCTGTTAGCAATATGCACCCAAATTCTCAAGGGAATCAGTATGGCATCACTCAGAAATCCAGCAACAGGTGCAGATTTTATGGAACGCTCAGCTTTATAATCGACAATGGAGCACAAAAAGGTCATCTAACTGGTGTCGCCCCTATAAGAGCTTTTTGAAAGTGATTATTTTATTATAGGAACAATAAAGGCATACATTATGTAATGTTAAATTACATACATACTTGTCAATTAAAAAAATTAATAAATAAGAAACCCAAAACCGGACAATGTATCAGATTATATCACTTCAGAACTAATGAACCGATGTTGATGGGTTTTTAACCAAAATGTTCCTTGAGATCCTCCAAGTAACATATGCTATGAATCATCTCACTATCCTGATAATTGGCTAATTAGCAAACAGAATGTAAAAATATAATAAATGTCGTGAGGACATCTTGTGGCCAGAAAGCAGAATGCAGTAGGCTACATATAGAGAATATGCCATTGTGGAGTAACAGAAAACTATATATTATCTTACTAGCATGTTAATTGGCTATACACACTTAAGCTGTGTACACACGATGTGATTTGGTCACTGAGAGATTTTGGCTTAAATTTGCTCAGCCATATATTGCTCAGTGTACAGTTTTCATCAGCGACCAGCGATTTTGGCTGAAAATTGCACGATATTATGTCTCATTCTGTCTCTACCTCATTTTGACTAGAAATCGCTGGTCGCTGGTGCACAGGTGTAGTCAGGTGGTGCGATTTATCGCCCACAACACATGAAATCACTGGCAATATGGTCGCTCAGCTACCAATGATATATGCTATAATCGCCTCTTTGTGTACACAGCGTTACACTATGCATATACACACAATAGACAATCATCACACACGCACATATGCCATACTTGCTTATTTTTGTAAAAAAGTTTCAGTGAGATTATGTTTGGGAGTATAATTTTGTGCGTTGCACTGTTAAGGACGTGTGTCATGCTCCTCCCACTGGGCGTGTCTAGCTCCATATACTGTAAGGATGTGTGCCATGCTCATCCCACTGAGCGTGTCTAGCTCCATATACTGTAAGGGTGTGTGTCATGCTCCTCCCAGGGGGGCGTGTCTAGCTCCATATACTGTAAGGACGTGTGTCATGCTCCTCCCACGGGGCGTGTCTAGCTCCATATACTGTAAGGATGTGTGCCATGCTCATCCCACTGAGCGTGTCTAGCTCCATATACTGTAAGGGTGTGTGTCATGCTCCTCCCAGGGGGGCGTGTCTAGCTCCATATACTGTAAGGACGTGTGTCATGCTCCTCCCACGGGGCGTGTCTAGCTCCATATACTGTAAGGATGTGTGCCATGCTCATCCCACTGAGCGTGTCTAGCTCCATATACTGTAAGGGTGTGTGTCATGCTCCTCCCAGGGGGGCGTGTCTAGCTCCATATACTGTAAGGGTGTGTGTAATGCTCCTCCCACGGGGCGTGTCTAGCTCCATATACTGTAAGGGTGTGTGTCATGCTTCTCCCACAGGGCGTGTCTAGCTCCATATACTGTAAGGGTGTGTGTCATGCTCCTCCCACAGGGCGTGTCTAGCTACATATACTGTATGAGTGGGTGTCATGCTTCTCCCACAGGGCGTGTCTAGCTCCATATACTGTAAGGGTGTGTGTCATGCTCCTCCCACAGGGCGTGTCTAGCTACATATACTGTATGAGTGGGTGTCATGCTCCTCCCACGGGGCGTGTCTAGCTCCATATACTGTATGGGTGGGTGTCATGCTCCTCCCACGGGGCGTGTCTAGCTCCATATACTGTATGGGTGGGTGTCATGCTCCTCCCACAGGGCGTGTCTAGCTCCATATACTGTATGGGTGGGTGTCATGCTCCTCCCACAGGGCGTGTCTAGCTCCATATACTGTATGGGTGGATGTCATGCTCCTCCCACAGGTTGTGTCTAGCTCCATATACCATATGGGCGGGTGTCATGCTCCTCCCACAGGGCGTATCTAGCTCCATATACTGTATGGGTGTATGGGTGTGACCTGTAGTCACCAGGTGGGTGAAGGGGATGTGAAGTGAGCTGCCTGATTACTGTGTCAGCAAGTGATCTAGACAGAATGTGGTGGAGCCATTGGTGCAGTGGGACCTGGAAGAGAAGGCACAGAAGGACTGAAGGTATAAGCAAACACCTGCATCATTCATAAAAAATACAAAATAAAATATTTATTGCTGGAAGTGTCTGTATATAGGACTGCTGCATACCTGCCCACTTCAAGCATGGCACACATATATAAACACTTTTATACATGCAGACACACATACCACACTCTACACAGCACACACACATACTATAGATACACACTCATCCACACATACACAAACCTCATACGCATCACTGTGAATGAGTAATGGCAGGGGTATAGACACACATGGGTAATGAGATTGGAAGAGGAACATGTGTAATAGGATGGGCAGAGGGCTATGTATAATGGGAGGGGCAGAGACACGCATGGGTAACGGGAGGATCAGGTGCACATCTGGGTACTGGAAGGGGCAGAGACACACACATGGGTTTTGGGAGGGGCAGAGGAACATGTGTAATGGGAGGAGCAAAGACACACATGGTTAATGGGAGGGGGGAGGAACACATGGGTGATGGGAGGGGGAGAGGAACACATGGGTACTGGAAGGGGCAAAGTGATATGTATAATGGGATGAGCAGAGGAACACAGGGGTAATGGGAGAGGCAGAGGAACATGTGTGATAGAAGGGGTAGAGGGCTATGTATAACTAGGTGATTCATCATGCCCTACGGGCGCTCATCACACCGGTGTAAGGGGCTGCTCCCCCTTAATTTGGGAACGTTTGTATATGAGAAATAAGGTTAGAATTGTATGTAAGATGCCCTGTATTGCAACTTGAGTTATAGGTGAAATGTGTTAAATAGAGAGCATATGATGTGGAAGGGGGTGTGTATTGTTTTGTTTTGTTTAATTAAAAAGCGGTTACAGAGTAAGATGTACATTGATAGTGTGGAGGGTACAGTGACATTTGAGGGTGTGGGGGGGTGTGCGTGTTGTTTAGGTGTGTGTGCAATAGTATAGTAGGGTGTTTTGTTGAAAGGATTACTGACAAAATAACAGCTACAGTATATTGGTAGTAGATGTGCGTCCAGTGTTCACTGTTACTGGGTGGACTACCCAGGAGGAGCTGCAGCACACCTTCCCTTTGTTAGATGTAGACTTCAAAACCAGCTGTCGGGGATCTACAACAACTGTGTCGCAGCAGAGGAGGCAGCAGAGGGGGCTGTACTGCTACCCTACCGGACCGCAAGCATTCCTGTGGGGTACAACATCCTGCCTCAGGCGGTCCCACATATCCAGCTGGGAAAAAGGGAGAAGAATATGCACTGTGTGCACTCTGCTGCCCTACCACCCCATGGATCTGTGGAGCAATGTGAATGATGAGAAGCTAAGATCAGAGGACTGGTATTGACCTGGATAGCCAAAAGGGACAGGGGTACCAGAGACTGAATACACTATAAGAGCTGGAAGTTAATGTGGAGGTGTTGCTCAGCTGTAAGGGATAAAGTCCAGGGACCCTCCAGCTGCTTTTCCTACAGTACCTCGGTATAAAGGTGGACACGGCGGCTGATTGTGGCCATCTCCCTGCAGACAATGTGGCCCGCCTGCAGGGGCAATTAGAGGATTGTATTGTTTCTGCCATAATTAGACTGCGTCAGGTGCAGTATCTTTTGGGTTCCCTGATCTTTGCTTGCCGGGTCATCCCAGGATTTTGCCGGATGCTAGAATGGTGGGGGTTTCCAGCCCTCATCACACCATTTGCTTGTCTGGGGAAATTAAGGTTGACCACCTGGTGTGGTAATCCTTTTTAAGGGTCTTCACCTGGGAGTTGTCATGTCTCTAGTACCCATTTGCAATTGCACACAGGTGCGGCTGGATCCACTGGATTCGGAGCCTTCTTTCAGGGCGATTGGTGCCTTGAATCCTGGCTCCCTCTTGGGTCGCCTGGGGTTTTACCAAGAACCAGCTCCTTTTAGAGCTGTTTCTCATTATAGTAACCATGGAGTTGTGGGCGCCTCAGTTGTCTGGCAGGACGATGTTTTTTGGTGCGACAACTTGGGAGTTGTTCAGGGGATAATCAATCAGCGTGCATCTTCACCACAGGACTTGCGGCTGCTGCGATACTTAGTGCTGAAATGCCGGCGATCCCAGATTCTGCAGTGCATGTTCCGGGTGTGGACAACTGCATAGCTGATGTGCCTTACTGCTTTGACTTTGGGCATTTCTGGGAGTTGGCACCAGCAGCATCTTCTGTTGGTCTTATGTTGGCCCCTCTACTTGCTTGGTCTATTCAGCTGCCTGCCAGGATTGAGAGGTGCAACACCTTAGGTTTGATAACCAGGGTGAGTCGGAGAATTGCTTGCTGGTTTTCGTGTTGGATCATTACTTCCTGGGCAGTTCCGAGATGGCCATGTGAGTTACCTTGGCAGGTATTGCTTTTCATGCGCAACTGAGGGGGTGCAGGATCCCACCTAGGTCATTTGTTTTGGGTAAGGCTCTGTGCTATCATCTATTGCTGAATCCCCTTTTGAGGCCATGCTTTTTAGTTTGGCGTTTTCCCTAGACTTCTTTGGTGTGTTCCAGATTAGCGAACTAGTGGAGGCCTGCAAGGTTTCGTTAACCAGGGGCCTTCTTTTCATGGACTTGGGTTTTGCCAAGGGTTCCCTTATGTCAGGGCTGGGCAACACCAGCCCTGCAGATGTTAGTGAACTACACATCCCAGGATGCTTTGCATTAGTTTTTCAATGTGGCCATGCTGAAACTGATGCAAGGCATGCTGGGATGTGTAGTTCATAAACATCTGGAGGGCCGGTGTTGCCCAGCCCTGCTTTATGTGGAGGATCCCTTGTTCTAAGACAGACCAGCTGGGCCATGGTAGATGGGTCACACTGCAGAGTCATGAGGAGCCGGCAGTATGCCCTATGTTTCTGGCCAATGGCAATGCTTCTTCTAGACCTCCTGGCAAACAGGGCCGGCGCCACCACTAGGCAGCTCTAGGCATTTGCCTAGGGTGCCGGCACCTGGAGGGCGTAGTTCGCCCCTCACCCCCAGCATGTGCATATAGCTGTCGGCGTCCCTGCAGTGCTGGAGCGGGCAGGTACTGGAGCGGACAGGGGTGTCCGTGCCGCGGGGGTACCTGCGGCGCTGTAACTGTGTATAAAGCTGCTGTCGGCGGCGGGGTCCCTGCAGTGAATAGAGAATAACTAGCGCTATGCGGCGGCACGGGAAGTGCTTCTGGGTTTGAAAACAATTGCCGCACGCTGATTGGCTGAGATTCAGCCAATCAGCGTGCGGCAAGTGTTGCCAAAATCAGAAGCGGTTCCTGCTCTGCCGCACCCCCCCCCCACCCCCGGGGCGCCTCCACCCCGACTCGCCTAGGGCGCTCCGGTGCCTTGCACCGGGTCTGCTGGCAAACCCCAGTGGTTGTTACATGGCGATATGGCCCCGCTCACCAAGTATCAGTTTAATGCAGTATTTAAGTATTCCTTGCGGCATTTGGGCCTGATGGAGGGGGAGTAAGGGATGCACTCCTTCCGAATTGGGGTAGCTACCTGTGCAGCAGCTAGTGCGCTTTCTGACTCTTCCATTTAGGCAATTGGGCATTGGAAGTCCGCTGCGTTTAAAAAATATTTAAGATTAGATAAGATTTAGATCTAGAGCACATTTTGTGCTGACCCAAAAACACTGTTTACCTGCCGGTTTTGGAACAGCTAGCATTCTGGAATTGGTGGTGTGAAGGGCTTCCTTGCATTTTTACCTCCATGGGTCCTAATTAATTACAATTTGTCCCAACCCTCCCGGGACACACAAGAGGTTTTTATGAAGTTTTCGACTTCACTTGGGTCTGTCATACTAACTTACATTGTTTTACTAATCCTATCAAATGTATTACTGTGTACGATCTGTGCCAGATGAAGGACATTAAGGTAAGGTATCAAGGCGAACCTCCTGGAGGTTTTGACCATTGGCTTTCGGTCTGATTTTGTTCCTTGTACAGTCCCTTAGTGTCCCCACTCTAGATAAGGCCAGGAAGAAGGTTCATTTTACAGTGTCAAAATTCATTTTGGCTAAAGGGGGTTCAGCTATTTGTCATCCCTTGCTGGTGCGGGGGAGCCCGTAGTATTTTGCTAACAGCTGAGGGAGCTGTGACATCAATAATCACTATGAGGGGTTAACATGACTCATTTTATGATCCCAAAGTGGACAACCCCCTTATCAGCATAATTACCTGGCCTTTGTTGTAGCAGGGCTGCTTCTAGACTCCATGGGCAAAATGTAATAGGGTGCGATTTTTAGACAAGTAATGAAAATGTACGATTTTTTAGACATGAAAGTTTGCTGTATATTTTTTTTTAAAAGGCGTGAGCCAAACCTAGTCCCAAAATACAAGGGGACAAAAAGCGTAGGGTGGTCCCCCCGTATTTCTGAAAACCGCCCTTGGCTCTTGGACCAGTCCTGGTTCCAAAAGAATGGGGGACAAAAAAACTGTGGGTCCCCATATTTTGAAACCAGCACCAGACTCCAACAGCCCACAGTGTCATGCCACAGTCGGGGGACACTTTTTACATAAGGTCCCCTGGCCGTACCATGCACACCATGGCTGGTCAACCCTGGACGGGGTACCCGGTGGAGTGGGGAACCCCCAATAAAAGGGTCCCCCTCAGGCTTCAGCTGTCCAGAGCTCAGTGAGCCGCCAGGCTGATACATGTAAAAATAAAAAATAAAAACATTGCCTCCCCTGAATGCTGGGACTTGGCAAACCACAAGTCCCAGCATGAGGGGCATTCATGGAACCCCCTTGGACTTGTAGTCCACCTGTAAAAAGAATGTAAAAAACCCCCACAGCAAACAGTAAAACTTTATTACTGTATTTAAACACAATAATTTTACACCTATACTCACAAACCCAGGCTCCAGCGTTCTCTCCATCTGTCCCCTGCGGCATATATATATATATATATATATATATATTTATATATATATATATATATATATATATATATATATATATATATAGTATACTCACGCTGCCAAATCAGCAGCAACAGCAGCACACGGAGATCCAAAGAATCAGCTGGCACCGGACTCTCTTCACTTTGGTTATCTGGATGTGCCTAGCCCCTTGGACTATTATATATATATATATATATATATATATATATATATATATATATATATATATATATATATAGAGAGAGGTAGACGGCCTGGCACTCCCTCAGCTGGGATTCAGTACCTGGGTGCCTTCTGGAACAAACAGGTAGTCTCATAGGAAGGAACAGACAGCGGCACTCCAAGGGTTTTCAAAAGCGTGTATTAAAGCAAACCAACGTTTCGGGGTATCATTCACCCCTTTGTCAAGGTTTAAGTGCAATAACAAGAAAATAGTGACTGGTGCTTATTGCAAAAGCACCAGTCACTATTTTCTTGTTATTGCACTTAAACCTTGACAAAGGGGTGAATGATACCCCGAAACGTTGGTTTGCTTTAATACACGCTTTTGAAAACCCTTGGAGTGCCGCTGTCTGTTCCTTCCTATGAGACTATATATATATATATATATATATAGTCTGTAGGGATAGATCGGCACTCTCCCAAAAGTATACAACCACCTGTGTGCCTTTGTGAGAATTCAAATACTGATCACAGTCCACGTCCCCGCAGGTAGGTGAAGTATGCACACGGCACTCCAGGAATATTTGCAAGTGAGTTTATTGAGCCTCAAATGTTTTCGGAGCACCACGCTCCGTCGTCAGGAGGAAAGGACATACAATACATGCATTGAAACACTGGCCTTATGTAGCATACATGAGGCATGCCCTATCCACTCACCTGCTCAGGTGCATCCAAAGGGCCAAGCAATCAGCATCATCATACAACCTCGCCAGCCATGTAGTCGCCAGGGGATGACCTCAGCGCACTCCACAGCCGGCGGTTGCCATGACAGCATGACCAGCACACCTGAGCACATTGTGGATCTGGATGCTGTCAGTCTCTCCCGCATCTGTCACAATAGAAACATTATACACATTTTAGAACAAAAACAAATGTATATACCAAAATACATATATCATTGACACAAAATATACATATACAAAACATGAAAAAAGTATATATAAACATATAGACACAATTAACTGCAAGAACCTCATTGTTACACATAACTGACTCTTAAGGGAGGGCAACTGCCAGAACTAGCGCACTCTGTCTGATGGACAGTTTTTACAGCAAAGAATTCCACATAATACGTTCATTAAGCCCTTTTGGGGCTACTGTTCCCTGAATATAAATCCAAGCAGTTTCAAGACGCAGGAGTTTTTTATTACGATCACCCCCGCAAGCTGAGGGTGGTACGTGATTGATTATTTGGTATTTTAAAGTGCACAGTTCATGTTTCTTGTCCCTAAAATGGGATGTCACAGGTTGGTCATTAAGCTTCCCCAGCAGCTCCGCTTTGATAGCGGACCGATGGGCCGCCATCCATTCTTTAAACGTTCTGGATGTCTTCCCGACATAATAAAGTCCACAGGAACAAATGATGATATATACTGTATTACAAATCAGGTTTCACAAGTCAGAACGTGCCTATACATATATATATATATGTACATGGTGTGGTTACGGTTATAGGGCCATATTCTCAAAGCTTCAAAAGTGATAAAATAAAGAGTGATATACAGCCAGCCAATCAGCTCATGTCTGACATTTTTTAAACACAGTCTGTGACATGGCAGGTAGGAGCTAATTGGCTGGCTGTTTATCACTCTCCATTTTATCACTTTTGAAGCTTTGAGAATCTGGCCCACAGTCTTTATGTAATAAAGGTGCTGCATTCTTACTTTGTAATACGAGAACCGTGTGACTCTGGGGCACTGTGCAGAGATGTAACGCCGCCTTTCTCAAAGCAGAGATGAGCGCTAGGTGAAATTATTTGCACACATGAACCCGGGGTCCTCACAGACACAGGACACTGGAGAGACACATGATGCTAGAGATACACTGTACGCTTGGTAAACGTGGGGTAACAAGGCTGGAGAAACAGAGGATGCTGGAGTGACACTGTGGGCTTGTGAAACATGAGGTTCCAAGGCTGGAGAGACACAGGATGCTGGAGATACACTGTGGGCTGGGGAAACACGGGTTAATAAGGCTGGGGAAACAGAGGATGCTGGAGAGACATTGTGGGCTTTGGAAACATGGGGTAATAAGGCTGGAGAGACACAGGATGCTGGAGATACATTGTAGGCTTGTAAACATGGGGTAACAAGGCTGGAGAGACACAGGATGCTGGAGAGACACTGTAGGCCGAGGAAACATGGGGATACCAGGCTGGAGAGACACTGTGAGCTTGGAAAACATGGGGTAACAAGGCTGGAGAGACAAAGGATGCTGGAGATACACTGTAGGCTTGGTAAACATGGGGTTACAAGGCTGGAGAAACAGAGTATGCTGGAGAGACACTGTAGGCTTTGTAAACATGGGGTAACAAGGCTAAAGAAACAGAAGATGCTGGATAGACACTGTGGGCTTGGGAACATGGGCTTACAAGGCTGGAGAGACATAGGATGCTGGAGATACACTGTGGGCTTGGGGAAACATGAGGTTACAAGGCTGGAGAGACACAGGATGCTGGAGATACACTGTGGGCTGGGTAAACATGGGGTAATAAGGCTGGAGAGACACATTATGCTGGATAGACACTGTAGGCTTTGTAAACATGGGGTAACAAGGCTAGAGAAACAGAAGATGCTGGTTAGACACTGTGGGCTTGGGAACATGGGCTCACAAGGCTGAAGAGACACAGGATGCTGGAGACACACTGTGGGCTGGGTAAAAATGGGGCAATAAAGCTGGAGAGACACAAGATGCTGGATAGACACTGTAGGCTTGGTAAACATGGGGTAACAAGGCTAGAGAAACACAGGATGCTGGATAGACACTGTGGGCTTGGGAAACATGGGCTTACAAGGCTGGAGAGACACGGGATGCTGGAGATATACTGTGGGCTGGGGAAACATGGAGTAACAAGGCTGGAGAGACACAGGATGCATGAGATACACTTTGGGCTGGGGAAACATGGGGTAATAAGGCTGGAGAGACACAGGATGCTGGAGATACACTGTAGGCTTGGTAAACATGGGGTTACAAGGCTGGAGAAACAGAGTATGCTGGAGAGACACTGTAGGCTTTGTAAACATGGGGTAACAAGGTTAAAGAAACAGAAGATGCTGGATAGACACTGTGGGCTTGGGAACATTGGCTTACAAGGCTGGAGAGACACAGGATGCTGGAGATACACTGTGGGCTTGGGGAAACATGAGGTTACAAGGCTGGAGAGACACAGGATGCTGGAGATACACTGTGGGCTGGGTAAACATGGGGTAATAAGGCTGGAGAGACACATTATGCTGGATAGACACTGTAGGCTTTGTAAACATGGGGTAACAAGGCTAGAGAAACAGAAGATGCTGGTTAGACACTGTGGGCTTGGGAACATGGGCTCACAAGGCTGGAGAGACACAGGATGCTGGAGACACACTGTGGGCTGGGTAAAAATGGGGCAATAAAGCTGGAGAGACACAAGATGCTGGATAGACACTGTAGGCTTGGTAAACATGGGGTAACAAGGCTAGAGAAACACAGGATGCTGGATAGACACTGTGGGCTTGGGAAACATGGGCTTACAAGGCTGGAGAGACACGGGATGCTGGAGATATACTGTGGGCTGGGGAAACATGGTGTAATAAGGCTGGAGAGACACAGGATGCTGGAGAGACACTGTAGGCTTGTTAAACATGAGGATACAATGCTCGAGAGACACAGGATGCTGGAGATACACTGTGGGCTGGGTAAACATGAGGTTACAAGGCTGGAGAAACAAAGGGTGCTCGAGAGACACTGTGGACTTGGGAAACATGGGGTAACAAGCCTGGAGAGACACAGGATGCTGGAGATACACTGTGAGCTGGGGAAACATGGGGTAATAAGGCTGGAGACACTGGATGCTGGAGAGACAGTGTGGGCTGGGGAAACATAGGGTAACAATGCTTAAGAGACACTGTAAGCTGGGTAAACATGTGGAATCTGGCTGGAGCGGCACAGGTTTCTCGGAGACACTGTAGGCTGGGGTAATAAGGCTGGAGAGACACAGGATGCTGTAGAGACACCGTGGGCTTGGGAAACATGAGGATACAAGGCTGGAGAGATACATGATACTGGAGATACACTTTGGGCTGGGGAAACATGGGGTAATAAGGCTGGAGAGACACAGGATGCTGAAGAGACACTGTGGACTTGGGAAACATGAGGTTACAAGGCTAGAGAGACACAGGATGCTGGAGATACACTGTGGGCTGGGGAAACATAGGGTGTCAATGCTTGAGAGACACCGTGAGCTGGGTAAAAATGTGGAACCTGGCTGGAGGGGCACAGGTTTCTCGGAGACACTGTGGGCTGGCGAAACATGGAGTAACAAGGCTGGAGAGACACGGGATGCTGGAGATACACTGTGGGCTGTGGAAACATGGGGTAATAAGGCTGGAGAAACATAAGATGCTGGAGAGACACTGTGGGCTTGGGAAACATGAGGTTACAAGGCTGGAGAGACACAGGATGCTGGAGATACACTGTGGGCTGGGTAAACATGGGGTAATAAGGCTGGAGAGACACAGGATGCTGGATAGACACTGTAGGCTTGGTAAACATGGGGTAACAAGGCTGGAGAGACATGTGATGCTGGAGATATACTGTGGGCTGGGGAAACATTGGAGTAACAAGGCTGGAGAGACACTGTGAGCTGTGGAAACATGAGTTTTCAAGGCTGGAGAGACACAGGATGCTGGAGATACACTGTGGGCTTGGTAAACATGGGGTAACAAGGCTGGAGAGATACAGGATGCTTGAGATACACTGTGGGCTGGGGAAACATGGGGTAATAAGGCTGGAAAGACACAAGATGCTGGAGAGACACTGTAGGCTTGGTAAACATGAGGTTACAAGGCTGGAGAGACACAGGATGCTGAAGAGACACTGTGGGCTTGGGAAACATGAGGTTACAAGGCTGGAGAGACACAGGATGCTGGAGATACACTGTGGGCTGGGGAAACATGGGGTAATAAGGCTGGAGAGACACTGGATGCTGGATAGAGACACGGAGTGATAACATTTAAGGGAACTAATATGTGACTGGAGATTATTCACATTAGGTAAAATTAGAAGTAGAAGTAGAATGCTCAGGAGCATTAAACTCCATCACAGAAAAGCAATACTGATACAAAAATAACACATTTTAAAAATAATTTTAATAATATGAAACTGTTTAATCAGGGGAGGTCACATGTTTCCCATGCCTGTTGCTGTGTATTAGACGGCCAGTCCTCTGCTGTATGGTGGTGACAAAATGTTCCTTTGCCAACAGATGTGTGTTTGTTTTGCACAGCTCCCTACATATCTGGATCAGAGAAATCATGGGGAATATCCTGGCACCTCAAATAAGTGAAACACAATATCCATTTATAACCTCATCTCCATGGGCATTTCAAGAGAGGAGCGAACCCGCATACAGCCTCTGCTGTGGGCCCCCTCCTCTCTGTGCACTGCACACACTGCTCCCATTCAGGGCTGCCACTAGGAATTTTGGGGCCCAGGACTGATTTCAAGTCCGCCCCCCAACCCCTCCCACCGTAGCTGTCAGTCCGCTCACCCCCTCTCCCCTGGAGCTGTCAGTGCTCTGATAAGTTTGGCAATTCCAGGCCACACTGGCCGACCCACGTGTCCTTGGGGGAATCTTGGATCTCGGCTTGCTGTCTCTTTGACTCTAGCTGGTGTCTGCCACTCCTCTCTCTCTGGTAGCTATAGCCACTGTGGGGTAGGAGCTCCTTACACTCCTGTGGGGTGCTTCGCTGGGTGCCGGGTATTAATGCGGTCGCCCGGACACCGCCAGGTACTGAGGCCGGGTGCTGCTGCTGGGGAACTGCTACTGCCACTCTGCCGGGTCATGCAGCACTGTAAGAAGGCGCTGCTGTCTGCGCCACTGGAGGCCGGGACCGGAGCTATCACTCTCTGTCTCCGGCGCGGCTCACACACTCCACTTGGCTCTTCACACAGCGCGTGCTGATCCTCCTCCTCTCTTTCTCTGGGGCAGGACTCTGAACGTCTCCCGTCCCTGCTCCTCGCTCTCCATGCTGCTTTCCCTTCCTCCCTCCGGCCTTCTTTGTCACTTCCCTTTTCTCCTCCACGAATCGGGCTCCTTGACCCACCCCCTGCCAGGATGCCCCGTTGTACAGGAGTATACCTGTGCTTCGGGACCTGTTGAGTGAGGGTGGCACAGCGCAGGGAGCATACAGCAGACAGTTGCTGTGGGCAAAATGAGCTGCCCGGGCCCCTCCAGAGGCCGGGGCCCGGGACAGCTCTACCCACAGCACCCCTCTGTCGGCGGCCCTGCACCCATTATAGAAATGCATATGCTTGTCTCCATATCAGTACCGTATTTATAATGGGTGCTGCACTGCACTGTACACGCTGCACCCATTATAGAAACGCCTATGCTTGTCTCCATATCAGTAGTGTATTTACAATCAGTGCTGCACTGTACACACTGCACCCATTATAGAAATGCATATGCTTGTCTCCATATCAGTAGCGTATTTATAATGGGTGCTGCACTGCACTGTACACACTGCACCCATTATAGAAATGCATATGCTTGTCTCCTTATCAGTAGCATATTTATAATGGTTGCTGCACTGCACTGCACACTCTGCAACTATTGTAAAAATGCCTACGCTTGTCTCCATATCTGTAGTGTATTTACAATGGGTGCTGCACTGCACTGCACAAACTGAAGCCATTATAGAAATGATTGTGCTTGTCTCCATATCAGTAGAATATTTATAATTGGTGATGCACTGCACTGCGCACACTGCACTCATTATAGAATAGCCTATGTTTGTCTCCATATCAGTGGCATATTTATAATGGATGCCGCACTGCAGCGCACTGCACACACTGAACCCATTACAGAAACGTCTATGCTTGTCACCATATCAGTAGTAGATTTATAATTGATGCTCTACTGCACTGCGCACACTGCACCCATTATAGAAATGCTTATGCTTGTCACCATATCAGTAGCAGATATATAATTGATGCTGCACTGCACTGCACTGCACACACTGCACACATTACAGAAATGCATATACTTGTCTCCATATTAATAGAACATTTATAATGGGAGCTGCACTGCACTTCACTGCACTTAACCCATGACAGAGATGCTTGTCTCCATATCAGTAGCGTATTTATAATGGTCTATCTATAATACTTTAACTGTCCCGGCATACACTGGGTCACCTAAGTGTCCATCTCCGTGCTTTGCTCTGCCCCTCTGGAAACCTCCTTCTAAAAATCCTGCGTTTGCCCCTGTGGCAGGAGCTGGATCAACCAGTATTTACCCAGAGCTTTCTTGGGCACTACTCCCAAAGGTGAAAAACACATGTTGGGCAAAGTGACAGACTTAGGGCCAGATTCTCTAAGCTTCAAAAGTGATAAAATGGAGAGTGATAAACAGCCAGCCAATCAGCTCCTGCCTGACGTCACAGACTGTGTTTGAAAAATGTCAGACAGGAGCTGATTGGCTGGTTGTTTATCACTCTCCATTTTATCACTTTTGAAGCTTAGAGAATCTGGCCCTTAGCCTAACTAGCACGCTTACCCCCTCCCACTTGCTTAGCAACAGCATGCGCCACTAGCTTAGCAAACTAGCCTAGTGGCCCCTGATTCATCGCTGCTAGCAGAGGAATGGCAAGAAGAAGAGCCAGAGGTAGTATCATCATCATGCTCACCATCACCAGGATGGCCGACTGCTTCCAGAGACCTGGTTCCTTGCGACGTCCCCACATTGCCCGAAGAAGGAATCGCCGTGGGTGCCACTCGGCCCGCCAACCTCTCATCAGTGCAGGAGCCACCGGACATAACAATCTCCCTCGGAGGATGCTCCACCTCTGTGGTTGCCCGCTGGGTGGGGTAAGACCACGCAGGGGGTGCCTGGTGTCCCATGAGTGGGGAAAAAATGGTGCACCCGACCCAGAGGGTGCCAGCTGGGGAAGCTGGTACTGTGCGCCCCCTGCTGGGGGAATGGGGGCATATTGGAGTCCCTGTGTAGTGGAGGGGCCCCGATCAGGAAGGAAATCTCCAAGTGGGAAACCCAAGGAGCTCTGTTGTAAATTTGCCTAAAATGCACCAACAGAGGGCGGCAGCGTTTCTCTGCTGGTGGGATATAGCCCTAGCAAGGGGTCCAGGAAACCCTGGAACCGGGGCGTCCTGGATCCCCCTTGGATCACAATCATGTCAGAGTCCCCGGGGTGGAAGACCTAGGGGGCTGAACTGGGGATCTGCCTGTGGGGCCTGAAGGCGCAGAGCCAGTGGGGCCTTGTGAGCCGCCAGCCACTGCCGGTCCCACGTACCTCCGGCCTTAGCGGGGCTGGGGGGGATGGGCTGCAGTATGCCTAACGCTGGGATGTCGGGAGAGCTAGCCGGGGGAGCGGGAACAGGCAAAAGCGCAACCGTGTGCGCTGCCTGCCCCCGCGGGATGATGCTTCCGGCTGGGGACGGATCAAGTGGGGAGCTCGGCGGTGACCCACCTGTGACGTCCGCTGCTGGTGACTGAGATTTGCCGGCGGTGCCTGAATGCTGGGCGGGGACGCCAGAAGCCGTGACTGGGGACAGAGGTGGTGGAGCTGTGTGGCTGGAGCATCTCATGGAGCCGGCAGTAAGGTAAATGGTTGCTGCAATAACAGATATTGGCTGTGTACAGAGGGAAAATGGGGGGTTTGCACTTAACCTTTCACTGCCTGCTGCCAGCTACAGTCCGAATCCAGACTCAAAGAGGAAGCAGAATTACCTGACTCCCTTTTCTATACCCCTGCATAAGCTACCACCCATTCTACACCTGATTGGCTACACCTACCATCCATGACTTCTATGGGTAAAAACTTTTCAACATAACTTTATCGGGACAATCACAAAATTCTTAGGCTCTTTAATGCCCTCATGCCTATACAGCCCTCGCTTAATCTTGCAACAGCACTTGGGGGAAAGGAACCCCCAATACGGCAAATCCCGTAATTCGCGGGTCCTCGGGGAGGGGGAGGGGCTGAAGGGGAGATGTGGGGGTCCTGCAGAATCTGGGAGGATTTCCCACCTTTCCGGAAGGGGGGGGGGGGGGGGCCGGGGCAACCCTGCTCAAACTCTATAGCGCTGCAATATGCTGCATGGCTGCCGATAGAGAAGAGGGGTAATGAGCAGGCCCTCTCTATTAAAACACCCCTTTCCCATATTGTTCTATATATGATTGTCGCTTTAAAAAAATGTCTGAGTTTTGCCAGGAAGCCTCACCTCGAGCCAATTCAGGCATCAGTATATCCAACCCCCTGTGTTTTGGTAACATCTCATTTAAGCTGTGACTTGCCGAGGGCACGGGGGAGCAGGGCGGTGAAGGGGAACTGTGCAACCGTGTGCACCCCCGGCGCCCCGCTCGGCGCATGGTGTGGAGAGGTCCAGCGGCGAGCCGGGCGGGGACCTGCCTGCAGCGCTCGCCGCCGGAGGGTGAACAGAAGCGGAGAAAGACGATGCCTCCATGCTGGAGTGAAGGGGGCTCACTGGTGTGGATGAGTGAGCCCGTGCCACCTGTCTGCAGCCACTGCGTGCAGCTGCAGCAGACAGAGGACGGGCGGACTCCGCCAGCCAGCGGGGAGGGGGGGGGGGGGCAGATCTGCTGGAGCGGCGCATGGCTGCTAAGGGAAGTAGCTGGTGATGGGAGTAGGAGGACCTGATGTAGCTGGGCACTTCTATTTTACAGATGCTGCGCGACGCTTCCACCGACCGAATCCAGACTCAAAGAGGCAGAAGGATCATCTGACTTCACCTTAAATACCCCTGCATGAGCTACCACCCATTCTACACCTGATTGGCTACACCTATAACCCTGGACTCTATGGGGTAAGAAACCTTTCTACTAAACTTTATTATACCAATCACAAAATTGCAAGGCTCTTATATGCCCTCATGCCTATGCAGCACTCGCTTAATCTAATTGCTCTTTACTTATTGCAAAATTATCCTGGACTGGTCTGTGTGTATATGGGACAGGTACACTAGTGTGTAGCATTATTGTGTGTGTGTGTGTGTGTGTGTGTGGGAGTGTGTGTGTGAGTGTGCCCTTTGTGTCCTGTGTCACTGCAGTTGTTTCACAAAAGTTTGTACAGATGATGATAAAACCGTTTTAGACACAAGAGGGCAGTGTTGTCACTTGGATGAGCGCTAGATTGCATTGCATTCCCATTGTATAGAACAGTGATGGGGAACCTTCGGCCCTCCAGCTGTTTTTGAACTACATATCCCAGCATGCCCTGCTACAGTTTTGCTTTTTGGCCATTCTAAAACTGTTGCAGGGCATGCTGGGATGTGTAGTTCAACAACAGCTGGAGTGCCGAAGGTTCCCCATCCCTGGTATAGAAATATGTTGCAGATTACCATGCGACGTCGCTGTTGAGAAAAATTGAGGTCGATGAAGAAGCAGCAGCAGCAATATTTTGACTCTTCTAGTACTATATGACAGTAATTAATGTAAAGGTGAATTATACACTAACTATTATCAGCTAGTTCTATGGGTTGCTGCCATTGGCCACCTGGACATAGGAGGAGGGAAAGATTAACCAGGCCTAGCCAATCACTGTTTTGCCATTTTCCAAGATGGCAGCACCAATCTCCCGGCGCCGGCCTACACACACAGTCAGACTGCAGTGCCTCCAGCAACCCCTCAGAGCCGGCAACCTTAGCCGCCATGACCCGCTGCTGCCAGACCGCCCAGGAACCTCACCAGACACAAACCAGCTGCCGGCGGACACGGATGGGTGAGTACTGTGTCCACCGTGTCGCCACGCAGCAGCAGGTAACAACATATACATCAGGGTTACCGACTTTAGAAAGCTCCTCTCTGGGAGAAGCCTGGGGAGGAGACTTTCAGCAGGAGTTCGGGGGCGGGGCTTAAACGTGACATCATTAAGCCCCACCCCATGATGGAAAGTGCCTCAAATTTCATGATCTCCGTGGAGGGGGTGGGGCTAAACTACGCGATGACACTTTGGCCCCGCCCCCTCTCTGGAGAACGTTAGAAAAATGTATTTAAATGCCGGGGTGGGGCATTCCAATTCGGGACCCTCCCGACCATTCCGAGAGGGTAGGCAACCCTGATATACATCCTATTGGAGATGCGGTGGATGGCTAGAGATGTCTACGGATTAGATGCTCTTCTCTAATACCCCTTTCACATCGCACTTTTAAAACGGTATATTATAAGGCTGCAATGTGAAAGTGCCAAAGTTGATTTACCGGTTAAAAAGCAGAGTCCTACACGTTTTAAAGCCGTTTTTTAGGCAGTGTGAATGGCTCTATTTCAATGGCTTGAAACGTGTCCCTTGGGGGTTAAACGGGTTGAATTTTGAATGGTATTAAATGATTTTTAAAAAGGTTTTCACCTGCAATGTGAAAGGTCTCAAGGCTCAGACCCGTTTTAAAGTCCCATTTAAGAATACCGTGTCATTACCCATTTCTGCAATGTGAAAGAACTTTAAGAGAGACTCTCACCTCACATCTACCAGTAACAATGTGTGAGGAGACAGGAAGAAGAGCACAAAAGACTTTAATAACAATAGACAGACAAATAAAACATTGTGTGCTGTATATGAGGCCAGCAGAACACAGTCATGGAATCATAGAAAGGATCAGACCGCAGCTCCGAATCCTGTAATCCTCTCACCAGGCAGCCTGCCGCAAAGGGTGGAGTCAGCTTGGTGACACCGATGGCGCAAATTGTGCCAGTGCGTGCTGTGGAGGGGGGATCATGGCCGGTGCCCACCTCACCAGCTGCCCTAGACTCGCATCCGAGCCCTGGTAATTATCATCCGCCTGCCACCTCTGTACAGGCAGGGCACATGCCCGGTTACTGTCACCCAGCTACCAGTGGAGATGGCGCTGAGATGCATATGGCGCAGGTAGCGGCTTTAGGGATGGATTCAGCATCAGTCCTTTCTACATGCCGGGGGCTGCCCGGAACAGGGCAAAGTCCTTCCTATCGATTCAATTGAAGAAATGCATAACTATGGTAGCCCCTGGCTAAGAAGAAAGATGCTGGGCCACTGAAATGTGACTATTCTACGACCAGCGATGAATTAGGCCCCTACTCATGTATTGTGCAATGGCTTTATGTTCTAGACATTCTGCAATCTGTACAGAGACCTATGCTGTAGGGGATACACATTCCGAGATCCATACAGAGACCAGTGCTGTAGGGGGATACACATTCCGAGATCCATACAGAGACCAGTGCTGTAGGGGGATACACATTCCGAGATCCATACAGAGACCTGTGCTGTAGGGGGATACACATTCCGAGATCCATACAGAGACCAGTGCTGTAGGGGGATACACATTCCGAGATCAGTACAGAGACCTGTGCTGTAGGGGGATACACATTCCGAGATCCATACAGAGACCAGTGCTGTAGGGGGATACACATTCCGAGATCCATACAGAGACCTGTGCTGTAGGGGGATACACATTCCGAGATCAGTACAGAGACCTGTGCTGTAGGGGGATACACATTCCGAGATCCATACAGAGACCAGTGCTGTAGGGGGATACACATTCCGAGATCCATACAGAGACCAGTGCTGTAAAGGGGATACACATTCCGAGATCAGTACAGAGACCTGTGCTGTAGGGAGATACACATTCCGAGATCAGTACAGCAACCTGTGCTGTAGGGGATACACATTCCGAGATCCATACAGAGACCAGTGCTGTAGGGGGATACACATTCCGAGATCCATACAGAGACCAGTGCTGTAGGGGGATACACATTCCGAGATCCATACAGAGACCAGTGCTGTAGGGGGATACACATTCCGAGATCCATACAGAGACCAGTGCTGTAGGGGGATACACATTCCGAGATCAGTACAGAGACCTGTGCTGTAGGGGGATACACATTCCGAGATCCATACAGAGACCAGTGCTGTAGGGGGATACACATTCCGAGATCCATACAGAGACCAGTGCTGTAGGGGGATACACATTCCGAGATCAGTACAGAGACCTGTGCTGTAGGGGGATACACATTCCGAGATCAGTACAGCAACCTGTGCTGTAGGGGATACACATTCCGAGATCCATACAGAGACCAGTGCTGTAGGGGGATACACATTCGGAGATCAGTACAGAGACCAGTGCTGTAGGGGGGATACACATTCCGAGATCAGTACAGAGACCAGTGCTGTAGGGGGATACACATTCCGAGATCCATACCGAGACGTGTACTGTAGAGGGATACACATTCCGAGATCCATACAGAGACCTGTGCTGTAGGGGGATACACATTCCGAGATCCATACAGAGATGTTTGCTGTAGGGGGATACACATTCCGAGATCCATACAGAGATGTGTGCTGTAGGGGATACACATTCCGAGATCCATACAGAGATGTTTGCTGTAGGGGGATACAGGGGCGGATCCATGATAAAAGAGGATTTAGGTGGGGTAGGGCCAGTGTTAGTGGTGCCAGTGTACATACTAAGAGAGCGGCAGAGAGAGGGTGGCAATGGGATTAAAAATAGGTCCTGGCATTTAAAGTGCACAGGCCCACCATGGCAACAAAAGTGAAGGATGTAGTTGTGCGCGCGCCGAAGGCGCGGTCTGGAAAAAAGGGTGTGGCCACTCAACAGGGGGCATGTCCTTGAGTGTACAACACCATATACAACTTCTACACATTATGCAACAAAATACTAGACCCAATTATACTTGCCCCTTACACATGATGCCAAATGGAATGAGCCAAAATTCAAACAATGCCACATGGATTGTGTCAAAATTCACATAATGCCACACGGATTGAGCCAAAATTTACATAATAACACACGGATTGAGCCAAAATTCACATAATGCCAAATGAATTGAGCCAAAATTCAAATAATGCCAAATGGATTGAGCCAAAATTCACATAATGCCACATGGATTGTGTCAAAATTCACATAATGCCACACGGATTGAGCCAAATTCATAAAATGCCACACAGATTGAGCCAGAATTTACATAATGCCACACAGATTAAGACAAAATTCACAATACGCTTCATAAACAGGGACATTGTCCACCAAAGGCACGCATTAAACATTTACACCATAATGTCCATTGCACGTTAAGTTACACGGCATGATGTCCATTATGTATTATGCCAAACACCATAATGCCTATTAAAAATTATGCCACATACAATAAGTGCTGCTAATCTACATGCTCATTGCCAAGGGTTCCATTCTCATTGCCAGAGGTTCCATGCTCGTTGCCATGTGGGATTACATGCTCATTGCCAACGGGGAATACATGCTCGTGGTAAATGGGGGACAGCCGCCGCCAGGCAGAAGTGATAGCCACTGACAGTGGCAGAGCCTGGCTGTATTCCGAGCACTGCAGGTCCCAGCTATTTGAAAATGCGTTCCCAGGTTGGCCCGTTTTACACCAGCCTAGTCCCTGCATTTTCTGGTGTGAGGGGGAGAGAAAACCACCCCTCCCCCCCTTTAACCAGTTATCTCATTTAACCGGCTATATCTTCGGAACTAACTGACCCATTTACATGAGACAAGTATCATATTGAAGAACTTTTGAGTGGGCTTTGAATGATTTTGGTCCAGTGAAACTGGAACGTTTGGTTCCAGAGTAATCTGCCCTCAAAGAACATGAACAGCCATGAAATTACATTTCAAAAATAAAAAAAATAGATTTACATGCTATATCTCTGGAACCGATTGACGGATATGGACCATCCTGGTATCATATTGAAGGCCCAGCGATTTGAAATTGAATGACTTCAACCACAAGCTCCTGTGATGCCAGGGGGGGAACTGGCAGCCGTCGGAACCGGGTGGGGGTCGGAATTGACGGGTCCCATATTATCCTATGGGGAAAAAATGTTACAGCTTTGCCAGGCGATATCTCCTGTTCCCGGGGGGGCTAGAGACATGGGGCTGGGCTCATTGGAAAGCTCTGGTCCTCATCTACAAAATGAATGACAGGGGGGGCACGTGCCCAGGTGCCCCTCCCCCTGAATCCGCCACTGGGGGGATACACATTCCGAGATCCATACAGAGACATGTACTGTAGGGGGATACACATTCCGAGATCCATAGAGAGACCAGTGCTGTAGGAGGATACACATTCCGAGATCCATACAGAGATGTGTGCAGTAGGGGGATACACATTCCGAGATCCATACAGAGACCTGTGCTGTAGGGGGATACACATTCCGAGATCCATACAGAGATGTTTGCTGTAGGGGGATACACATTCCGAGATCCATACAGAGATGTGTGCTGTAGGGGGATACACATTCCGAGATATATACAGAGACCTGTGCTGTAGGGGGATACACATTCCGAGATCCATACAGAGATGTGTGCTGTAGGGGATACACATTCCGAGATCCATACCGAGATGTGTGCTGTAGGGGGATACACATTCCGAGATCCATACAGAGACCAGTGCTGTAGGGGATACACATTCCGAGATCCATACAGAGATGTGTGCTGTAGGGGGATACACATTCCGAGATCCATACCGAGACGTGTACTGTAGGGGGATACACATTCCGAGATCCATACAGAGACCAGTGCTGTAGGGGGATACACATTCCGAGATCCATACAGAGACGTGTGCTGTAGGGGGATACACATACCGAGATCCATACAGAGATGTTTGCTGTAGGGCGATACACATTACGAGATCCATACAGAGACCTGTGCTGTAGGGGGATACAAATTCCGAGATCCATACAGAGATGTTTGCTGTAGGGGGATACACATTCCGAGATCCATACAGAGATGTGTGCTGTAGGGGGATACACATTCCGAGATCCATACAGAGACCTGTGCTGTAGGGGGATACACATTCCGAGATCCATACAGAGATGTGTGCTGTAGGGGATACACATTCCGAGATCCATACAGAGATGTGTGCTGTAGAGGGATACACATTCCGAGATCCATATAGAGACCAGTGCTGTAGGGGATACACATTCCGAGATCCATACAGAGATGTGTGCTGTAGGGGGATACACATTCCGAGATCCATACCGAGACGTGTACTGTAGGGGGATACACATTCCGAGATCCATACAGAGACCAGTGCTGTAGGGGGATACACATTCCGAGATCCATACAGAGACGTGTGCTGTAGGGGGATACACATTCCGAGATCCATACAGAGATGTTTGCTGTAGGGGGATACACATTCCGCGATCCATACAGAGATGTGTGCTGAAGGGGATACACATTCCGAGATCCATACAGAGATGTGTGCTGTAGGGGGATACACATTCCGAGATCCATACCGAGACGTGTACTGTAGGGGGATACACATTCCGAGATCCATACAGAGACCAGTGCTGTAGGGGGATACACATTCCGAGATCCATACAGAGACCTGTGCTGTAGGGGGATACACATTCCGAGATCCGTACAGAGATGTTTGCTGTAGGGGGATACACATTCCGAGATCCATACAGAGATGTGTGCAGTAGGGGGATACACATTCCGAGATCCATACAGAGACCTGTGCTGTAGGGGGATACACATTCCGAGATCCATACAGAGACATGTGCTGTAGGGGGATACACATTCCGAGATCCATACAGAGACGTGTGCTGTAGGGGGATACACATTCCGAGATCCATACAGAGACCTGTGCTGTAGGGGATACACATTCCAAGATCCGTACAGAGAACTGTGCTGTGGGGGGATACACATTCCGAGATCCATACAGAGATGTTTGCTGTGGGGGGATAAACATTCCGAGATCCATACAGAGATGTGTGCTGTAGGGGATACACATTCCGAGATCCATACAGAGATGTGTGCTGTAGGGGGATACACATTCCGAGATCCATACCGAGACGTGTATTGTAGGGGGATACACATTCCGAGATCCATACAGAGACCAGTGCTGTAGGGGGATACACATTCCGAGATCCATACAGAGACGTGTGCTGTAGGGGGATACACATTCCGAGATCCATACAGAGATGTGTGCAGTAGGGGGATACACATTCCGAGATCCATACAGAGACCTGTGCTCTAGGGGGATACACATTCCAAGATCCATACAGAGATGTGTGCTGTAGGGGGATACACATTCCGAGATCCATACAGAGACGTGTGCTGTAGGGGGATACACATTCCGAGATCCATACAGAGACCAGTGCTGTAGGGGGATACACATTCCGAGATCCATACAGAGACGTGTGCTGTAGGGGGATACACATTCCGAGATCCATACAGAGATGTGTGCAGTAGGGGGATACACATTCCGAGATCCATACAGAGACCTGTGCTCTAGGGGGATACACATTCCAAGATCCATACAGAGATGTGTGCTGTAGGGGGATACACATTCCGAGATCCATACAGAGACGTGTGCTGTAGGGGCAGTGGCGTAAGTTCGTTCCAGTTGCCCGGAGGCAAGATATATATTGGTGCCCCCCACACACACACATACAACCCTATATAACCTTATATAAAATATATATTTCTGTTCAGATAGATAGATAACACATATATATTTCAGAACTCAGCCACAGAAGCAATATTGTTGGCTTTTAAATAACTGGTTTAAGCTTCCAGGGGAGGAGAGGTGCCCCCTTGAGAGCAGGAGCCCGGCGGCAGATGACTCCATTGCCTCCCAGAGTTCTGCCTCTGTGTAGGGGGATACACATTCCGAGATCCATACAGAGATGTGTGCTGTAGGGGGATACACATTCCGAGGTCCATATAGAGACCTGTGCTGTAGGGGGATACATATTCCGAGATCCGTACAGAGACCAGTGCTGTAGGGGATACACATTCCAAGATCCGTACAGAGAACTGTGCTGTGGGGGGATACACATTCCGAGATCCATACAGAGATGTGTGCTGTAGGGGGATACACATTCCGAGATCAGTACAGAGACCTGTGCAGTAGGGGGATACACATTCCGAGATCCATACAAAGACCAGTGCTGTAGGGGGATACACATTCCGAGATCCATACAGAGACCTGTGCTGTAGGGGGATACACATTCCAAGATCCATACAGAGATATGTGCTGTAGGGGGATACACATTCCGAGATCCATACAGAGACATGTGCTGTAGGGGGATACACATTCCGAGATCCATACAGAGACGTGTGCTGTAGAGGGATACACATTCCGAGATCCATACAGAGACCTGTGCTGTAGGGGGATACACATTCCGAGATCCATACAGAGACCAGTGCTGTAGGGGATACACATTCCAAGATCCGTACAGAGAACTGTGCTGTGGGGGGATACACATTCCGAGATCCATAAAGAGATGTTTGCTGTAGGGGGATACACATTCCGAGATCCATACAGAGATGTGTGCTGTAGGGGATACACATTCCGAGATCCATACAGAGATGTGTGCTGTAGGGGGATACACATTCCGAGATCCTTACCGAGACGTGTACTGTAGGGGGATACACATTCCGAGATCCATACAGAGACCAGTGCTGTAGGGGGATACACATTCCGAGATAAATACAGAGACGTGTGCTGTAAGGGGATACACATTCCGAGATCCATACAGAGACATGTGCTGTAGGGGGATACACATTCCGAGATCCATACAGAGACGTGTGCTGTAGGGGGATACACATTCCGAGATCCATACAGAGACCTGTGCTGTAGGGGGATACACATTCCGAGATCCATACAGAGACCAGTGCTGTAGGGGATACACATTCCAAGATCCGTACAGAGAACTGTGCTGTGGGGGGATACACATTCCGAGATCCATATAGAGATGTTTGCTGTAGGTGGATACACATTCCGAGATCCATACAGAGATGTGTGCTGTAGGGGATACACATTCCGAGATCCATACAGAGATGTGTGCTGTAGGGGGATACACATTCCGAGATCCATACCGAGACGTGTACTGTAGGGGGATACACATTCCGAGATCCATACAGAGACCAGTGCTGTAGGGGGATATCCATTCCGAGATAAATACAGAGACGTGTGCTGTAAGGGGATACACATTCCGAGATCCATACAGAGATGTGTGCAGTAGGGGGATACACATTCCGAGATCCATACAGAGACCTGTGCTCTAGGGGGATACACATTCCAAGATCCATACAGAGATGTGTGCTGTAGGGGGATACACATTCCGAGATCCATACAGAGACGTGTGCTGTAGGGGGATACACATTCCGAGATCCATACAGAGATGTGTGCTGTAGGGGGATACACATTCCGAGATCCATATAGAGACCTGTGCTGTAGGGGGATACACATTCCGAGATCCGTACAGAGACCAGTGCTGTAGGGGATACACATTCCGAGATCCGTACAGAGAACTGTGCTGTGGGGGGATACACATTCCGAGATCCCTACAGAGACCTGTGCTGTAGGGGGATACAGATTCCCGAGATCCCTACAGAGACGTGTGCTGTAGGGGATACACATTCCGAGATCCCTACAGAGATGTGTGCTGTAGGGGGATACACATTCCGAGATCCATACAGAGACCTGTGCTGTAGGGGGATACACATTCCGAGATCCATACAGAGACCTGTGCTGTAGGGGATACACATTCTGAGATCCATACAGAGATGTGTGCTGTAGGGGGATACACATTCCGAGATCCATACAGAGACCTGTGCTGTAGGAGGATACACATTCCGAGATCCATACAGAGATGTGTGCTGTAGGGGATACACATTCCGAGATCCATACAGAGACCTGTGCTGTAGGGGATACACATTCTGAGATCCATACAGAGATGTGTGCTGTAGGGGGATACACATTCCGAGATCCATACAGAGACCAGTGCTGTAGGGGGATACACATTCCGAGATCCATACAGAGACGTGTGCTGTAGGGGGATACACATCCCGAGATCCATACAGAGACGTGTGCTGTAGGGGGATACACATTCCCAGATCCATACAGAGACCTGTGCTGTAGGGGGATACACATTCCGAGATCCATACAGAGACCTGTGCTGTAGGAGGATACACATTCCCAGATCCATACAGAGACCTGTGCTGTAGGGGATACACATTCCGAGATCCATGCAGAGACCTGTGCTGTAGGGGGATGCACATTCCGAGATCCATACAGAGATGTGTGCTGTAGGGGGATACACATTCCCAGATCCATACAGAGACCTGTGCTGTAGGGGGATACACATTCCGAGATCCATACAGAGATGTGTGCTGTAGGGGATACACATTCCGAGATCCATACAGAGATGTGTGCTGTAGGGGGATACACATTCCAAGTTCCGTACAGAGAACTGTGCTGTGGGGGGATACACATTCCGAGATCCCTACAGAGACGTGTGCTGTAGGGGATACACATTCCGAGATCCCTACAGAGATGTGTGCTGTAGGGTGATACACATTCCGAGATCCATACAGAGACCTTTGCTGTAGGGGGATACACATTCCGAGATCCATACAGAGACCTGTGCAGTAGGGGATACACATTCTGAGATCCATACAGAGATGTGTGCTGTAGGGGGATACACATTCCGAGATCCATACAGAGACCTGTGCTGTAGGAGGATACACATTCCGAGATCCATACAGAGACCAGTGCTGTAGGGGGATACACATTCCGAGATCCATACAGAGACCAGTGCTGTAGGGGGATACACATTCCGAGATCCATACAGAGACCTGTGCTGTAGGGGGATACACATCCCAAGATCCATACAGAGATGTGTGCTGTAGGAGGATACACCTTCCGAGATCCATACAGAGATGTGTGCTGTAGGGGGATACACATTCCCAGATCCATACAGAGACCTGTGCTGTAGGGGGATACACATTCCGAGATCCATACAGAGACCTGTGCTGTAGGAGGATACACATTCCCAGATCCATACAGAGACCTGTGCTGTAGGGGGATACACATTCCGAGATCCATACAGAGACCTGTGCTGTAGGAGGATACACATTCCGAGATCCATACAGAGATGTGTGCTGTAGGGGGATGCACCTTCCGAGATCCATACAGAGATGTGTGCTGTAGGGGGATACACATCCCGAGATCCATACAGAGACCAGTGCTGTAGGGGGATACACATTCCGAGATCCATACAGAGACCTGTGCTGTAGGGGGTACACATTCCGAGATCCATACAGAGATGTGTGCTGTAGGGGGATACACATTCGGAATTAGCCACTGAGACGTGTTCTGTAGAGGGGATCACATTGTAAGATTTGTACAAATACATGAACTGTGGGTGGGGGTACACATTCCGAAACTCATACAGAGACGTGTGCTGTAGAGGGGAACACATTACGAGATCTGTACAAATACGTGAACTGTGGGTGGGGGTACACATTCCGAAACTCGTACAGAGACGTGTGCTGTATTGGGGTACACAGAGGCATCCTGTGCTGCAGGTTCGGTGTATCGTCTGCTCCTGTTCATGAAGAACATTTGGTTAGTTGTTTTTATAAAGAAATCGTCTTTGTATCTCTCATTCCTGACAACAGCAACAACTCAGAGCCAGGCTGATATTTCATTAAGGTCCTTTATAGAGCGGAGAAGCCTTATAAATAGCACATGACAGCTCCTGGCTGGGAAACACGAGCCGCTGTCATACAGGCGCGATGTGAAATGATCAGTCAGGTGGCTGGAGACCTGCGCACCCAGCGGTGGTTAGACAGGGTGTCAGTGGTCAGGACAGACAGGGGCTAAAACGTATCCACCTTTGCCGGAGTGTCTACTCAACGGGAGGCGCTCACAGGTTGTTGACAAGTGTCATGTCAGGGCCCAGTCATACAGACGTCAACAGCAGCCATTGTCCATCTCTGGTATTACACCTAATGCACATTTATGCTCTTCATCATTCCTGACAGTACATGTATATACTTGATTGTTGTGTCACCCCCTGGACTGTCCCCTGTTTTGCCCTCATGACCCCAGCATCAATCTTAAGCATGACCCCTATATCACATCCAGATCTGTAGATGGCGTGTCAGAAAAATGGTCTCGCCATCTTTTTCATCACAACCATAAGCATGATGAAGGCGGTGCTAGAGAGCCAGCAGTAGTCTCACCAGATGGAGGGCAGCAGCATCCACAAGGATGGTCCTACAGCAGACTATCACCAGGAAGTGGAAAGATCTCTAAGCTTCGCCCCCTTGGACAGCAGTCATGTCTCCCAATCTTCCCCAACATGACAGGAATCCCAACGTCCCAGGGGATGTTGCAACAGATAGTTTTCCCTAAAAATACAAAGTTCTGTCTCCTTGCGCTCGAAGTGTCCAAATATCCTTTGAATCTCAGATGTGGAGATATGAAAAAATAAAAAGAAAAATGTACAAAGATGTAAATTCTTTGTTTACATATAGTATGAATCTCCCAAATTGTGTGGGGGGACAATTAGAAGAGATTGTGTTCCCAAAAGGTTCCAGTTGATCCACTAAGGGGAATCTTTACGGGGTCACCCCACAAGTGCCTTATAGACAAATGCTTACATGTATGCTTACATAAACAAGTAGGGGCGACTCATATAAAGGTATCTTTCTCAGGTCTGTGATATCCCAATACTCCAATGATTTCCTCCAAATTCCAGATGTAAGTATATGGAACAAAGTAGAAACCAGATGTAATGAGTTTATCAATGAATATTTATCTCCTAACGTGTGAAGGACCAATCAGAAAAGGTGTGTTCCCACAGTTTCCAAACGATCCAAATGCAAAGGGTCTTTAAAGATAGTTTTCCCTAGCAGATTGGGTAGCGGAACTAGGAAACAGGGCAAATGGGTAGGGATGTGGATGGTACATGGAGCATAGAGGACGCCATCTACATCAGATGGAATGGTAAGTATAATTTATTTCCACAGGTACACCTATAGATAGCTACTAGAAAAGTGGACTGGCCTATGGCATAGTTGCCCACCCTCCTGCATTCTGCAGGAGACTCCCTCTCCCCCTTATTAGTCTAGCAATCTCCCTCATATCACCTAGCCCACATTACATTGTTACATCATAGTTACCTCCCCTCCTGCATTCTGCAGGAGACTCCCTGATATAGCTGCAATCTCCCTCTCTCCCTGATTAGTCTAGCAATCTCCCTCATGTCACCTAGCCCACATTACACTGTTACATCATAGTTATATCCCCTCCTGCATTCTGCAGGAGACTCCCTGACATAGCAGCAATCTCCCTCTCCCCCTTATTAGTCTAGCAATCTCCCTCATGTCACCTAGCCCACATTACACTGTTACATCATAGTTACCTCCCCTCATGCATTCTGCGGAGACTCACTGATATAGCAGCAATCTCTCTCTCTCTCCCTCATTAGTCTAGCAATCTCCCTCATGTCACCTAGCCCACATTACACTCTTACACCATAGTTACCTCCCCTCCTGCATTCTGCAGGAGACTCCCTGACATAGCAGCAATCTCCCTCTCTCCCTTATTAGTCTAGCAATCTCCCTCATGTCACCTAACTCACATTACACTGTTAAATCTTAGTTACCTCCCCTCCTGTATTCTACAGGAGACTCCCTGAGATAGCAGCAATCTCCCTCTCTAGCTCATTAGTCTAGCAATCTTCCTCATGTAACCTAGCCCACATCAAACAGTTACATCATAGTTACCTCCCCTCCTGCATTCTGCAGGAGACTCCCTGACAGAGCAGCAATCTCCCCCTCTCCCTCATTAGTCTAGCAATCTCCCTCATGTCACCTAGCCCACATTACACTGTTACACCATAGTTACCTCCCCTCCTGCATTCTGCAGGAGACTCCCTGACATAGCAGCAATCTCCCTCTCTCCCTCATTAGTCTAGCAATCTCCCTCATGTCACCTAGCCCACATTACACTGTTACATCATAGTTACCTCCCCTCCTGCATTCTGCAGGAGACTCCCTGACATAGCAGCAATCTCCCTCTCTCCATCATTAGCATAGCAATCTCCCTCATGTCACCTAGCCCACATTACACTGTTACATCATAGTTACCTCCCCTCCTGCATTCTGCAGGAGACTCCCTGACATAGCAACAATCTCCCTCTGTCCTTCATTAGTCTAGCAATCTCCATCATGTCACCTAGCCCACATTACACTGTTACATCATAGTTACCTCCCCTCCTGCATTCTGCAGGAGACTCCCTGAAATAGCAGCAATCTCCCTCTCTCCCTCATTAGTCTAGCAATCTCCCTCATGTCACCTAGCCCACATTACACTGTTACACCATAGTTACCTCCCCTCCTGCATTCTGCAGGAGACTCCGTGACATAGCAGCAATCTCCCTCTCTCCCTCATTAGTCTAGCAATCTCCTTCATGTCACCTAGCCCACATTACACAGTTACATCATAGTTACCTCCTCTCCTGCATTCTGCAGGAGACTCCCTGAAATAGCAGCAATCTCCCTCTCTCCCTCATTAGTCTAGCAATCTCCCTCATTTTACCTAGACCAAATTATACTGTAAAATTTTTGGGGTTAAATGGAATGAAATAGGAAAAAGGAATGAGAAATACTGTAGATACATTTACATTGAATCATCAGCACCATTTCCCTAGCACTTTACCAAGTATAGTATCTCTTACTAACTGATTTGGGGCTCATCTACAGATGTACCGGGTCTCGTCTTTGCTGGCGATCCGCCAGCAGCATGCTGCTGGCGGATCGCCTGCAACACGGTGCCGCTATCTGGCTGAGACGCGCGTGCGTCACCCACGCACGCGCGTCTTAGTATCCGGGCGGCGGATGGCATATGTATGGTCGCTAAGTATGGCATATCGGATAAGTATGGCATATGGTGGTCGCTAAGTATGGCTTATGGTGGCCGCTAAGTATCGCCTATGGTGGCTGCTAAGTATGGCCTATGGTGTCCGCTAAGTATGGCCTATGGTGGCCGCTAAGTATGGCCTATGGTGGCTGCTAAGTATGGCCTATGGTGTCCGCTAAGTATGGCCTATGGTGGCTGCTAAGTATGGCCTGTGGTGGCAGCTAATTATGGCCTATGGTGACCACTAAGTATGGCCTATGGTGGCCGCTAAGTATGGCCTATGGTGGCCGCTAAGTATGGCCTATGGTGGCCGCTAAGTATGGCCTATGGTGGCCGCTAAGTATGGCCTATGGTGGCCGCTAAGTACTGCCTATGGTGGCTGCTAAGTATCTCCTATGGTGGCCGCTAAATACGGCCTATGGTGGCCGCTAAGTATGGCTTATGGTGGCCGCTAAGTATGGCTTATGGTGGCCGCTAATTATGGCCTATGGTGGCTGCTAAGTATGGCTTATGGTGGCCGCTAAGTATGGCCTATGGTGGCTGCTAAGTATGGCCTATGGTGGCTGCTAAGTATGGCCTATGGTGTCCGCTAAGTATGGCCTATGGTGGCCGCTAAGTATGGCCTATGGTGTCCGCTAAGTATGGCCTATGGTGTCCGCTAAGTATGGCCTATGGTGGCTGCTAAGTATGGCCTGTGGTGGCTGCTAAGTATGGCCTATGGTGTCCGCTAAGTATGGCCTATGGTGGCCGCTAAGTATGGCCTATGGTGGCTGCTAAGTATGGCCTGTGGTGGCAGCTAATTATGGCCTATGGTGACCACTAAGTATGGCCTATGGTGGCCGCTAAGTATGGCCTATGGTGGCCGCTAAGTATGGCCTATGTTGGCCGCTAAGTATGGCCTATGGTGTCCGCTAAGTACTGCCTATGGTGGCTGCTAAGTATCTCCTATGGTGGCCGCTAAATATGGCCTATGGTGGCCGCTAAGTATGGCTTATTGTGGCCGCTAAGTATGGCTTATGGTGGCCGCTAATTATGGCCTATGGTGGCTGCTAAGTATGGCTTATGGTGGCCGCTAAGTATGGCCTATGGTGGCCGCTAAGTATGGCCTATGGTGTCCGCTAAGTATGGCCTATGGTGGCCGATAAGTATGGCCTATGGTCGCCGCTAAGTATGGCCTATGGTGACCGCTAAGTATGGCTTATGGTGGCCGATAAGTATGGCCTATGGTGGTCGCTAAGTATGGCCTATGGTGGCCGCTAAGTATGGCTTATGGTGGCCGCTAAGTATGGCCTATGGTGGCTGCTAAGTATGGCCTATGGTGGCAGCTAAGTATGGCCTATGGTGGTCGGTAAGTATGGCTTATGGTGGACGCTAAGTATGCCCTATGGTGGCTGCTAAGTATGGCCTATGGTGTCCGCTAAGTATGGCCTATGGTGGACGCTAAGTATGGCCTATGGTGGCCGCTAAGTATGGCCTATGGTGGCTGCTAAGTATGGCCTATGGTGTCCGCTAAGTATGGCCTATGGTGGCCGCTAAGTATGGCCTATGGTGGCCGCTAAGTACTGCCTATGGTGGCTGCTAAGTATCTCCTATGGTGGCCGCTAAATATGGCCTATGGTGGCCGCTAAGTATGGCTTATGGTGGCCGATAATTATGGCCTATGGTGGCTGCTAAGTATGGCTTATGGTGGCCGCTAAGTATGGCCTATGGTGGCTGCTAAGTATGGCCTATGGTGGCCGATAAGTATGGCCTATGGTGGCCGCTAAGCATGACCTATGGTGACCGCTAAGTATGGCCTATGGTGGCCGCTAAGTATGGCTTATGGTGGCCGCTAAGTATGGCCTATGGTGGCCGCTAAGTATGGCCTATGGTGGCCGCTAAGTATGGCCTATGGTGACCGCTAAGTATGGCCTATGGTGGCCGATAAGTATGGCCTATGGTGGCCGCTAAGTATGGCCTATGGTGGCCGCTAAGTATGGCCTATGGTGGCCGCTAAGTATGGCCTATGGTGACCGCTAAGTATGGCCTATGGTGGCCGATAAGTATGGCCTATGGTGGTCGCTAAGTATGGCCTATGGTGGCCGCTAAGTATGGCTTATGGTGGCCGCTAAGTATGGCCTATGGTGGCTGCTAAGTATGGCCTATGATGGCCGCTAAGTATGGCCTATGGTGGCCGATAAGTATGGCCTATGGTGGCCGATAAGTATGGCCTATGGTAACCGCTAAGTATGGCCTATGGTGGCCGCTAAGTATGGCCTATGGTAACTGCTAAGTATGGCCTATGGTGGCCGCTAAGTATGGCCTATGGTGGCCGATAAGTATGGCCTAAGGTGGCCGATAAGTATGGCCTATGGTGGCCGATAAGTATGGCCTATGGTAACCGCTAAGTATGGCCTATGGTGGCCGCTAAGTATGGCCTATGGTGGCCGCTAAGTATGGCCTATGGTGTCCGCTAAGTATGGCCTATGGTGTCCGCTAAGTATGGCCTATGGTGGCTGCTAAGTATGGCCTGTGGTGGCTGCTAAGTATGGCCTATGGTGTCCGCTAAGTATGGCCTATGGTGGCCGCTAAGTATGGCCTATGGTGGCTGCTAAGTATGGCCTGTGGTGGCAGCTAATTATGGCCTATGGTGACCACTAAGTATGGCCTATGGTGGCCGCTAAGTATGGCCTATGGTGGCCGCTAAGTATGGCCTATGTTGGCCGCTAAGTATGGCCTATGGTGTCCGCTAAGTACTGCCTATGGTGGCTGCTAAGTATCTCCTATGGTGGCCGCTAAATATGGCCTATGGTGGCCGCTAAGTATGGCTTATTGTGGCCGCTAAGTATGGCTTATGGTGGCCGCTAATTATGGCCTATGGTGGCTGCTAAGTATGGCTTATGGTGGCCGCTAAGTATGGCCTATGGTGGCCGCTAAGTATGGCCTATGGTGTCCGCTAAGTATGGCCTATGGTGGCCGATAAGTATGGCCTATGGTCGCCGCTAAGTATGGCCTATGGTGACCGCTAAGTATGGCTTATGGTGGCCGATAAGTATGGCCTATGGTGGTCGCTAAGTATGGCCTATGGTGGCCGCTAAGTATGGCTTATGGTGGCCGCTAAGTATGGCCTATGGTGGCTGCTAAGTATGGCCTATGGTGGCAGCTAAGTATGGCCTATGGTGGTCGGTAAGTATGGCTTATGGTGGACGCTAAGTATGCCCTATGGTGGCTGCTAAGTATGGCCTATGGTGTCCGCTAAGTATGGCCTATGGTGGACGCTAAGTATGGCCTATGGTGGCCGCTAAGTATGGCCTATGGTGGCTGCTAAGTATGGCCTATAATGTCCGCTAAGTATGGCCTATGGTGGCCGCTAAGTATGGCCTATGGTGGCCGCTAAGTACTGCCTATGGTGGCTGCTAAGTATCTCCTATGGTGGCCGCTAAATATGGCCTATGGTGGCCGCTAAGTATGGCTTATGGTGGCCGATAATTATGGCCTATGGTGGCTGCTAAGTATGGCTTATGGTGGCCGCTAAGTATGGCCTATGGTGGCTGCTAAGTATGGCCTATGGTGGCCGATAAGTATGGCCTATGGTGGCCGCTAAGCATGACCTATGGTGACCGCTAAGTATGGCCTATGGTGGCCGCTAAGTATGGCTTATGGTGGCCGCTAAGTATGGCCTATGGTGGCCGCTAAGTATGGCCTATGGTGGCCGCTAAGTATGGCCTATGGTGACCGCTAAGTATGGCCTATGGTGGCCGATAAGTATGGCCTATGGTGGCCGCTAAGTATGGCCTATGGTGGCCGCTAAGTATGGCCTATGGTGGCCGCTAAGTATGGCCTATGGTGACCGCTAAGTATGGCCTATGGTGGCCGATAAGTATGGCCTATGGTGGTCGCTAAGTATGGCCTATGGTGGCCGCTAAGTATGGCTTATGGTGGCCGCTAAGTATGGCCTATGGTGGCTGCTAAGTATGGCCTATGATGGCCGCTAAGTATGGCCTATGGTGGCCGATAAGTATGGCCTATGGTGGCCGATAAGTATGGCCTATGGTAACCGCTAAGTATGGCCTATGGTGGCCGCTAAGTATGGCCTATGGTAACTGCTAAGTATGGCCTATGGTGGCCGCTAAGTATGGCCTATGGTGGCCGATAAGTATGGCCTAAGGTGGCCGATAAGTATGGCCTATGGTGGCCGATAAGTATGGCCTATGGTAACCGCTAAGTATGGCCTATGGTGGCCGCTAAGTATGGCCTATGGTGGCCGCTAAGTATGGCCTATGGTGTCCGCTAAGTATGGCCTATGGTGTCCGCTAAGTATGGCCTATGGTGGCTGCTAAGTATGGCCTGTGGTGGCTGCTAAGTATGGCCTATGGTGTCCGCTAAGTATGGCCTATGGTGGCCGCTAAGTATGGCCTATGGTGGCTGCTAAGTATGGCCTGTGGTGGCAGCTAATTATGGCCTATGGTGACCACTAAGTATGGCCTATGGTGGCCGCTAAGTATGGCCTATGGTGGCCGCTAAGTATGGCCTATGTTGGCCGCTAAGTATGGCCTATGGTGTCCGCTAAGTACTGCCTATGGTGGCTGCTAAGTATCTCCTATGGTGGCCGCTAAATATGGCCTATGGTGGCCGCTAAGTATGGCTTATTGTGGCCGCTAAGTATGGCTTATGGTGGCCGCTAATTATGGCCTATGGTGGCTGCTAAGTATGGCTTATGGTGGCCGCTAAGTATGGCCTATGGTGGCCGCTAAGTATGGCCTATGGTGTCCGCTAAGTATGGCCTATGGTGGCCGATAAGTATGGCCTATGGTCGCCGCTAAGTATGGCCTATGGTGACCGCTAAGTATGGCTTATGGTGGCCGATAAGTATGGCCTATGGTGGTCGCTAAGTATGGCCTATGGTGGCCGCTAAGTATGGCTTATGGTGGCCGCTAAGTATGGCCTATGGTGGCTGCTAAGTATGGCCTATGGTGGCAGCTAAGTATGGCCTATGGTGGTCGGTAAGTATGGCTTATGGTGGACGCTAAGTATGCCCTATGGTGGCTGCTAAGTATGGCCTATGGTGTCCGCTAAGTATGGCCTATGGTGGACGCTAAGTATGGCCTATGGTGGCCGCTAAGTATGGCCTATGGTGGCTGCTAAGTATGGCCTATGGTGTCCGCTAAGTATGGCCTATGGTGGCCGCTAAGTATGGCCTATGGTGGCCGCTAAGTACTGCCTATGGTGGCTGCTAAGTATCTCCTATGGTGGCCGCTAAATATGGCCTATGGTGGCCGCTAAGTATGGCTTATGGTGGCCGATAATTATGGCCTATGGTGGCTGCTAAGTATGGCTTATGGTGGCCGCTAAGTATGGCCTATGGTGGCTGCTAAGTATGGCTTATGGTGGCCGCTAAGTATGGCCTATGATGGCCGCTAAGTATGGCCTATGGTGGCCGATAAGTATGGCCTATGGTGGCCGATAAGTATGGCCTATGGTAACCGCTAAGTATGGCCTATGGTGGCCGCTAAGTATGGCCTATGGTAACCGCTAAGTATGGCCTATGGTGGCCGCTAAGTATGGCCTATGGTGGCCGATAAGTATGGCCTAAGGTGGCCGATAAGTATGGCCTATGGTGGCCGATAAGTATGGCCTATGGTAACCGCTAAGTATGGCCTATGGTGGCCGCTAAGTATGGCCTATGGTGGCCGATAAGTATGGCCTAAGGTGGCCGATAAGTATGGCCTATGGTGGCCGCTAAGTATGGCCTATGTTAACCGCTAAGTATGGCCTATGGTGGCTGCTCAGTATGGCCTATGGTGGCTGATAAGTATGGCCTATGGTGGCTGCTAAGTATGGCCTATGTTAACCGCTAAGTATGGCCTATGGTGGCTGATAAGTATGGCCTATAGTGGCTGATAAGTATGGCCTATGGTGGCTGATAAGTATGGCCTATAGTGGCTGATAAGTATGGCCTATGGTGGCTGATAAGTATGGCCTATGGTGGCTGATAAGTATGGCCTATGGTGGCTGATAAGTATGGCCTATGGTGGCTGATAAGTATGGCCTATGGTGGCCGCTAAGTATGGCCTATGGTGGCTGATAAGTATGGCCTATGGTGGCTGATAAGTATGGGTGAAATGGGTGAACGTAGTGAGTATTAAAGTTTTTCATTTCTACGGTGTTTGTGTATTTTATTTGACTATTGGTTGAGTTGCAGAACTACAAGACCAAGCAGGAGCTTCAATGTCCCGCATGCTGGGATTTTTGGTTCTCCATGTCCCTGCATGTGGGAAAGGCTTGCTGGGACTAGTTATTAAATCATTTTTTTACACATTATGGGGCAGATGTATCATAGCGGCGCGATAAGCGCCGCTATAATAATTCCTGCTACGCCTCAATAGCGAGGCGAAGCAGGAAGGGACATCGACAAGATGTATTAACATCTTGTCTGCCGAAGCGGAGGAGCGTTAACTCCCCCCTCCGGCGATGTCCTTTTCTGGAGATAGCGCATCAGTTAATACTGATGCGCTATCTCCTGTCCCCTGGCCAGCCGCACTGGGCATGCGCGGGATCCCGCTGTTCACGCGAGATCCCCAGCGCAGCCCAGACCCAACAGCAGGGACAGCGCTGTCCCTGCTGTTTAGATAGGGCTTCGCCAGCCTGATGCTGGCGAAGCAAAAGCAGGCTTCGTGCGGAACGGTCAGCGATGCTGACCGTTCATACATTCAACCTGCTATCATTTTGATAGCAGCGCCAATATGGACAGGGGAGCATAGCGCCCCTGTCCATTACCGCATCCCGGCTCTATCATACATGGGGAGAAGCGGTGTCAGTGCGCTGATACCCTTCTCCCCCATAACGACGGATAATACATCTGCCCCTATGGGCCTTATTCTAGATCACTCTTTCTGACAAAATCCTTCTTAGATGGACAAAGCCATATGCACTGGTGGCTCGATGATGATAATTTAAACAGCTACAACAACAGAGAATACTGCCACTCTTTGTAGATTTCCCCCCATGTGTCAGGGTCTAGTGATGTATGTTACATAGCGTGTTGTATGATCACCTGAGATACACATGGGGACGGTCAGGGGGGGGGGGGGGGAGACACAACGCGTCAGTGATGTATGTTATATAATAACACTGCGTGTTGTATGATCTAGTAACCTTAGATATACATGTATCACCTGGGGAGGGGTACACGTGCCAGTGACTAGTGAGGTATATTACATAGCGTGTTGTATGATAACCTGAGATATACATGTAACACCTGGGGACAGGGGGGGGGGGGGGGAGACACGACATGTCAGTTATGTATGTTATATAATTCTATATATATTCTATATATATTATATATGTTATATAATTCTATATGATCTTGTCACCTGAGATATACATGTAACACCTGGGGACGGGGGGAGGGGATGGGGGGCATGTGTCAGTGACTAGTGATGTATGTTACATAGCGTGTTGTATGATCTCGCCACCTTACATATACATGTAACACCTGGGGGGCATGTATCAGTGACAAGTGATGTATGTTACATAGCGTGTTCTATGATCTCTTCACATGAGATATACCTTTAACACCTGGAGACGGGGGGGGGGCATGTATCAGTGACTAGTTATGTATGTTACATTGCGTGTTTTATGATCTTGTCACCTGAGATATACATGTAACACCTGGGGACGGGATGGGGGATGTGTCAGTGACTAGCGATGGATGTTACATAGCGTGTTGTATGATCCCATCACCTGAGATATACCTGTGACACCTGGGGAAGGGGGACGGGGGGGAATCTGTCAGTAACTAGTGAGGTATGTTACATAGCGTGTTGTATGATCTTGTCACCTTAGATATACATGTAACACCTGGGGACGGGGGAGGGGGGGATGTATCAGTGACAAGTGAGGTATGTTACACAGCGTGTTGTATGATCTTGTCACCTGAGATATACATGTAACACATGGGGACGGGGGCATGTGTCAGTCACTAGTGAGGTATGTTACATAGCGTGTTGTATGATCTTGTAACCTTAGATATACATGTAACACCTAGGGGGGCATGTATCAGTGACAAGTGAGGTATGTTACACAGCGTGTTGTATGATCTCGTTACCTGAGATATACATGTAACACCTGGGGACGGAGGGAGGGGGGCATGTGTCAGTCACTAGTGAGGTATGTTACATAGCGTGTTGTATGATCTTGTCACCTTAGATATACATGTAACACCTGGGGACGGGGGAGGGGGGGATGTATCAGTGACAAGTGAGGTATGTTACACAGCGTGTTGTATGATCTTGTCACCTGAGATATACATGTAACACATGGGGACGGGGGCATGTGTCAGTCACTAGTGAGGTATGTTACATAGCGTGTTGTATGATCTTGTAACCTTAGATATACATGTAACACCTAGGGGGGCATGTATCAGTGACAAGTGAGGTATGTTACACAGCGTGTTGTATGATCTCGTTACCTGAGATATACATGTAACACCTGGGGACGGAGGGAGGGGGGCATGTGTCAGTCACTAGTGAGGTATGTTACATAGCGTGTTGTATGATCTTGTCACCTGAGATATACCTGTAACACCCGGGGACGGGGGGGGGCATGTGTCAGTGACTAGTGAGGTACGTTACATAGAGTGTTGTATGATCTTGTCACCTGAGATATACATGTAACACATAGGGACAGGGGGCATGTATCATAGCGTGTTGTATGATCTCGTCACCTGATATATACATGTAACACATGGGGATGGGGGGCATGTGTCAGTGACTAGTGATGTATGTTACATAGGGCCTTATTCTGGTTGGTGCGGCCGGCCCGTACGCGTACGTTCCGGGGTTTTTAATGACCTGCGCATGCGTACCATCTCCAATGCGCAGGCGCGAACACTCCACAACGCTTGCGGACAGGTCTCTCCGTGCGAAAAAACCTGTACGCGAGAGTACGGGCATTGGGGGCGGCATAGGGGCGTGATGAGGGGAGCGGCCGAAATAATGAGGGAAAATGGGCGTAAATATGAGCGTACACGGGGGTGTGCACCAAAAATGAACGGTGCTACTACCGCACGATCGGCTAAAGCACCGTTCATTTCGGACACAAAACAGGCGGCCGCCAACCGCCAGCTCAGACCACCCCTACAGATACCGCATGCCAGCGTGCGCCTGGGTTTGCTAATTTACGCTGATTACTACTCAAACACATACACCTGAATGTAATAAGCAATGCTGCAGTCTATTAAGTCCAAACCATGATTTCACTACCTGCAAGCCTACACACAGCACTCAAACACATTGGAAGCTTATCTTTCTATACTTCTCGACATTTAAAGGTTTGTTTAATTTAAGGTAAGAATCTTTTTAAGACCTGCTTATATATGCTAAGTTAGCTATTTGCTAAACAGTTAGACACATTCACTACGTGCTTTCATAGACTTTACACAGTAGCACACTTAATCTACACAAGTCGACATGTGTCAACGTGTTCACTCTAATACAAACATAGGTTTTGTATTTATGATACAATAACATAAACCACATCTAACACCTACAAAGGATGTTTCAGCAATGTTTTAAGCCCATGCCCACTATTTTGCACACATTCTTTGTATAGTACCCAAAATACAGACCTGTACCACTATCTGATCTGCTATGAATTGGATTTTACTACACTCTGGATGTAAGATGCCACCAATCACATTATTGCACTCACATCTCTCTAACAAAGGATTCCTACATCTGCTTATGACACTGTAAAATCATATATATGTACAAAGTTAAACATGTTTGTCCACAAGCAATTTTATCATGTTTGGCCGATTCACACATCTTTTTTTAGGGAGGACACATATGCATTCCTACACAAATGTCCCTTTTGACCCTTGTTTGTCTACCTCACCCACTCCATGAGGAAAGCATTGTTCTGGACCTGCTTTTACCTACTAATGTAGGAGCTACCTCACCTGCACTCAAACTGCTTTCTCACCTATTAAGTTGCTCTGCACATGTGCTGACACAAACTAATTAGCAGGGAAAAGTTGGATAGGAACATGTGAATGGCCATGGAGAGGGTTACACATAGGAAACTTCTACCACACTTCAACAAATGCTCAAAAATACCCTGGTCAGTAAGTACACATAAATGTAGTATTTTTTTCACACAAGAAATTACACATACAACAATTGTGTTTTAATTGGTAAAATAAATTTATTTGCTGTTCAGCATCACAGCTTATTTGACACTTTAATGTCATAAATCAAATAAACAAATAAAATATACACAAAAATAAAAAAACAGCCAGAACAAGAGGTTGCATATCTCCAAACATGTGTTGCCCTGCAAATGCAATGGTGAAAGAAATGGGGACACCAGAATACGTACTGCAACAACCAGGGTGAATACTAAGCAAGATACACACCACCAAAAATTTATCCTGCATTTGTAGAGGTCAAAATAAGAACTTTAATGCCCATGGCACGAAAATGGATCGATGGCCAACTCAGGAAGTGGATGTCCAGTGCAATTTAAACATTTGGGGTCCAACCACAGAGGAAGTGAACCAGGTCTCATTATTTGGGCCCTTTTTTCCCCTTTTTAGATGGGGCCTTGGGGACAGGGGCCTTTGGCTCAGATGGCTTGCGGCGTCTTCTCCTAGTGGACACAGGATGGTCAGCAGAGGTGGAAGGTTGGGGAGCAGCTTGGGGTGGGCCAGCAGATGGGGGATTGTCCCTTAGGGACCTGGCGGTGGTCAGCAGCTCCGCAAGAATTTCATTCTGGCGGCTGAGTTGTTGGGCAATGCTTTGCATGCCAGCCGCCAGAGTGTCATTCGTGCGGTTGAAGGCCTCACACTGCTGCCTGTTTGTGGCCTTCCAATATGCCAGAAATTCCACAACCTGCTGCTGACGGACCGCAGCATCCACCCCTTGCTTCTCGATCCTCTCCAGCATCACCATCAAGCTGGCATCCCATGTGTCCTGTGGCTGGGGGTGTCGTCTTGGTGGAGGCTGGACCACTTGCTCCACCTGTGGCTCTGCAGAGGAAGATGCTGCCGGTTCATCCTGGGTTTCTGCTTCTTCTAGAATAATAATTGAAAACAATGTCACCATCACATACGCACTAAAAAATATCTTTCAAAATACAATGCATTACTGTGACTTACCATCAAAAGCAGCAGCAAAGACCTCCACCGGGAGCTCACTATCCATATTGGATATCCCCCTGACCTCGGCCACATCAATTACTGTACATCCAAGGCATCCTGCTCCAGGGGGGTATATTCCAAGGTGTCTGGCATAGGCCCCCTCCCGGTGGACATGCTGTGGTTGTACCGGTCAGTCATCTTCCTCTTCAGTGTCGTTTTGAAGTCTGTCCACCTACAAGTTTAAAAATACAAATATCACCATGAGATATGTGCACCACTGTGCTAGTGAACATCATGACTACGTTACATTTCCTAGTGTGGGTGATCTTATGTTTTTTAGCCATATGTGTCCCACACACACATTAATGTCTCCATTAGGAGGCATTTCAGTGTCTCATCTCATTCATTAGGCCACTAAATGCACATACATAGATCACTATGCAGAAATGACATCATCCATGGCCAAATTATGCACCTCCACCTGTTGTGAAACTACACATTCCACCATAGCTTGACAGTGTGGTTATTATGGAGTAATTTAACTATGGGATGGCATACTGGGATGTGTAGTTTCTCACCAGCTACATGTGCACAGTTTGGTCATTCTTGTTTCAGTAGCATCATATGGAACATGTTACAACAACTCTTTCAGAAACACACTTTCTCTTGTCCCATCACATACTTCACATACTTCACATGAGCAGAACTGTGCCCATAACCTCACATCACACCAATGGTGCATGTTTCATATATAAATGTGGGTTATTAGACATGGTTGTGTTCACATGTGACATTGAAGTGTAGCACTATCTACAAACACACCTTTCTATTATTCTCAAAACATACATGTAACATATGTACACACATATGACATTATCAGGGGGACAAACACACTTGCCTTTTCTTCACCGCTAGCCAATCTCTGACCACTGGTGACACCTGGTTCACTTCCTCTGTGATCTTGTCCCAAAGGTTTCTCCTTGCACTGGCACCCGGCTTCCTGGTTGGCAATTCTATCCATTCGCGTGCCCTGGGCACTAAAATTCTCAATTCTGCCTCTACAAATGCAGGGTTTCTCTTTTTGGTGGTGGTATCCTGCTCAGTCCTCACACTAGATGTTGCAGCTTTTCTGGTGGCCCCAGTTCTCTCACCATGCACCTGCTGGGTCACACCTGTTTGGAGAGATGCAACCTCTTGTTCTGGCTGGTTGCTTGGCCCTTGTGGAGCTGGTGGAGTTTGAACAGGGCCTGTTAGTGAGGGGCCCGCTTGGTCTTGCAGGCTACTTCTCTCTTGGGCCCTCCTTCTCCGCTCCTGTTCCCTCTTCTGCAAAGCTTCAAGCAGGGATTCTGCTGTAGCTCTCTGTAGAGCGTCCTCAGCTGCGGAATCATCTGAGCTAGACATGTTTTGTCAGGCGCCGCTGCAGGGTCCGGGCAGCTCCGAGCGCATCGCCATAGCAGGCAGCGCCGGAGCCGCGGGACGGAGCGGGCGCCGCCATCTTCATTGAAGAAAGCGTCGGGCGTTGCCTAGCAACGTCCCGAGCTTCCTCCTGCTTGCGGCCGGCGTCGGGAGGTTGCTAGGCGACCACCCGAACATCCGGCTAAGCGCGGCGTCAGCGTCCCTGACGTCAGCGCTACCCTGGGCGGCACCTTTTGAATAAATAGCCGGCGTCTGCTGGGAACAGACGCCGGTTATAGCTTTGGTGTGCTTCATCCTTAGTGTTCCTGGTTCCCGCTGATTTCCCTGCTGTGCTCCGTGTCGTGATCCCTGTACTGCTACAGATAAGTCTCCCCCGGAGTTCCGCCTATTGGTGTTATTATTGTTATCTCTATATTACATCTTATGAGCATTGTTGCTATTGATTGTATCTTTATTCCATCTTCTGGGCATTGTTGCCATCTCTTTCATGATCGCGTATCACCTTCTTAGCATTGTTGCTACCTTTATTATTGTTAGATATTGATATATGCATTCCACCTTCACGTATTGTTACGTAGCATATTTCCCTATCTTTCCCCGTGGGTATCTGGGGGTTCCTTGCCTTCTGTGTGTTTAGCTAGTTGTACCCTTGCTCTCTGCTAGCCTTGGCGGCCGTGTTGTCCTCACGTAAGACCAGGTGGCATCGGGGTGGGAGCCTGACTAACGGGCTCCCACGAACGCGGCTATTTTTGGTGAAGCCTAGCTCTCTGCACACGTCCGCCAATCCCGGTTCGAGGCAACGGAGGTAGGGGTGGCAAGGTTGTCCCCGGACCCTAACATTATAACCGGCCCAAAATAACACAACCATAACACCATATAGTGGTTGTGTGTTTTCTGTTAAAACATGGATCCTAATGCAGGGGTTTCAGCCCAGGTTTTTGCTGACCAGATTCACCACCTCACACAGCAGTTACAAGACCTCACCATCAGGGTGGAGTCTCAGGAGGAGGTTCGCAGAGCAGCCCCAGCCATGGCTGTGTCGGTTAAAGAACCTAAAATGAGTCTCCCCGACCGGTTCTCTGGGGACCGGCATCAGTTTTTTAATTTTCGAGAGAGCTGCAAACTCTATTTTCGATTACGACCACTCTCCTCCGGTTCCGAGTTGCAGAGAGTGGGGTTGGTGATATCACTACTCCAGGGGGATCCACAGACATGGGCCTTTGGTCTGAAGGCAGACAGTCCGGCTCTTCGTTCTGTGGATGCCTTCTTCCAGGCTATGGGGATTCTATATGATGACCCAGATAAGGCAGCTGCAGCTGAGGCCCATCTCCGGTCCCTTAGACAGGGTCGCCGGGTGGCAGAGGCCTATTGCTCAGAATTCAGGCGATACGCCAATGATTCTGGCTGGAATGATCCAGCCTTACGCTCCCAATTTAGGGTTGGGTTGTCCGATCAAATAAAGGATTCCCTGGTCCAGTACCCCGCGCCTACTTCTTTGGACGATCTCATGCAGCTGGTTATCAGGGTGGATCGCCGGCTCCGTGAGAGACGTTCAGAACGAGGTACAGGTATCGCGCCATTACCCAGTGTCCCCGAGGATTCCCCAGTCGATTTCGAGGAACCTATGCAGCTTGGGGTGACTCGACTATCTCCACAGGAGAAGGCGAGACGGCGATCCCAGGGCCTCTGTCTGTACTGCGGGGCCCGGGGACACTTGGTAAACTCCTGTCCCGAGCGCCCGGGAAATGCCAAGGCCTGAGGATGCAGGGAGACATCTTGTCAGGCCTATCTCTTATTTCTCCCAATAATGCTCTTCTAATTCCCATATGTATTTCTTCGGGGGTACATAGGTGGGAGGGACAGGCGTTCATTGATAGCGGGGCGGCAGGTAATTTCATTGACTCCCAAATAGCTCAGGAGCAGGGGATTTCACTCATTCCTGTGTCCCCAGAGATTTCTGTTTACGGCCTAGATGGTAACCGTCTGCCCTGGGGTGTTATTACCCATCGTACCGTCCCTTTACGGGTTCAAGTTGGGGTTACCCATTCCGAACTGTTGTCTTTCTTTGTTTTTCGTAGTCCTGTTACACCTATAGTGTTGGGGTTACCCTGGCTTAAATTACATAACCCACGGTTTGATTGGTTGTCAGGGGAACTTTTAAGTTGGGGGGAACACTGTACCTCGAATTGTCTGGCTCTTCCAGTCCGTATGGTGACTCCTTCTATTGCAGGGTTACCTGAACCATACATTTCTTTTTACGATGTATTTTCCAAGAAAGAGGCGGATGTATTGCCTCCCCATCGACCTTATGATTGCGCCATAAAACTCATATCTGATGCCAAATTACCCAAGGGGCGATTATACTCCTTGTCTCTTCCAGAGGAAAAGGCGATGGAGGAGTACATTGTTGAGAATTTAAAAAAAGGGTTCATCAGGCCCTCCAAGTCGCCCGTCGGGGCGGGGTTCTTTTTTGTAGGGAAAAAGGACGGTTCCCTCCGCCCTTGCATTGATTTCAGACAACTCAATGCCATCACTGTTAAAAATTCTTATCCTCTTCCTCTGATCTCGGTCCTTTTCGATCAGCTACGTAAGGCATCTATTTTTTCTAAAATTGATTTGAGGGGGGCGTACAATTTAATCCGCATAAAAGCGGGTGATGAATGGAAAACAGCGTTTAATACGCACACCGGTCATTATGAGTATCTGGTAATGCCGTTTGGTCTCGCTAATGCACCTGCTGTGTTCCAGGATTTTATTAATGACGTGCTTAGGGAATTTTTGGGAGTCTTTGTCGTAGTGTACCTGGATGATATCCTAATTTTCTCGTCATCTCTGGAACAACACCGCTCGCATGTGTGCGCAGTTCTCCAAAAACTGAGGGAGAACAACTTATATGCCAAGCTTGAGAAGTGTGAATTTGAGGTAGAGAGTATTTCTTTCCTGGGATATATTATTTCTCCTCAGGGGTTCCGAATGGATCCAGCAAAGCTTCAGGCTATCAAGGATTGGGTTCAACCATCAAGCCTCAAATCCACTCAAAGGTTTTTGGGGTTTGCCAACTATTATAGGAGATTTATTCCATTCTTCTCCGATATTGTGGCTCCCATAGTTGCGTTAACTAAAAAAGGCGCCAATCCTTCCGTCTGGCCTAATACCGCTGTTGATGCGTTTAAAAGGTTGAAGGCAGCTTTTACCTCTGCTGGGGTCTTGCGGCATCCTAATCCTGAGTTGCCCTTTATCGTGGAGGTGGATGCCTCAGAGATAGGGATTGGAGCAGTCCTGTCACAGGTGGATAAGCTGGACGGTTTTTTACATCCTTGTGCTTTTTTCTCCCGAAAGTTTTCCACAGCCGAAGGTAATTATGATGTCGGTAATCGGGAACTTCTCGCTATAAAAACAGCCTTGGAGGAGTGGCGGCATTGGCTGGAGGGGGCTAGGTTCCAAGTTACTATTTTTACTGACCATAAGAATCTTGCCTATCTTCAATCAGCTAAAAGAGTTAATGCCAGGCAGGCAAGGTGGACGTTATTCTTTGCTCGATTCAATTTCATTATCACATACAGACCCGGATCTAAGAATGTCCTTGCTGATGCTCTTTCAAGGAGTTTTTCTGCTGTTCAAGACTCTCACTTACAGTTGGAACCTATTCTTCCTGCCTCTTGTATCGTTGCTGGCGTTGCTCACAGTATTCTTGATCAAGTCATTGGGGCACAAGCCTCCGCTCCCAAAGCCGTCCCAGAGGGTAGACTTTTTGTTCCGGCTGAGCTCCGGAGAAAAATTTTTTCAGAGTTTCACCACTGTAAGTCGGCGGGTCATCCCGGTATTGAGAAAACTTTATCTTTACTGTCAAGGTCGGTCTGGTGGGCCACCATGAAGAGTGATGTCAAAGAATGGGTGTCGGCTTGTGACGTCTGTGCTAGAAACAAATCTCCTCGTTGTCCTCCTATAGGGCAGTTAATTCCTTTGTCGATACCCAGGAGGCCATGGTCACATATCTCCATGGACTTCATAACCGATCTACCGCAATCTTCAGGTTTTGATTCTATTTGGGTAGTGGTAGATAGGTTTAGTAAAATGGCACATTTTGTCCCCTTGAAAGGGTTACCTTCCGCAGAGAGGTTAGCCTCCTTGTTTGTGTGTCACATTTTTCGCTTGCACGGCCTTCCTGCAGATATTGTTTCGGATAGGGGTGTTCAATTTGTGGCCAAGTTTTGGAGGTCTGTCTGCTCCGCATTGCAGATTAAGCTCAGTCCATCTTCTGCTTATCACCCGCAATCTAATGGACAGACGGAACGTGTGAACCAGACACTTGAGCAGTTCCTGCGGTGTTATGTATCTAAATCCCAACAGGATTGGGTGGAGAACCTACCATTTGCAGAGTTCGCCTATAATAATGGCTGGCATTCCGCCACCAAGATGTCTCCGTTCTTCTGTAACTATGGTTTTCATCCTCGGGCAAATTCCTTTTATCCTGTTCCCGCCAGAACAGGTAATCCCAGGTGGGTGACCAGTAGGAGGGGCACCTGGGCTATGGTCCGTAGGGCTCTCCTCTCTGCGACCACGGCCGCAAGGCGCTTCTCCGACCGTCACAGGAGACCTTGTTCCTTTAAAGTCGGAGACTGGGTGTGGTTATCCACCAGGAATATCAATATCCATCAGGCATCTAAGAAGTTGGGCCCTCGTTTCATTGGTCCGTACAAGATCGTTAGGAGGATCAATCCGGTGGCCTTCCGTCTCCAGATTCCACGTTCCCTGAAGGTCAATCCCACATTCCATGCCTCATTACTTAAACCTGCCCGCCGGCCGTGTGCTCACAGACCAGCACCGGTCATTCGTCAGGACCGCAGGGAGTTTGTAGTAGAGAGTGTTCTGGACTCTAAGATTTCCCGAGGTCGTTTGTTCTTTCTTGTTCACTGGAGAGGGTACGGTCCGGAGGAAAGATCCTGGGTTATGGATAAGGATCTTCATGCCCCGTCCTTGAAAAAGTTATTTTTTAGTCAAAACCCATTTAAGCCGGGAGCTGGAGGTCGGTTGACCTCTCCTCAAGGGGGGGGTACTGTCAGGCGCCGCTGCAGGGTCCGGGCAGCTCCGAGCGCATCGCCATAGCAGGCAGCGCCGGAGCCGCGGGACGGAGCGGGCGCCGCCATCTTCATTGAAGAAAGCGTCGGGCGTTGCCTAGCAACGTCCCGAGCTTCCTCCTGCTTGCGGCCGGCGTCGGGAGGTTGCTAGGCGACCACCCGAACATCCGGCTAAGCGCAGCGTCAGCGTCCCTGACGTCAGCGCTACCCTGGGCGGCACCTTTTGAATAAATAGCCGGCGTCTGCTGGGAACAGACGCCGGTTATAGCTTTGGTGTGCTTCATCCTTAGTGTTCCTGGTTCCCGCTGATTTCCCTGCTGTGCTCCGTGTCGTGATCCCTGTACTGCTACAGATAAGTCTCCCCCGGAGTTCCGCCTATTGGTGTTATTATTGTTATCTCTATATTCCATCTTATGAGCATTGTTGCTATTGATTGTATCTTTATTCCATCTTCTGGGCATTGTTGCCATCTCTTTCATGATCGCGTATCACCTTCTTAGCATTGTTGCTACCTTTATTATTGTTAGATATTGATATATGCATTCCACCTTCACGTATTGTTACGTAGCATATTTCCCTATCTTTCCCCGTGGGTATCTGGGGGTTCCTTGCCTTCTGTGTGTTTAGCTAGTTGTACCCTTGCTCTCTGCTAGCCTTGGCGGCCGTGTTGTCCTCACGTAAGACCAGGTGGCATCGGGGTGGGAGCCTGACTAACGGGCTCCCACGAACGCGGCTATTTTTGGTAAAGCCTAGCTCTCTGCACACGTCCGCCAATCCCGGTTCGAGGCAACGGAGGTAGGGGTGGCAAGGTTGTCCCCGGACCCTAACATGTTTGCAGCAATTCTGGCCTGCATCTGACTGAATATTTATATGGTAATCTCCCGCCATGAACAAGGGGGCGTATATTTTTCCCCGCAATGTAGTAGCTAATTTACGCCTGCATCTGACTGAATATTTATATAGTAATCTCCCGCCATGAACAAGGGGGCGTATATTTTTCCCCGCAATGTAGTAGCTAATTTACGCCGATATTTCCCGGCGATAATTCCCGCTTAAATTACGCAGGTCTCAACGCACCTGATCATTCACCTGTATATGCACATACACAGGTTGTGGAGCATTGTGTGCTACATGGTGAAATGTGTGCACCTGTCATTCCAATGATGAGTGTTGTCAGCTGGTATCTGTTGGAGTTCGTGTATGCTTTCTGAGTCACATTTCAAAACATCACGTTATAATGCTTTCCTTACATATGTAATGAGTATGAAATTGTCATACACCAACATGTTGCATTGTGCCTTTTTTAGCAGCGTATTTATTAGTAGACGGTTGCGTGTATTATTTTCAGCACACTGTATATACAGTACGTCTCTCTATACATTGAAAGCATGCTGTTGGTTATGGTGTGTGTATATCAGAACGGTCCGCGTAAGTTTCTATTCGCATCCAGTTTGTTAATGTAAGAAGGATTAATAAAGTTAATACTAAACAAACAATTTTTTAGACCAATCAGCAAGCACCAAAAGTGATATATGTACCTGCAATTAATAACTGCGCCATTGCCAATATGACTTCAACCAGGGCTAGCGCGTTTTCTACCCAGGAGCTGGTGGCCTTGGTTGAGGTCATGGACCGGCGCCTGGGGCCCATTGGCCCATATGTGTCCAACATGGTCAAGCGGCGGGCATATAATGCTGCCCGCCGGCTAATATACGCCCGGACCGGCGTACAGAGAAGCCTGGCACAAGTCGAGCGGCGCTGGTCTGACCTGCGCCGGTCGCCAGCCAGTGATGCTGAGTTTCATTCGCCGCCATATTGCCCGATGTAAGTTTTTATTAACTAGTATGTCTGCGTTTTTTTTCAATGAATTCTGTACTTTTTATAAATATGTTCATCAGTATGTTGGTGGATATGGGTGTATAGGGGGTGTATAGGGGGTGTATAGGGGGTGTATATGGGGTGTATATGGGGTGTACAAGGGGTGTATATGGGTGTATATGGGGTGTATAGGGGGTGTATATGGGGTGTATATGGGGTGTATATGGGTGTATATGGGGTGTATAGGGGGTGTATATGGGGTGTATATGGGGTGTATAGGGGGTGTATAGGGGGTGTATAGGGGGTGTATATGGGTGTATATGGGGTGTATAGGGGGGTTATAAGTAGTCGCTCTGTTTTGGGGTGTAGCATAGCAATTAGTTCGCATGATAAATGTCTGAAATATAACAGCAATGATAATTTGTAAGGTTATGAGCATGACTGATGTGAATTTTTCTTTCCCCCATTTTTATGAAACCCAACCTTCGATTTCTATGCCATCAACATGAACATTTCAGCACGGGCAAGGGCACGCATGGAAGCCCGGGAGGAGGCAGCCCGGGAGCAGGCAGCCCGGGAGCAGGCAGCCCAGGAGGAGGAAGAGGAGGAGGAAGAGGAGGAGGAAGAGGAGGAGGAAGAGGAGGAGACTATGGGTCCTGCTGGTGACCACCAAATTTCAACATCCCCTTCCACCAGCCACTCCCCTACCCCCACCCCCTCCCCTACCCCCACCCCCACCCCTACCCCCACCCCTACCCCCACCCACACCCCTACCCCCACCCCCTCCCCTACCCCCACCCCCTCCCCACACCCCCACCCCTACCCCCACCCCCACCCCTACCCCAACCCACACCCCTACCCCCACCCACACCCCTACCCCCACCCCCTCCCCTACCCACTCCCCTACCCCCACCCCCTCCCCACCCCATTTCCAGCCCCCCTACACCTCTCCACCACCCACCCCCAAACCTCTCCAATCCCCACTCCAACCCACTACCTGTATCCCAAGTCCTATCCCATCCCCCTTGCTCCTGACCCCCCCAACCACCGGACACCCAACCAGCGGTGAGCAGGATGGCTCAACTAGCCGTAAGTAAATAATGTGTCTAATGTTTACCTACACATTTCTACACATAAACAATCACAACAACCACATATGTGTATCCAACATCAACATTAGTTGCAACATATCACTGCAGGGCGACCATGAGGTGTGGCCTGTCCTTCTCCAGGAACAAGGGTCCCCTTGGTGGTTTTTTGAGTGTGGCCATGGCTCACCCCTTGAATAATTGACATAACAGTACATCCAATGACATATCCGACATTAGTGGTGTTGTAGTTATGTGGGTCCAGGTGTTGGGTAACTCCACTTCCCAGCATGATGTGCAACATTAATTTATAGATTGTTTTGTTCATAGTGTGTGAGGCCATGCGGATGCATGCTTTACAAACATAGCTTTAGGCCTATAATTTGTACAGCAATGTCCTAAATTTAAAATAGTAAGGAGTGCTTAAGCCGCAACAATGTCATAACCCTTAAATAGCACAGCCTAATTGTGAGGTTAGAGGTGAGTCCCCCAAAACCAAACTACCAATTGGGATACAGCATACATTCATCCAATAAGGAGTAATTTTTTTATTTTTATGTAATATGTACAGTATGTGTGTGTCAACAGAATAGTATTTTGGACCATGTTTACAGCATACCCATCTTCAATGTAGTGGAAAAATGTATGTGGCCTTCACACTTAACTCACAAATTCATATTATGTTACAATGCAATAAACATTTATGTATATGATATATTAATTATAATGTGTTTTTCCCCTTCACTACAGACACTGAACAGCACCAGGAGGAGGTGGCCAATATCATGAGGGAAATATTCCTTACTTTATTTTATTTACATATTCTTTTTGTACGTCTGGAGGCCCTCATGTAATTTTTTTTTACCCCCCCTCCCCCTTATTATGTTTGTTCTAAATAAAAGTTTTTGGAAAGTTAGAAGTTGCCTGTGTTTTTAATCAGAAATATGTGAGAGGGTTTGTAAGGGCAGGTACATACAGATGTGTCATGTAAGTTATATTGGTACTTTGAGGTGAGGGGTAATGAATGATGTGTGAATGTGTGTGTTTTGGGGTGAAATAACACATAGTGAAAAGGCATGATTTTTTATTGTTGTTAGATGAAAACATCACACATAACATCAGGGTAGAAATGTTAAAAAAATCAGATCAAACTAATTATGGACATAATTTAGTACATACACACAAACACCAACATAAATTTATTTAAAAGTAAAAGCAATGTGGGGACACATAGATAGTGATTAAAATGCCACATTAGAACATAACAAATATACATGTAATGAGGGTTAAAATGTTGTTTTATTAGGGTCTTTATTAAGGTAGACAATTGAGTTAATAGAAAACAATAATTGAATAACAATTAGAATAATTAATTAATTGTCTGAATTGTAGTTGAAAGGCAAGATTTGCAGGTCCATATATGTGAAGGGTATGCCAGCGTGCACGGACGTACGCTCACTCTCACGAGCGGTGACATACGCTGAGTTTTCCATTGAAAACAATAGGGACCCGTCCGTGCAAGCTGGCGTACGCTCAGATAGCCGCAAGAAGACGGTGGGAAGACGGACGAGAGACGTCCGTAAACGGTGGCGTACGCTCTGTTGTACGCCAGTTGTCGGAGTCTAAGGGCTGGTCCGTCCGTGTACGTTGGCGTACGCTCAATTGTACGCCACTCCCCTTAGACGTTGTTTCTGGCCGTACGTATGCGGCTGATTTGTGGGTGGACTTAACCTCAACGGCCGCGTACGGAGAGCGTACGCTAATATGGAACGTACGCACGTTTGGCCGCACCGATCAGAATAACCTCCACAGTGTGTTGTATGATCTTGTTACCTGAGATATACATGTAACACATAGGGACAGGGGGCATGTATCAGTGACTAGTGAGGTATGTTACATAGCGTGTTGTATGATCTCGTCACCTGATATATACATGTAACACATGGGGATGGGGGGCATGTGTCAGTGACTAGTGATGTATGTTACATAGTGTGTTGTATGATCCCGTCACCTGAGATATACATGTAACACCTGGGGATGGGGGGGGGGGGGGGGCATGTGTCAGTGACTAGTGATATATGTTACATAGCGTGTTGTATGATCTTGTCACCTGAGATATACATGTAACACCTGGGGACGGGGGGGAGGGGGGCATGTATCAGTGACTAGTGAGGTATCTTACATAGCGTGTTGTATGATCCCGTCACCTGAGATATACATGTAACACCTGGGGATGGGGGGGGGGGGGCATGTGTCAGTGACTAGTGATATATGTTACATAGCGTGTTGTATGATCTTGTCACCTGAGATATACATGTAACACCTGGGGATGGGGGGGGGGGGGGGCATGTGTCAGTGACTAGTGATATATGTTACATAGCGTGTTGTATGATCTTGTCACCTGAGATATACATGTAACACCTGGGGATGGGGGGGAGGGGCATGTATCAGTGACTAGTGAGGTATCTTACATAGTAACAGCAGATTTTGAGCACATACAACTGGATCTGTTTCTCTCGCATCAGTTCAAGGACACGAGACTTGGAACACAGCAAGTAACTGAAATGTGTCTCCGTCTTTAGACATGTTTATAGGGACATCAATAGCAGATTAAGCCCCGTCTGTGCTGTGTGTCCTTCTCAGAAGAGACAAGCGCAGGTAACGATGTAGCCTCAGGAGTCTGCTCAGTGCTAAGGTACAAAACACAGAAATCAATAGGAAACCCCACTGTGTACAGCAGAGGGAAAGTGAACAGTTATGAGGAGGAATAATGGCAGCCAGAGCACAGTCCGTGTGATCCCCGCCGTGATAAGAATCATCAGGCTTACACCAATCCACAGCCCGGCGGACGACAGGGAAACTTTCATCTTCTAATGGGAACTTACAAATCGGGGTCATTATCAGCGACATTTACTAAACTTCTCCTCCTGCTTCCGACAAAGCACATCTGTTACTGGGACCATCACCTTCCTCTCATGGGTGGGACACGTGGATTTATGTGACAAAACGAGATTGACCTGGACTGAGAATGTTTCTATTCCTCCTGTTTCCCACAGTGTAATGTACTTTGTAATCCTTGGTCCAGTCTAGGGTTATACAGCAGAGCATCAGTGTGTGTTACATGTATTGTTATCTCACAGTAACATACAGTAGTAACATATTAATGAGTAACATAGTAACAGTAACATAGTAATTAGTAACATAGTGACAGTAACACAGTAACATAGTAATTAGTAACATAGTAACATAGTAATTAGTAACAGTAACAGTAACATAGTAATTAGTAACATTGTAACAGTAACATAGTAATTAGTAACATAGTAACAGTAACATAGTAATTAGTAACATAGTAACATAGTAATTAGTAACATAGTACTTAGTAACATAGGGCCTTATTCACTCTTTCTGACAAAATCCTTCTCAGATGGACAAAACCATGTGCACTGCAGGTGGGGCAGATGTAACATGTGCAGAGAGAGTTAGATGTGGGTGGGGTTTTACTTCAAAGTGAGATCTATATTACAGTATAAAAATAATGCAGCCAGTATTTACCCTGCACAGAAACAAAATAACTCACCCAAATCTAATTCTCTCTGCACATGTTACATCTGCCGCACCGGCAGTGCACATGGTTTTGTCCATCTAAAGAGGATTTTGTCAGAAAGAGGGAACTAGAATAAGGCCCATAGTTACAGTAACACAGTAATATAGTAATTAGCAACATAGTAATTAACAACATAGTAATTAGTAACATACTGTAGTAACAGTAACATAATAATTAGTAACATAGTAACAGTAACATAGTAATTAGTAACATAGTAACACAGCAACATAGTAATTAGGAACATAGTAATTAGGAACATAGTAATTAAGGCTGAAAAAATACATTAGTCCATCGATTTCAACCTATCTGACCTGTAACTACTGACGTGAGTAAGTCATATCTATAGGATTCCCTTAGTGGCCAGGAATGCACCCAGTTTTGATGTGAAGTCATTATCCGTAGTTGCTGTAACCACCGGCAATGAGTTCCAGAATGTTACTGCTCTAATGGGGAAGAATACTCTTAATTCAGTACGGAATTTCGTTTCCTCGGGCTTTAGTACATGTCCGCGTGTCCTAAGTATAGGCCTGTTACTGACCAATCATCTCCCAGGCCCATATGATTCCTATATCCTGTATGTGATGAACATATTAATCATATCACCTCTCACCCTCCGTTTCTCCAGTAAGAACATATTCAGCCTGGTATAACCTATCTAGGACCTGTTCTAAGGATCTAAGACCTGTTATTGGCTTAGTCGCCCTTCTCTGTACCTGTTCCAATTCATTTATGTCCTTCCTAAGGTGCGGTGCCCAGAACTGAACACAATATTCCAAGTGTGGTCTCACCAATGCCTTGTAAAGAGGCACTATCACATTGGCATCCCTTGAATCCATGCCCCTTATAATGCATGCCAGTGTCCGGTTTGCGTTTGCTGCTGCACTTGAGTAGTGTGCACTATTACCCAATTGTTCATCTATGATGACCCCCAAGTCCTTCTCTGCAGCAGAATTCCCTATAATAACTCCATTTAGTCTATAAGTAGCTTGTTCATTATTGTTCCCATAATGAATTACTTTACATTTATCAACGTTAAAATGCATTTTCCACCTTTCTAGTTTATTTCAGTCACTTTGTAGTGTTTCCACATCCTCTCCTAATTTAATTTCATTACTCCATTTCGGGTAAATATTGCAATCTTACTTACTAGGTCACTACCTATATCATTAATGAATATATTAAACAAGGTGGGACCCAATATTGAACCTTGCGGGACTCCACTTTGGACCTTACCCCAGCTGGAATGTATGCCATTTACCACCACTCTCTGTCAGTGGTGTAGCTAGGTGCCGCGGTGTCCGGAGCAAGGGCATGTTTTGCACCCACCCCTCCATTTGTAGAAGGCGGCGTTCTTTCACGGAACAAAGGGGCGTGGCCGAACATTATACCACACACCCTAATGCCTATTGCACCTTTTAGCGAACTGTGTACTACCCATTACACATAAAGCCACATCCCATAATGCCAATTACACATAAGGCCACACACCCTAATGCCAATTACACATAAGGCCACACACCATAATGCCAATTACACAGAAGGCCACACACCATAATGCCAATTACACATCAGGCCACACATGATGCCTATTATATACAATAATATATAACACACCGTAATGCCCATTACAAATATGACACATAAGTGCCTATACGCTCATTGCTAGGAACTTCATGCTTGATGCCAAGGGGCTTCATGCTTGATGCCAAGGGGCTTCATGCTCGATGCCAAGGGGGGCTGAAATAGCTCGTTGCCAAGGGGGACTAAAATAGCTTGTTGCCAAGGGGGACTGAAATAGCTCATTGTCAAGGGGGACTGAAATAGCTCTTTTCCAAGGGGTAAAGGTATAGGCCAAGCAGCATAATTCACTAGGCGCTTACTAACACTATAATATCTCACTGGCATGCCGCGCTGGGCCTCCTAGCTTATGATAGTTTTTGGGGTGCCACACCCTGCACCTAGATATAGCGCTAGGAACCCCCAATATACAGAGAAGCCTTGACGTGGCTTGGGGGCATGTTATACACCTGCGCAGGTATATGTAACCAATATCTCTGACTATATATGTATATGTAACCAATATCTCTGAATTCTATTATCATGTAGTGTCCAAGATTGGTTACTTATACCATTCAGTGTGCTGGGGGAAACTATTTTTTACTTACTCAAGATACAGTAGCTGCCAGAACAAGCTATTTATCTAGGTCAGCAGGTAATCTGGGAGATAATTAGGTAACATCTCCCAAAGGATATATAATAGGTCCCCCCCCCCCCCCCAGCACTACACTGGCTGACCTAGCATTGGGATATCTGACCCGACCCCTGAGGTGACTATGTGACACCACAGGGGATCTGCCAGCCAGGTATATAAGGAGACCAGTTCTATCCTGGTAGATCCTGTATACCAGATATGACCAGACGCCTTCCCTTACACTCTGGCTATGCCCTTCGGGTCCGCAGATGGCGGTTCCTGGTCTCACGGGACCTGGCCAATATTGGATTCCCTGATACCATCAGTAACCGCCTGTTACTGACTCCACCCACTATGCAGTGGCTGGGGATAACGCTGCCACTACCAGACTCCTACTACATGATGCCTGGAACCACGGTTACCTCCTCAGGCCCAAATGCTGGTACCTGAGTACTAACTGCTGGAGTGTATGCGTCGACACACTGCTAACACACCCCTGACTGGCGTCACGGACCAGACCTCTGCTTTGGTAGCTGGCAGAGTGGAACTTGGAGGATGCTGTATCCTGTTACCCACAACAGCGGGAGAACGGAATTAGTGCAGTATTTCTGTTGGTCACAAGATAAAAGCGGTCATCTTGAGGAAAGAGATGTTTTATTTGCTCAAATATCCCCCTTAAAAGGATCTCTCTAGGAGGCACAGCATACAGATGTTACAGCATTCACATTCAAGCAGAAGTACAACTTTCCAGGCAAAACTTGTGCCCTTTTATCCAAAATCCACACAACAGACCACAGGGGTAATTCCACCCGGTTCTCCCCACCCAATCAGCATTGTGCAGGAGGTGTACATGCCTGGGACTCAGTGGCGGATTCAGGGGGGGGCACCTGGGCACGTGCCCCCCTGTCATTTATTTTGTAGCTGAGGACCAGGGCTTTCCAACGAGCCCAGCCCCGTGTCTCTAGCCCCCCGGGAACCGGAGATATCGCCTGGCAAACCTGTAACGTTTTTTCCCCATAGGATAATATGGGACCCGTCAATTCCAACCCCCACCCGGTTCCGACGGTTGCCAGTTCCCGCCTTGGCATCACAGAAGCTTGTGTTTGATATCATTCAATTCCAAATCGCTGGGCCTTCAATATGATACCAGGATGGTACAAATCGGTCAATCGGTTCCAGAGATATTGCATGTAAACCGATTTTTTTATTTTTGAAATGTAATTTCATGGCTGTTCATGATTTTGAGGGCAGATTATTCTGGAACCAAACGTTCCAGTTTCACTGGACCAAAATCATCCAAAGCCCACTCAAAAGTTCTTCAATATAAAACTTGTCTCATGTAAATGGATCAGTTGGTTCCGAAGATATAGCCGGTTAAATGAGATAACTGGTTAAAGGGGGGAGGGGTGGTTTTCTCTCCCCCTCACACCAGAAAATGCAGGGACTAGGCTGGTGTAAAAGGGCCAACCTGGGAATGCATTTTCTGGTGTGAAAGGGGTATTTTTTCAAATAGCCAGGACCTGCAGTGCTCTGAATACAGCCAGGCTCTGCCACTGTCAGTGGCTATCACTTCTGCCTGGCGGCGGCTGTCCCCCATTTACCACGAGCATGTATTCCCCCTTGGCAATGAGCATATAATCCCACATGGCAACGAGCATGGAACCTCTGACAATGAGCATGGAACCCTTGGCAATGAGCATGTAGAGAAGCAGCATTTATGTAGCATAATTTTTAATAGGCATTATGGTGTTTGGCATAATACATAATGTACATAATGGCGTGTAACTTAACGTGTAATGTACATTATGGTGTAAATGTTTAATGCGCGCCTTTGGTGGACAATGTCCCTGTTTATGAAGTGTATTGTGAATTTTGGCTTAATCTGTGTGGCATTATGTGAATTCTGTCTCAATCCATGTGGCATTATGTGAATTTTGTCTCAATCCGTGTGGCATTATGTGAATTTTGGCTCAATCCGTATGGCATTTAATGCATTTGGCTCAATCCGTGTGGCATTATGTGAATTTTGACACAATCCATTTGGCATTATGTGAATTTTGGCTCAATCCGTGTGTGATATTATGTAAATTTTGGCTCAATCCATGTGGCATTATGTGAATTTTGACACAATCCATGTGGCATTATTTGAATTTTGGCTCAATCCATGTGGCATTATTTGAATTTTGGCTCATTCCATTTGGCATCATGTGTAAGGGGCAAGTATAATGGGGTCTAGTATTTTGTTGCATAATGTGTAGAAGTTGTATATGGTGTTGACACGCCCCCTGTTGAGTGGCCACACACCCTTTTCTGGAGAGCGCCTTTGGCACGCACACAACTACATCCTTCACTTTTGTTGCCATGGTGGGCCTGCGTACTTTATATGCCAGGGCCTATTTTTAATTCCATTCCCACCCTCTCCTGCCGCTCTCTTAGCATGTACACTGGCACCACTAACACGCCCCTCCCCCACCCAAACCCTTTTTTATCATGGTGCCCCCCCTGTCATTTTATCCTGGATCCGCCCCTGCTGGGACTCATGTATAAATTGGGACTTTTTATACGTCATAAATAGATCCATATTACATGTCAAAGGGTTCAATCCAATTTCCTTAGAATATTTACTAAATAGACAGAAAAGCCTTGATTCCGTGACCCGTCACATACACAAGTGATGTACTACTAACACCTTTACACAGGAACTACAGACACAAAGCCTGCTACCTGCTGTGCAGTGTCATTCTCCAGACATTCTGTTAGTAAAAGGACTATTTAGCATCTCAGTTTACCTTGTTAGAGATGTTGTATATTATGGGGGAAATTTACTAATATGAAAAACCGAGTTTTTCGTATTAGTATTTTCCCTACGACTGCATACGACTGTTTCAGTCGTATGCAAAGTCGTGTTCCGGAGGGTCATTTACAAAGCAGTCAGATACGACTGCTTTGTAACCCTCCGATGGTGTAATGATTCGTATTAGCGGCCGTATATACGGCTGCTAATACAAATTATTTCTAGCAGTCTGCACGGGTCAGTCAGATCCGTGCAGGCTGCAGAGTGTAAAAAAAAATAGAAAAATTAAATAAATAAAAAAAAAACGGCGTTGGGTCCCCCCCACAGCCGAAACCAGCACCAGGCTGATGGAGCCTGGAGCCGGTAATTAAAAATCAGGGAGCCCGACAAATAGGGGTTCCCTGATTTTTAACAACCAGCCCCAGGCTCCTGCTCTGGGGCTGGTTCCCAAAATACGGGGACAAAATGAGTAGGGGTCCCCTATAGGAAAAAGTGATAAAAAAATGTTAGAGAAGGGCCTTGGCAACTAAATCATAGTCCCCACAGTCCACAGTTGCCTCAGGGGGAGGAGCTGAGTGTAACAGCTGCCTGACATACTATATAAGTAGTGAGCAGACTCATTTGGAGCTTGCTCATTGAGAGAGAAGCTCGGAGGCTAAAGTGAAGCTTGAATACTTAAGTGACTTATGAGTTTGAAACAGAAGCAGGTGAGTTAGAATACAGAAAAAGGTGAGTTTGAACACAAAAGTCTAAATGTTTTTATTCTATTTTATTGTGATACATGCATATTCTTTTTATCTTATTGTAACCTGTTGTTTAATTTTAACATCTAATTTTATCTATATTTTTCCAACATTGTATTTCATTTTACTCATTCACTGTTATTTACTCTTATCATACATTTAATGCGCTCTGTTTCCCTCTTCACGCCTGCTCACATTTGCCTCACTTCTGACCTTCTCTGTTCCTTTCATCCTCTCGCTTGTTGATGTTTCATACTTAATTGGATTACTCAATCAACCTGTCTAATCCATTTACCCACTTGTCTCCTCTCTGACAATTGTTCCTTACCTGTTATGTTCTATCCTCTTTCATATCCCAAGCTATCTCACTCTGGTATCTACCATATCCTCGCTATCTACTACAGATGCTGTCTGTCTTCCCAAATCCCTGCTCTCTGTCTGCTTTCACTAATCTACCCTCTCACCTCTGGTCCTCATGGCTGTTAATCTCTCAACTTCACTTTCTCCTACCACTCCTCCCCCTCCCATCCCATACCTATCCTGACCCCTCACCCATGCTCCCCCACCATCCCAAGGACCCCCCTTGCTTCTGAAATACCAAAAACCTCATCCACATAAATACACAACCACCCCCCTCTTTCCTGTGCCCTATGGAACGCCAGATCCATCTGCAACAAACTCCCTGCCATCCATGACCTATTAATCTCTAGCGCATTCCACCTCCTTGCTATGACTGAGACCTGGCTCTCCACCTCTGATTCTGTCTCTCCAGCTGCTCTCTCCCATGGTGGCCTCTCTTTCTCTCACACCCCCAGGCCTGATGGTCGCCAAGGTGGCATTGTGGGCTTTCTCCTCTCAGCCTCATGCACCCACAGTGCCATTCAGCCTGAACCCTCTCTCCTCTTCTTCTCCTTTGAGTCTCACTCCATCCATCTGTACTAACCCTACCACCTCTGTGTTGCTGCAATCTACCGTCCCCCTGGCCATATCCCCCAATTTCTTGACAACTTCGCCGCCTGGCTTCTAAACGTCCTCTCCTCTGACCTACCTTCTGTCATTCTTGGTGACTTTAATATCCCCTTGGATAACCCTGCTTATCCTTGCACCTCCAAACTCCTCTCTCTCTACTCCTCTCTTGGCCTATCTCAGTGGACTAACTCTCCCACCCACATCCAAGGACACTCCCTCAATCTTGTCTTCTCCCGCTCTTGTTCCCTTACCGACTACACTATCTCGGCATTTCCTTCTCCCTCACTGCATCCCACTCTCCCAACCCTCCTCCCAAGCGCATTGTCTCACGGCATACATCAACACACTTGATATTGCTGCCTTCTCGGACATGCTGTGTCCTCTTCTCGCCCCAATCACCGCCATGGCCTGCCCGAACCTTGCCGCCTCCCACTATAATGATACCCTATCTTCAGCATTGGACTCTGCCTGCCGTCCCTCCTCTATCCCCCTTCGATGCTCCAACCCCCCACCGTGGCACTCGCCTATCACACGATTCCTTAAAAAGTGCCCTCGCACTGCTGAGCGCTTCTGGAAGAAATCACACTCCCTCGCGGATTATCTCCATTTCAAATTCATTCTTTCCTCCTTCAGCTCTGCCCTTACTCTGGCCAAGGAATCCTACTTTAAGTCCCTCCTCCTTTCCCAATCATCCAAACCCCGCAGGCTCTTCGCCACCTTCAACTCCTTGCTCTCCCCCCTCCTCCAGCTCTTCAGTCCTCCATGGTAGCCGCTGATTTTGCTACCTACTTTTAAACCAAATCTCCTCTCTCAGGACTGCCATCACTGCTGCCATGACCTCACCCTCTCCCTCCTCCCCTCCAACATCTCCACTCCCCTCCTTCCCACCCCTGTCCTCATTTTACCCCACCACTGTCGCTGAAGTCCATTTAATTCGCTTCTCCCTCCACCTGCCTGCTCAATCCTATCCCCTCCAATATTATCCGTCATCTCAGTCCGTCAGTCTGCTCTCACCTGGCTCACCTCTTTAATCTCTCCCTATCCTCTGGGATCTTCCCCTCCTCCTTCAAACATGCCCTTGTCTCCCCAAATAAATAAAAAATCTGGACCCCAACTCTCCGTCCAACTACAGGCCCATCTCCCTCCTCCCTTTTGCCCCCCAGCTCCTAGAACGTCTGGGCTATAATCGTCTCCTAAGTCACCTTACTGCTATATCCATACTAGACCCCCTCCAATCCGGGTTCCCTTTATATTCCACTGAAACTGCCCTGACTAAAGTCACTAACGATCTACTATCGGCTAAGTCCGAAGGCCTCTTCTCTATCCTCATCCAGATTGATCTGTCGGCTGCCTTTGACACTGTTGACCACCCTCTCCTGCTCAACACCCTCCGCTCATTTGGCATCACTGGCACGGTCTTCTCCTGGTTCACCTCATACCTCTCCGATCGCTCCTTCTCCGTCTCCACTCCGAGCTCCTCCTCTTCTACTACCCCGCAGCCAGTCGGTGTTCCACAAGGGTCAGTCCTTGGCCCTCTCCTCTTCTCCCTCTACACCACCTCTCTGGGCACCCTCATCAGCTCCTATGGCTTCCATAACCACCTTTATGCTGATGATACCCTAATCTATCTCTCCTCTCCCGACCTATCCCCATCACTCCTGTCTAAGGTCTCCGAATGCCTCACGGTTATCTCAGCCTGGATGACCCAACGCTTGCTGAAACTAAACATGGCTAAAACTGAACTTCTAATCTTCCATCCTCCGTACATCCCCTCTTCTACCACTATCTCCATCAGCATTAGTGAAACCAAGATCACCTCCACCGACCAAACGCGATGCCTTGATGTCATAATTGACTCCTCCCTCTCTTTCACCCCCCCCACATTCATGCTCTCTCACAGTCTTGCCGCTTTCACCTCCGCAACATCTCACGCATCAGACCATTCCTCTCCACTGACGCAACCAAAATTCTCATTCACTCTCTTGTCATCTCCCGCCTTGACTACTGCAACATCCTTCTCTCCGGGATACCTCTCGCCCGCCTTGCCCCTCTCCAATCCATTCTTAATGCCGCTGCTAGGCTCATCTTCCTCTCCCACCACTCTACCTCTGCCTCCCCCTCTGTCTATCTCTTCACTGGCTCCCCATTCCTTTCCGAATTCTCTTTAAGCTCCTCACCACCTCCTACAAGGCTCTCTCCTCCTCCGCCGCTCCTTACCTCTCTTCGCTGATCTCCATTCACACGCCCTACCATCCTCTTTGCTCCGCTGTCGACCACCGCCTGACCTCTCACTTAATCACCTCCTCCCACTCCTGTGTCCAAGACTTCTCTCGCGCTGCCCCCTGCATTGGAACAACCTCCCGCCATCTATCAGGCTTTCGGATTCCCTTACCTCCTTCAAGCGCTCCTTCAAAACCCACTTCTTCCAACTAGCCTATCCCTCCTCCTCCTAACCTCTTTCGCTCCTCCTATCCTGCCTTCCCTACCCCTCCATCAGTTCCCATCCGTTCCTACTTATCCTATTGTTTTTTGTTCTTCCACCCACCTCCTTTTAGTCTTTTAACTCTTATGAGTAGGGACCTCCTTCCTCACGTACTCACCCTATCTCTTTACCTCACCAGTGCTCCTGCCCTGTTCTTCCCTTTCTCTACTTCATCTTCAGTCTCCTTGACAATTTCGACACCTACTTCAGAAGTGATGCTGATTTTAGTTCTACCAGCTATACCCCTATTTATGCTGTATGTTATCAACACACCCTGTACGATACCTTGTAATTTGTTTTTTGTTTGCTACAGATGGGTCTTGTCCCATCTTTGCAGGGGATGGCGCTGGCGTCGCCAGCCGCCATCCCCCGCCAGCGCCATGGCGATGATGAGAAGGGGACGCGCGCGCACGAGCGGCGCGCGCGTCCCCTTCCGACGGCGCTTCGATCCGTTCCCCCGGGTCCCCGCCGGCTTGCCGGCGGTAACCCGGGGTCCCCGCCGCCTGCCCGCACCCCCCCCTAACCCCCCCTAACCCTGTCCGTCTCCCTGAGGCGGAGACGGACAGGGTTTCCGTCGCGCGAGCGACGGAGACTGAGACGCGCGTGCGCGTGAGACGCACGCGCGTCTCAGTCTCCTCGCTGGCGAGGCTGCTGGCGGGTCGCCAGCGCGTACGTTCTGGCGACCCGCCAGCAAGGATGGGACAAGACCCATCTGTATGTACGGTGCTGCGGACACTTTGTGGCACCTTATAAATAAACAAACTACTACTACTCCTCTATAGGCCTCCAAGGCCTATGCAGGGTGAGCACAAGGTGTATTACCCACTCCTGTTTGGGCAAATCATGGAGTTTACAGTCCTCTCAAAAACTTGCAAATGTCCATCAATGTCGCCATCGCTGTCGGCAAACTTGACAAACTGAATCCATCCCGCTTTGGGGGTAGCAGCTGACAACGGCCCTCAGGCTACCACGGCCTGTGGTGCCCACTCATCGCACCACATCCGATTGATGATCAAGCGATCTTGTTCCATTGCCCTTTCTCCTAGTTCTGCTAGCCAATCCGCTAGGCTATACATGCCATCCACCCTGGGACGCAGAGATCCTGGCCCTACTTGGGAATGTTGGGGAACGTGGCTGCTGCTAGAGAGGGCCGGGCTTGTGAGTCTCACCGGTTCCAGGTGAAGGTCCTCTGTGGGGCTGTCCTCTTGGATGTGGTCACCATCAGCATTCTGCCTCCTCCCAACTTTACTCCTCCAAGCGCATGATCGCCGTCCTCATTACATTTGCAGTTACTTTTAAAGGGATGTCTACACCCTTTTCCCGACACACGATCTCAAGGTCATCCTTAGAAATTATGCTGAAGTCCGCCATCTTGCACATTCTCTATGCTGCAGTTGATCTTCCCTGAGTAACTCGGCTTCTCCAAGTGGGTGACCGAAAAGCCGACTGGGATATCCCACCGCTTTCCACCAATTGATGTGACCGTATGCCTGCCCTTATGCTCTGGCTATGCCCTTTGTGTCCACAGATAGCGGTTCCTGGTCTCATGGGACCTGGCCAATAGGGAATTCCCTGTTACCATCAGTAACTGCCTATTACTGACTCCACCCACTATGCAGTGGCAGGAATATCGCTGCCACCACCAGACTCCTACTACGTGGTGCCTGGAACCACGATTACCTCCTTAGGCCCAAACACACCTGAGTACTACCATCTGGAGTGTATGCGTCGACAAGCTGCTGACACACCCCCGACTGGCGTTGGTTGGTTCCCCCATGGTTACGGACCAGACCTCTGCTTAGGTAGCTGGCAGAGCGGAACTTGGAGGATGCTGGATCCTGTTATCAAGAACAGCCGGATAAAGGAATTAGTGAAGTAATTCTGTTGGTCACAAGATAAAAGCGGTCTTCTTACGGAAAAGAGATGTTTCATTTGCTCAAATATACGCCCTTAACAGGAACCTCTCCTAGCTCTCTCAAGGAGGCACAGCATACAGATGTTACAGCGTTCAGATACAGGCAGAAGTACAACTTTAAAGGCAAAACTTGTGCATTTGTATCCACAATCCACACAGCAGACCACAGGGGGTAATTCCTCCCTGTTCTCTCCACCCAATCAGCATTGTGTAGGAGATGCATAGGCCTGGGACATTTACATTCATAGATCAATTGGAACTTTTTGCTATCATAAATAGGTCCAGATTACATGTCAAAAGGTTCCATCCAATTTCCTTAGAATATTTACCAAATGGACAGGAAAACATTGATTCCTTGACACATCATATACACAAGTGATGTACTACTAACACCTTTACACAGGAACTACAGACACAAAGTCGGCTACTTGCTGTGCTGTGTCATTCTCCAGACATTCTGTTAGCAAAAGGACTATTTAGCATCCCATTTTCTCCTCACAGAGACTGCTAAATTCCTTCCTTCAGAAATGTACAAAGTGCATATTAAGTCCAGAATGGATTCCTCAATACAATATACACAATATATGGTGCAGTCTCAGCTCAGTGCTGAACATACATTTCATAAATACTTATACTTTGTGCCTTGTGCCCAGCAGCAGGCTTCACCTCACAGCAGCGCTGCAGCAGAGGACCTGTCCCAGCTCAGTGCTGCTCATACAGTTTAAAACATTTTTAAACATGTCAAGTGCTCATGTCCAAAATGGCTTAACCCCTTCAGTGCTGTGGCAGCCATTACACACATGTCCTGGGGGCTCCAGCCACACCAGACATCAGAGGAAACCCTATCAGGGCTGGGTATGTGTGAGCCAGTACCCCAGGCTGGGGTATACAGGACTGTCTAGCTAACATGCTATTTCAGGGTGCTGACTGCAAGAAGCTGCTTGAAGATCTGTGCTAACGATTATCCTGTACCATGTGAGCATCTTGTGGTGTCGTACTGTCATAATAAATATTTATATTTAATATAGTCTGGTCTGCTCGAGTAAATTAAATCCCACCAAGGCAACCCTTATCCCAGCTAAGGGTGGTTTCCTCACACAAGCCAAGATCTGCACTGGTTTCTTACATCGACAGTGGTGGAGGATGGATAGGGGCAGCACTACAACACCCATGTGTCTAACACTGATTGCAAGCCATGATCTGCACTGGTTTCTTACATGGACAGTGGTGGAGGATGGATAGGGGCAGCATCACAACACCCATGTGTCTAACACTGACTGCAAGCCATGATCTGCACTGATTCTTACATGGACAGTGGTGAAGGATGGATAGGGGCAGCATCACAACACCCATGTGTCTAACACTGACTGCACTGATTTCTTACATCAACAGTGGTGGAGGATGAATAGGGGCAGCATCACAACACCCATGTGTCTAACACTGACTGCAAGCCATGATCTCCACTGATTTCTTACATCGACAGTGGTGGAGGATGGATAGGGGCAGCACTACAACACCCATGTGTCTAACACTGATTGCAAGCCATGATCTGCACTGATTTCTTACATGGACAGTGGTGGAGGATGGATAGGGGCAGCATCACAACACCCATGTGTCTAACACTGACTGCAAGCCATGATCTGCACTGATTCTTACATGGACAGTGGTGAAGGATGGATAGGGGCAGCATCACAACACCCATGTGTCTAACACTGACTGCAAGCCATGATCTGCACTGATTTCTTACATCAACAGTGGTGGAGGATGAATAGGGGCAGCATCACAACACCCATGTGTCTAACACTGACTGCAAGCCATGATCTGCACTGATTTCTTACATCGACAGTGGTGGAGGATGGGCAGGGGCAGCATCACAACACCCATGTGTCTAACACTGACTGCAAGCCATGTTCTGCACTGATTTCTTACATGGGCAGTGGTGGAGGATGGATAGGGGCAGCATCACAACACCCATATGTCTAACACTGTTTGCAAGCCATGATCTGCATTGATTTTTTACATCAACAGTGGTGGAGGATGGATAGGGGCAGCACTACAACACCCATGTGTCTAACACTGATTGCGAGCCATGATCTGCACTGATTTCTTACATTGACAGTGGTGGAGGATGGATAGGGGCAGCACTACAACACCCATGTGTCTAACACTGACTGCAAGCCATGATCTGCACTGATTTCTTACATCGACAGTGGTGGAGGATGGATAGGGGCAGTATCACAACACCCATGTGTCTAACCACTGATTGCAAGCCATGATCTGCACTGATTTCTTACATCGAAAGTGGTGGAGGATGGATAGGGGCAGCACTACATCACCCATGTGTCTAACACTGATCGCAAGCCATGATCTGCACTGATTTCTTACATCGACGGTGGTGGAGGATGGATAGGGGCAGCATCACAACACCCATGAGTCTAACACTGACTGCAAGCCATGATCTGCACTCATTTCTTACATCGACAGTGGTGGAGGATGGATAGGGGCAGCACTACAACACCCATGTGTCTAACATTGACTGCAAGCCATGATCTGCACTGATTTCTTACATGGGCAGTGGTGGAGGATGGATAGGGGCAGCATCACAACACCCATATGTCTAACACTTATTGCAAGCCATGATCTGCATTGATTTCTTACATGGGCAGTGGTAGAGGATGGATAGGGGCAGCACTACAACACCCATGTGTCTAACACTGATTGCAAGCCATGATCTGCATTGATTTCTTACATGGGCAGTGGTGGAGGATGGATAGGGGCAGCACTACAAAACCCTTTTGTCTAACACTGACTGCAGGTCACAATTGGATTTCCTGTTGGGGTCGGGATGGTTGCACATGTGTGGAGCTCCAGCTCCATCCAGGGAGCTCCCATCCCCGCTCCCACCCACGCTGGATCACGCTCGTTGGAAGGGTGAGACGGCGAGATGGGCAAGCTGTGAGTGGGCGCCGGCTGGGTAGATAGTCATCACGGAGGAGTGAGCAGCCTAGCGGAGGCCCTGCGCCAACATCCCTCAAGTGGCCTCCGGCTGAGGAGGTCACGGGCGCGGCGGCAGAGGAGGACTCCCATCCATCCCGTGACTTGGCATCCAGGTGACCATTGGAGGGAGAGATGAGGTAGAGTTGACCAAGGGCACCAGCAGCTGCCCCCCTGCCCAGTGCTAGCCGTGTCATGGGCCCCATGACACGGCTCATCCCCTCGAAAGCTCAAACCCAGGAGAGGGACAGCAGGAAAGTGAGCCTCTGCCCCAGGAGACACCAGCAGTGGCTTCCTTCCCTGCAGGCCCAGCCTCACACCCCCCCCCCCCCTGCCTCACCCACCCCCTGCCCCACACTCTGGCCTACTGCTCAGCCAAGGCCTCCAACCAAGGCCTCCTGGACACATTGGCCTCCCCCAGCTTCTAAGTGTTTGGGACTCAGCCATAAAATGACCATAAACCAAGAAAGTGGCCTGTTCATGCCATGATGCTGAACAGGAAGTTATTTTAACTAAGATGGCACTGCTGATGGCTGCTTAGGAGCTGTGCAGCTCAGCCACATAAGTCTCCCTGTTGTGTGATAACTGTACTGTCTCTGCTTATATTGTTATCTACCTGGCTGCTGCAATGACCTGTGGTGCCACTGATGGCTGCCTAGGCGCTGTGCAGCTCGGCAGGTATGTGTTCCCTGTGTGATACTGTACTGTCTCTGCTTATATTGTTACCTACTTGGCTGCTGCAATGACCAGTGGCACCGCTGATGGCTGCCTAGGTGCTGTGCAGCTCGGTAGGTATGTGTTCCCTGTCATAGGTGAATCTTGGGGATGGTCCGGGGGTGTACCAGACCACCCTTGTAGCTGAGGGATGGGACTTTCCAACGAGCCCTGCCCCGTGTCTCTAGCCCTCTTGGAACCGGAGATACTGCCAGGCAAAGCTGGAACATTTTCCCTATAGGATAACATGGGACCAGCTAATTCCGACCCCCACCCAGTTCAACGGCTGCCAGTTCCACCTTCGGCATCACTGAAGATCGAGGTTGATCTCAGTCAAACCCAAATCGCTGGGCCTTCAATCTGATACCAGGCTGGATCCATATGGGTTAATTGGTTTCAGGGATATTGAGGTTAAACCGTTTTTTTTTTTTTTTTCATTTCTTAAAAGTAATTTCATGACTGTTTATGTTCTTTGAGCGAAGGTTTCTCTGGAACCAAACAGCCCAGTTTCACGGGACCAAAATCATTCGAAGCCAACTCAAAAGTTCTTCAATATGATACTGGTCTCATGTAAATGGGTCAGTTGGTTCCGAAGATATAGCTGGTTGGTTAAAGGGGGGTAGGGAGAGGGGAGTGGTTGTCTCTCCCCCTCACACCTGAAAATGCAGGGACTAGGCTGGTGTATAAGGGGTCAGCCTGGGAATGTCCCTGCATGATCTTGGGACCAGGGGCGGATTGGGGATTAAAAGCAGCCCGGGAAATAATTTGAAGCAGCCCTGGGGGGGCGGGTACCTTTTGCGCGCCGGAGGCGTGTCCAAAATTTTAGGAGGCGTGGCCTAGTGGTGTGTGGGTGTGGCCTATTTTAACTAGGCCACACCCCATTTTCGCAGCTGTGGGGGCATGGCTAGTAGCTCTCTCTGACAGGGGCGGATTGGCCCTGTCAGTGTTACATAGCCATGGTTACCCATTACCATCCTTGAGTTTGGGTCCCTGCCACACACTGCACATGCTCAGTTTGCAAAAAGGTAGCCCGCAGGTTACTATAGGACAGTGGTCTCCAACCTTTTTTGGTGCGGGAGCTACTCGCAACAAAATAAACCACCCGAAAAGCTACTAAAATAAAAAAAATCTGCATAATATCCAAAAATGCCCTTTACACATTATGCCACACACCGTAATGCCCCTGACACATTATGCCACGCACTGCAATGTCCAATATGTCACAAACATACCTCCCAACACTGGAGGCAGAAGAGAAGAGGCATCTGCGCCCGAAATTAGAGGGTTCACCTACTACCATGGAACTCCTGCGAGGCTACATGGGGGTGTTAATACACATATGCCTCCAATAGTGCAGTGCCAGATACACATATGCCCCCAAAAGTGCCAGATACACATATGACCCCAATAGTGCCAGATACACATATGACCCCAATAGTGCAGTCCGTGATGCCCATTATACATTTGCCACAGACGATGCTTATTATACATATGCCCCACAACATGATGCTCCATTATACATATGCCACACACCGTGATGCTCCATTATACATATGCCGCACACCGTGATGCTCCATTATACATATGCCGCACACCGTGATGCTCCATTATACATATGCCACACACTGTGATGCTCCATTATACATATGCCACACACTGTGATGCTCCATTATACATATGTCCCACACCGTGATGCCATTATACATATGCCACACACCGTGATGCTCCATTATACATATGTCACACACCGTGATGCTCCATTATACATATGCCACACACCGTGATGCTCCATTATACATATGTCACACACCGTGATGCACCATTATACATATGCCACACACCGTGATGCTCCATTATACATATGCCACACCGTGATACTCCATTATACATATGCCACACACTGTGATGCTCCATTATACATATGCCACACACCGTGATGCTCCATTATACATATGCCACACACCGTGATGCTCCATTATACATATGCCACACACCGTGATGCTCCATTATACATATGCCACACACCGTGATGCTCCATTATACATATGCCACACACCGTGATGCCCATTATACATATGCCACACCGTGATGCTCCATTATACATATGCCACACACCGTGATGCTCCATTATACATATGCCACACACCGTGATGCCCATTATACATATGCCACACCGTGATGCTCCATTATACATATGCCACATACCGTGATGCCCATTATACATATGCCCCACACAGTGATGCTCCATTATACATATGCCACACACCGTGATGCCCATTAAACATATGCCACACACCGTGATGCTCCATTATACATATGCCACACACCGTGATGCTCCATTATACATATGCCACACACCGTGATTCACATTATACATATGCCACACACCGTGATGCCCATTATACATATGCCACACCGTGATGCTCCATTATACATATGCCACACACCGTGATGCCTATTATACATATGCCCCACACAGTGATGCTCCATTATACATATGCCGCACACCGTGATGCTCCATTATACATATGCCGCACACCGTGATGCCCATTATACATATGCCACACCGTGATGCCCATTATACATATGCCACACCGTGATGCTCCATTATACATACGCCACACACCGTGATGCCCATTATACATACGCCACACACCGTGATGCTCCATTATACATACACCACACACCGTGATGCCCATTATACATACGCCACACACCGTAATGCTCCATTATACATATGCCACACACCGTGATGCTCCATTATACATATGCCGCACACCGTGATGCTCCATTATACATATGCCACACACCGTGATGCTCCATTATACATATGCCACACACCGTGATGCCCATTATACATATGCCACACACCGTGATGCTCCATTATACATATGCCCCGCACTGTGATGCCCATTATACATATGTCACACACCGTGATGCTCCATTATACATATGCCCCACACAGAGATGCCCATTATACATATGCCACACACCGTGATGCTCCATTATACATATGCCACACACCGTGATGCTCCATTATACATATGCCGCACACTGTGATGCTCCATTATACATATTCCACACACATTATGCCCATTATACATATGCCACACTGTGATGCCCATTATACATATGCCCCACACTGTGATGCCCATTATACATATGCCACACACCGTGATGCTCCATTATACATATGCCCCACCCCGTGATGCTCCATTATACATATGCCACACACCGTGATGCTCCATTATACATATGCCACACACCGTGATGCTCCATTATACATATGCCACACACCGTGATGCTCCATTATACATATGCCACACACCCTGATGCCCATTATACATATGCTGCACACCGTGATGCCCATTATACATATGCTGCACAATGTGATGCCCATTATACATATGCCACACACATGATGCCCATTAAACATATGCCACATGCACATGATGCCCATTATACAATTAACTGGTTAATCAGTACTGAATGTGTTTGTGTGTGCAGGTGAGGGGGGTTAATAGGTTTCCCAGGTGAAAAGATGCTGTGTTAATGAGTGCTGGTAGGGTGAATTAATATTGGATTGGAAAGGAATGGGTTAATGGGTGAAGGCGGACGATTATTGCCATAACAGACAGCAGTGCGACCTTGTGCCCCCACCCCCTCCCCTGTGTGTATATATATGTGCACATATATATATATATATATATATATATATATACGCACACACATATATACACACACACACATATATATATTTATAGATTTACGCGCGCACACACACGCATATAAATAAATATACATATAGAAACGGCACAGCAGACAGACTATTATCATTTATGATTTTAATACATTACTGACTGTGTGCTGCTCAGCTGCTGCGCAATCTTCTGTTTTTCAGCACTGCCCAGCGCCGCCCACAGCCGGATCCCCAGTCCTGTGCGCTGCATGCTGCCTGCTGGGGATCACGTCACCAGCCACCAGCCGGCGTCTTCAGTTCTCGGCCCGGCCACTTCCTCCGACTCTGAGTACCGCGGGAGAGGCTGTGTGCATGCGCAGCAGCCCTCCCGCGGCCATTTTAAGTTTGGGGAGCCAGGGCTGGCTGCGGGCGGCCATGTTTAGTGAGGGCATAGAGCTGCGGCCGCTAACCGCATAGATGGCGGTCCGCGGCCCGGCAGGGAGGATGAGCGGCCGCATTTGAAGTTAAATCAGCCGGCCCACCGGGAAAATACCCGGTGTGCCAATCCGCCCCTGCTTGGGACCATATTTCCGGGTAAATCCCTGCATTTTCTGTTGTTAAAGGGTTATTATTTCAAACAGCCGTGACCTGCAGTACTCTGAATAAAGCCGGGCAGCCCCCTACTCTCTGCCCATCTGTCAATGACTGTCACCCCTGCAGCTGCCGCTTCAATTCTTCTCCCCGCTTTCACCTCAGCCCGCCCCCCCTTTAATGATGTCATGCCGGGAACCCGGCGTGCTCCCCCAACGTCATGCACAACAACAGCGCGCACAATATTTCAAATGTCCACTCGGCTAGAGGGGACACCAGGACGGGAGTGGGAGCGTGCTCTGCGCTGCGCTCTGCTCCTCTCCCCATAGAAGCAGCTGCACCGCTCTCCATCTCTCCCTGCAGCAGCAGCGAAGGCTCATATAAAAATTTACAGTAAGTGGCACTTTTGGGGGCATTGCTTAAGGGACGCTACAAGTGGCGGTATGTGGGGGCATTACGCATAATGTGTGGCTTAATGTGTAAGGGGCATTACGGTGTGCAGCATCATGTGTAAGGGGCATTATGTGTACAGCATCATGTGTAAGGGGCATTATGTGTGCAGCATCATGTGTAAGGGACATTATGTGTGCAGCATCATGTGTAATGGGTACTATGGTGCGCGGCATCATGTGTAATGGGTACTATGGTGTGCGGCATCATGTGTAATGGGTACTATGGTTTGCGGCATCATGTGTAATGGGTACTATGGTGCCATCAAGCAAGAACCCCCTAGCAATGAGCACGTAGGTAAGCAGCACTTATGTGGCAAATATGTAATGGACATTACGGTTTGTTATATAGTATGTAATGGGCATCATGATGTGTGGCACAATGTGTAATGGGCATTATGGTGTGTGGCCTTATGTGTAATTGGCATTATGGCGTGTGGCTTTATGTGTAATGGGTATTACGGAGTTTGCTAAAATGTGTAATGGGCATTACTGTGTATGGTCTAAAGTGTAATACCACACCCATTTTTGTGATACCACGGCTCCTTCCCATGAGGCCACACCCCCTTTTTGCCTCGTGGCTACGCCCTGCAAAGGTCTCCTGCTATTGTGTCTAGATCTGGGACCACCCATTACTATAATTCTAGATTCGCCTATGTTCCCTGTGTGATAACTGTACTGTCCCTGCTTATATTGTTACCTACCTGGCAATGACCAGTGGTGCCGCTAAGGGCTGCCTAGGCGCTGTGCTGCTCAGTGAATTTATGTCCCCTGTGTCACTTATCCCCCAAGGCACAACTAGCCTATGCCATATGCGTTATGTATATTTGTACCGTCACTGTGTACTCTACCTAATCTGGCTGTTGCACAGAAATTCAAATCAAATTCCTAGTATACGCAACTATACCTGTGCAGTAAAGCTGACTCTGGGCGGTATTCAATGTGAATACCGGCGACGTGCAGCGAATCCTGTTTAGGATTCGCTGCACATTCGCCACTGGTCTCCACTCCGGTATTCAACGAGTCAGGGGCTCGCTGCCCCTGACCGGCGAATATGAGCTCCTGCGGCGAACGCCACAGGGAGCCTGAGGACGGTGGCAGGTGGGGAGATGGAAGTCTCCCTGCCTGCCCCAGAGCGTATGTGGGGGGGAGATGGGCTCCCCGGGTACCAGGCAGCACAGGCTGCCCCCCGGGGGTGCCAGCAGGGGACCGGGTATATTCACTACACCCGATCATGCATATGTAACGATCGGGTGCAGTGAATATATGAATATCTAATGAGCAGCTCGGCTCCGGCGCCCCCTGCTAGCTGGTCAGTGTAAAAAAAAAAAAAATATATATATATATATATATATTTTTTTTTTTTTTAATTAACCCCTTCCCGACATTTGACGTACATTTACGTCATGGTCGGGAAGCACTTCCCGACACATGGCGTAAATGTACGTCATGGATTTAAACTGTCACCGCGTCTATAGACGCGGTGACAGTTTCAACATGTCTGCTGTCCCTGACAGCAGACATGTCCGTGCATGCCCAGGGGGGGCTGCGATGCCGCCCCCCCGTCGGCGATCGCTGTGATTGGCTGTTCAGTGTGAACAGCCATTCACAGCGTTTTCCTGTGTCACCGGCGAATAACGTTCGCCGGTGACACGGGATCAGAGGTGATTGGTGCTGTAAAGTACAGCACCAATCACCGCGGGGTGTAAGGGTGACACTGGTGTCACCCCACCTCACCCCGCCCGCCCCCAAAGGCCGTGATTGGTCCGTCGGACCGACGGACCAATCACAGCCAAGGAGGGGGATTTAAACTAACGGTGACTGCACTGCAGACGCCATTCCGGTCTGGAATAGCGTGCAGTGCGGTCACCGTACCCCCCTGCCGCCATACTGACCAGAACCTTGCTCCAAACTTGCTCCATACTTACCTGATCGCTGCTTCATCACTGCTTCCTGGATCCTGTTGCTACTTGTGCCTTCCTGTGAAATTGTGCTGCTGCAGTGTACTAGCTAGATAGAGAGATAGAGAGATAGATAGAGAGATAGAGAGATAGAGAGATAGAGAGAGATAGAGAGAGATAGAGAGAGATAGAGAGAGATAGAGAGAGATAGAGAGAGATAGAGAGAGAGATAGTGTCAGAGAGTGCTATATTTTGTGCTGCTGCAGTGTGATATAGTTATAGATAGAGAGAGAGAGATAGAGAGAGAGAGATAGATAGAGAGGCCTAGTGACAGAGTGCTATATTTTGTGCTGCTGCAGTGTGATAGTTATAGAGAGATAGAGAGAGATAGAGAGAGAGAGATAGAGAGAGATAGTGACAGATTGTGCTATATATTTTTTATATAACTGACTGCTGCCCCCTCCTTTTGTGCTGATCAGTATAAATTAACTGATCAGCAACTTTTTGGGGGCGCAGGGTTTTTTTTATATATAGATATACCTGTCAGTGCTGCTGCTGCAGTGTCATAGAGTGATAGATAGTGAGAGATAGAGAGATAGAGAGAGATAGTGATAGAGAGTGCTAAATTTTGTGTCTGCTGCCCCCGCCTTTTGTGCTGATCACTATATCTGAGGTGATCAGCAACTTTTTTGGGGGTACAGAGGTTTTTTTTTTTTTATATATACCTGTCAGTTGCACCAAAGGTTGTGCACCTGCTGCACCTCACTGGTAATCAGTGTCGCATCACTGATCACCTTTTTTTTTTGTGTGTGTGCTGTGGGGTCTTTTTTTAATTTTTTTTTTACACACACTGTGATTTTGTGGGTGTCCTGTGGCCGCTGTGCGCTGATCAGTGACGTACATCACTGATCATCTTTTTCGGCACAGGGTTGATCTATTTTTTTTTTTTTTTTGATCAAATTCCTGTTGCCTTTGAGCGCTGTTCAGTGACAGACGTTACTGACCAACATCTGTGCTCAATTTTTGGCGCAGGACCTTTTTTTTTTTTTTTAACCCCTTCAATTTTTTATTTTTAACCCCTTCATTTTTTTTTTTTTTATTGGTATAAAGTATTTTTTTTTTTTCTGCACTACATACACACTACATACCCCCCGGATTGAAATAAAGTTTGTACCCCCCCCTACACTATACACGTGTTGAAACATTTCACTACCAGTAACACAAAAATAAAAATGGCATCCCAAATGTCCTCCCAAATGTCCTCCCAAATGTCCTCCCAGTCATCCAGGAGAATGTATTCAGTGGAGGAGGCATATGCCATGCTTGCTTCTGACTCTGACACAGCCAGTGATGCAAGCGGGGAATTTGAAGGATTTGCCTTAAGCTCCTCTTCCTCCTCTGGTGATGAGGGACCCCCTCAAAGACGCCCCCGTAGAGCAGCTGAGACCCCCCCCCCAATAATTGATCTCGTATGGACCCCACCACCAGACAATTTTGAGCCCCAGGTTCCTGAGTTTTTGGCCATGCCAGGAATCCAATTTGATTCCACAGGTCTCAGAGAAATTGACTTTTTCAAATTATTTTTCTCTGATGATTTTATAAATTTAATGGTGGACCAAACTAATTTATATGCCCAGCAGTTTATTGCTCAAAACCCCACGTCATCATTTGCTAGGTGGACCCCTGTAGATGCAGTAGAGATGATGACGTTTTGGGGTCTGGTGTTTCATATGGGCATAGTAAAAAAGCCAGAAATTAGGCAATATTGGAGTACAGATGTTCTGTACAGTACTCCATTTTACCGTATGGCCATGACCCGGACTCGATTTGAGACAATTCTTAAATTTATACATTACACCGATAATGCACAGTGCCCACCCAGAGATGATCCCACCTTTGACCGGCTATTCAAAGTCAGGCCGGTCATTGATCATTTCAGTGCCAAATTTGAAGAGGTGTACATCCCTGAAAAATTTATTTGTATCGACGAGTCCCTTATACATTTTAAAGGAAGGGTTAAATTCCGCCAGTACCTTCCCAGTAAGAGGGCAAGGTATGGCATAAAAATGTATAAACTGTGTGAAAGCACCTCAGGGTACACCCACAGGTTTAGGGTTTATGAAGGGAAGGATTCAAGAATTGAACCGCCAGAATGCCCCCCCTCCCTCGTAGGTGTTAGTGGGAAAATTGTCTGGGATTTAGTGCACCCCTTCCTGGATAAAGGTTATCACCTCTATGTGGATAACTTTTACACCAGCATCCCCCTGTTTAAGGCCCTTGGTTCAAGAGGTACAGCAGCTTGCGGTACTGTGCGCAAGAACCAAAGAGGCCTCCCAAAAACGCACATTGCCCAAGTAATGAGAAGGGGTGAAAGCAGGGGAATATGCACCGAAAATATGTTGTTGGTCAAATATAAGGACAAGAGGGATGTCCTTATACTGACAACAATTCACGGAGACAGTACCACCTCCATCCCTGTACGAGGTACCAGTACCCACACCTCCAAACCTAATTGTATCCTGGATTACAATAGGTACATGGGCGGAGTTGATCTTTCAGATCAGGTACTGAAGCCGTACAGTGCCCTGCAGAAAACAAAAATCTGGTACAAGAAGGTGGCCGTGTATATCATCCAGATGGCACTGTATAACGCTTACGTGCTATTCCGTTCTACCGGCCAGAGGGGGACATTTATGCACTTTCAAGAGGAAGTCATAAAGGGCCTAATATTTGGGAACCAGCAGGCAGAGGGCCCCAGTACTTCTAGTACTGGTCCCCGTATTGTACCAGGGCAGCATTTTCCTGATGAAATCCCCTCCACTGGAAAAAAGGGCAGGACACAAAAAAGGTGCAAAGTTTGCTATAAAAAGGGAATAAGAAAGCAAACTATTTTCCAGTGTGACACTTGCCCCGACAAACCCGGCCTATGTATAAAGGAGTGTTTTAAAATATACCACACATCTATGGAATATTAGGTTCATAATTTCACCGTGCTTCGGGGGTCTTGCTAATGCCACATAGCACCCACCATTCATTCCACCAGAATCTGAGCCGCAAAATCCAAAAATCACTCCTTCCCTTCTGAGTCCTGCCATGCACCCAACTGGTATTTTTTGGTCACATGTGAGGCATTGCCGTACTCGGGAGAAATTGGGGCACAGATTTTTCTCCTTCATTCCTTGTGAAAATGAAAAATTTTGAGCCAGAACTGCATTTTTGTGTAAAAAAATGTAATTTTTCATGTTCACTGCCCACTTGTATCAAAATTGGTGAAACCCCTGGGGGTTTGAAATGTACACTATACCCCTAGATGAATTCCCTGAGGGGTGTAGTTTGCAAAATGGGGTGACTTGTGGGGGGGTTCCACTGTATTGGTGCAACATAGCACCCACCATTCATTCCACCAAAATCTGTGCTGCAAAATCCAAAAATCACTCCTTCCCTTCTGAGTCCTGCCATGCACCCAACTGGTACTTTTTGGTCACATGTGAGGCATTGCCGTACTTGGGAGAAATTGGGGCACATATTTTGGGGTGCTTTGTCTCCTTCATACCTTGTGAAAATTAAAAATTTTGAGCCAGAACTGCATTTTTGTGTAAAAAAATGTAATTTTTCATGTTCACTGCCCACTTGTATCAAAATTGGTGAAACCCCTGGGGGTTTGAAATGTACACTATACCCCTAGATGAATTCCCTGAGGGGTGTAGTTTGCAAAATGGGGTCACTTGTGGGGGGGTTCCACTGTATTGGTGCTTTGGGGGTCTTGCTAATGCGACATAGCACCCACCATCATTCCACCAGAATTTGTGCTGCAAAATCCAAATATCACTCCTTCCCTTCTGAGTCCTGCCACTTTTTGGTCACACATGAGGCATTGCCGTACTCGGGAGAAATTGGGGCACAGATTTTGGGGTGCTTTGTCTCCTTCATACCTTCTGAAAATGAAAAATTTTGAGCCAGAACTGCATTTTTGTGTAAAAAAATGTAATTTTTCATTTTCACTGCCCACTTGTATCAAAATTGGTGAAACCCCTGGGGGTTTGAAATGTACACTATACCCCTAGATGAATTCCCTGAGGGGTGTACTTTGCAAAATGGGGTGACTTGTGGGGGGGTTCCACTGTATTGGTGCAACATAGCACCCACCATTCATTCCACCAAAATCTGTGCTGCAAAATCCAAAAATCACTCCTTCCCTTCTGAGTCCTGCCATGCACCCAACTGGTACTTTTTGGTCACATGTGAGGCATTGCCGTACTTGGGAGAAATTGGGGCACATATTTTGGGGTGCTTTGTCTCCTTCATACCTTGTGAAAATTAAAAATTTTGAGCCAGAACTGCATTTTTGTGTAAAAAAATGTAATTTTTCATGTTCACTGCCCACTTGTATCAAAATTGGTGAAACCCCTGGGGGTTTGAAATGTACACTATACCCCTAGATGAATTCCCTGAGGGGTGTAGTTTGCAAAATGGGGTCACTTGTGGGGGGGTTCCACTGTCTTGGTGCTTGGGGGGTCTTGCTAATGCGACATAGCACCCACCAAAATTCCACCAGAATCTGAGCTGTAAAATCCAAAAATCACTCCTTCCCTTCTGAGTCCTGCCATGCACCCAACTGGTATTTTTTGGTCACATGTGAGGCATTGCCGTACTCGGGAGAAATTGGGGCACAGATTTTGGGGTGCTTTTTCTCCTTCATTCCTTGTAAAAATGAAAAATTTTGAGCCAGAACTGCATTTTTGTGTAAAAAAATGTAATTTTTCATGTTCACTGCCCACTTGTATCAAAATTGGTGAAACCCCTGGGGGTTTGAAATGTACACTATACCCCTAGATGAATTCCCTGAGGGGTGTAGTTTGCAAAATGGGGTCACTTGTGGGGGGGTTCCACTGTATTGGTGCTTGGGGGGTCTTGCTAATGCGACATAGCACCCACCAAAATACCACCAGAATCTGAGCTGCAAAATCCAAAAATCACTCCTTCCCTTCTGAGTCCTGCCATGCACCCAACTGGTATTTTTTGGTCACATGTGAGGCATTGCCGTACTCGGGAGAAATTGGGGCACAGATTTTGGGGTGCTTTTTCTCCTTCATTCCTTGTGAAAATGAAAAATATTGAGCCAGAACTGCATTTTTGTGTAAAAAAATGTAATTTTTCATGTTCACTGCCCACTTGTATCAAAATTGGTGAAACCCCTGGGGGTTTGAAATGTACACTATACCCCTAGATGAATTCCCTGAGGGGTGTAGTTTGCAAAATGGGGTGACTTGTGGGGGGGTTCCACTGTATTGGTGCAACATAGCACCCACCATTCATTCCACCAAAATCTGTGCTGCAAAATCCAAAAATCACTCCTTCCCTTCTGAGTCCTGCCATGCACCCAACTGGTACTTTTTGGTCACATGTGAGGCATTGCCGTACTCGGGAGAAATTGGGGCACAGATTTTGGGGTGCTTTTTCTCCTTCATACCTTCTGAAAATGAAAAATTTTGAGCCAGAACTGCATTTTTGTGTAAAAAAATTTAATTTTTCATTTTCACTGCCCACTTGTATCAAAATTGGTGAAACCCCTGGGGGTTTGAAATGTACACTATACCCCTAGATGAATTCCCTGAGGGGTGTAGTTTGCAAAATGGGGTCACTTGTGGGGGGGTTCCACTGTATTGGTGCTTGGGGGGTCTTGCTAATGCGACATAGCACCCACCAAAATTCCACCAGAATCTGAGCTGCAAAATCCAAAAATCACTCCTTCCCTTCTGAGTCCTGCCATGCACCCAACTGGTATTTTTTGGTCACATGTGAGGCATTGCCGTACTCGGGAGAAATTGGGGCACAGATTTTGGGGTGCTTTTTCTCCTTCATTCCTTGTGAAAATGAAAAATTTTGAGCCAGAACTGCATTTTTGTGTAAAAAAATGTAATTTTTCATGTTCACTGCCCACTTGTATCAAAATTGGTGAAACCCCTGGGGGTTTGAAATGTACACTATACCCCTAGATGAATTCCCTGAGGGGTGTAGTTTGCAAAATGGGGTCACTTGTGGGGGGGTTCCACTGTATTGGTGCTTGGGGGGTCTTGCTAATGCGACATAGCACCCACCAAAATACCACCAGAATCTGAGCTGCAAAATCCAAAAATCACTCCTTCCCTTCTGAGTCCTGCCATGCACCCAACTGGTATTTTTTGGTCACATGTGAGGCATTGCCGTACTCGGGAGAAATTGGGGCACAGATTTTGGGGTGCTTTTTCTCCTTCATTCCTTGTGAAAATGAAAAATATTGAGCCGGAACTGCATTTTTGTGTAAAAAAATGTAATTTTTCATGTTCACTGCCCACTTGTATGAAAATTGGTGAAACCCCTGGGGGTTTGAAATGTACACTATACCCCTAGATGAATTCCCTGAGGGGTGTAGTTTGCAAAATGGGGTGACTTGTGGGGGGGTTCCACTGTATTGGTGCAACATAGCACCCACCATTCATTCCACCAAAATCTGTGCTGCAAAATCCAAAAATCACTCCTTCCCTTCTGAGTCCTGCCATGCACCCAACTGGTACTTTTTGGTCACATGTGAGGCATTGCCGTACTCGGGAGAAATTGGGGCACAGATTTTGGGGTGCTTTTTCTCCTTCATACCTTCTGAAAATGAAAAATTTTGAGCCAGAACTGCATTTTTGTGTAAAAAAATGTAATTTTTCATTTTCACTGCCCACTTGTATCAAAATTGGTGAAACCCCTGGGGGTTTGAAATGTACACTATACCCCTAGATGAATTCCCTGAGGGGTGTAGTTTGCAAAATGGGGTCACTTGTGGGGGGGTTCCACTGTATTGGTGCTTGGGGGGTCTTGCTAATGCGACATAGCACCCACCAAAATTCCACCAGAATCTGAGCTGCAAAATCCAAAAATCACTCCTTCCCTTCTGAGTCCTGCCATGCACCCAACTGGTATTTTTTGGTCACATGTGAGGCATTGCCGTACTCGGGAGAAATTGGGGCACAGATTTTGGGGTGCTTTTTCTCCTTCATTCCTTGTGAAAATGAAAAATTTTGAGCCAGAACTGCATTTTTGTGTAAAAAAATGTAATTTTTCATGTTCACTGCCCACTTGTATCAAAATTGGTGAAACCCCTGGGGGTTTGAAATGTACACTATACCCCTAGATGAATTCCCTGAGGGGTGTAGTTTGCAAAATGGGGTCACTTGTGGGGGGGTTCCACTGTATTGGTGCTTGGGGGGTCTTGCTAATGCGACATAGCACCCACCAAAATACCACCAGAATCTGAGCTGCAAAATCCAAAAATCACTCCTTCCCTTCTGAGTCCTGCCATGCACCCAACTGGTATTTTTTGGTCACATGTGAGGCATTGCCGTACTCGGGAGAAATTGGGGCACAGATTTTGGGGTGCTTTTTCTCCTTCATTCCTTGTGAAAATGAAAAATATTGAGCCAGAACTGCATTTTTGTGTAAAAAAATGTAATTTTTCATGTTCACTGCCCACTTGTATCAAAATTGGTGAAACCCCTGGGGGTTTGAAATGTACACTATACCCCTAGATGAATTCCCTGAGGGGTGTAGTTTGCAAAATGGGGTGACTTGTGGGGGGGTTCCACTGTATTGGTGCAACATAGCACCCACCATTCATTCCACCAAAATCTGTGCTGCAAAATCCAAAAATCACTCCTTCCCTTCTGAGTCCTGCCATGCACCCAACTGGTACTTTTTGGTCACATGTGAGGCATTGCCGTACTCGGGAGAAATTGGGGCACAGATTTTGGGGTGCTTTTTCTCCTTCATACCTTCTGAAAATGAAAAATTTTGAGCCAGAACTGCATTTTTGTGTAAAAAAATGTAATTTTTCATTTTCACTGCCCAGTTGTATCAAAATTGGTGAAACCCCTGGGGGTTTGAAATGTACACTATACCCCTAGATGAATTCCCTGAGGGGTGTAGTTTGCAAAATGGGGTCACTTGTGGGGGGGTTCCACTGTATTGGTGCTTGGGGGGTCTTGCTAATGCGACATAGCACCCACCAAAATTCCACCAGAATCTGAGCTGCAAAATCCAAAAATCACTCCTTCCCTTCTGAGTCCTGCCATGCACCCAACTGGTATTTTTTGGTCACATGTGAGGCATTGCCGTACTCGGGAGAAATTGGGGCACAGATTTTGGGGTGCTTTTTCTCCTTCATTCCTTGTGAAAATGAAAAATTTTGAGCCAGAACTGCATTTTTGTGTAAAAAAATGTAATTTTTCATGTTCACTGCCCACTTGTATCAAAATTGGTGAAACCCCTGGGGGTTTGAAATGTACACTATACCCCTAGATGAATTCCCTGAGGGGTGTAGTTTGCAAAATGGGGTCACTTGTGGGGGGGTTCCACTGTATTGGTGCTTGGGGGGTCTTGCTAATGCGACATAGCACCCACCAAAATACCACCAGAATCTGAGCTGCAAAATCCAAAAATCACTCCTTCCCTTCTGAGTCCTGCCATGCACCCAACTGGTATTTTTTGGTCACATGTGAGGCATTGCCGTACTCGGGAGAAATTGGGGCACAGATTTTGGGGTGCTTTTTCTCCTTCATTCCTTGTGAAAATGAAAAATATTGAGCCAGAACTGCATTTTTGTGTAAAAAAATGTAATTTTTCATGTTCACTGCCCACTTGTATCAAAATTGGTGAAACCCCTGGGGGTTTGAAATGTACACTATACCCCTAGATGAATTCCCTGAGGGGTGTAGTTTGCAAAATGGGGTGACTTGTGGGGGGGTTCCACTGTATTGGTGCAACATAGCACCCACCATTCATTCCACCAAAATCTGTGCTGCAAAATCCAAAAATCACTCCTTCCCTTCTGAGTCCTGCCATGCACCCAACTGGTACTTTTTGGTCACATGTGAGGCATTGCCGTACTCGGGAGAAATTGGGGCACAGATTTTGGGGTGCTTTTTCTCCTTCATACCTTCTGAAAATGAAAAATTTTGAGCCAGAACTGCATTTTTGTGTAAAAAAATGTAATTTTTCATTTTCACTGCCCAGTTGTATCAAAATTGGTGAAACCCCTGGGGGTTTGAAATGTACACTATACCCCTAGATGAATTCCCTGAGGGGTGTAGTTTGCAAAATGGGGTCACTTGTGGGGGGGTTCCACTGTATTGGTGCTTGGGGGGTCTTGCTAATGCGACATAGCACCCACCAAAATTCCACCAGAATCTGAGCTGCAAAATCCAAATATCACTCCTTCCCTTCTGAGTCCTGCCATGCACCCAACTGGTATTTTTTGGTCACATGTGAGGCATTGCCGTACTCGGTAGAAATTGGGGCACAGATTTTGGGGGGCTTTGTCTCCTTCATTCCTTGTGAAAATGAAAAATTTTGAGCCAGAACTGCATTTTTGTGTAAAAAATTTAATTTTTCATTTTCACTGCCCAGTTGGACCACAATTGGTGAAACCCCTGGGGGTTTGAAATGTACACTATACCCCTAGATGAATTCCCTGAGGGGTGTAGTTTGCAAAATGGGGTCACTTGTGGGGGGGTTCCTAAATTTTAGCATCTTATGGTGCCTAGAAACCTACATGGTGCCTAAAAAATAATCTCATAAAAAGGAGGCTCCAAAATCAAGTAGGTGCTCCTTCTATTATGAAGCCTGTGGTTTGGTCAACGTGCACACTAGGGCCACATATAGGATATTTATGAAAACAAAAGATTTGGGGGAATCAATTTTTAGTCACATTTCTCTAGTAAAATGTACTGTGTTCCTTAGAAAAATGTATTAAAATTGCAAATCTGCAAAAAAAATGAAATTTTGAAATTTCACCTACACTTTGTTTTAATTCCTGTGAAACACCTAAAGGGTTAACAAACTTCCAAAATGCTGTTTTGAATACTGTGAGGGGTGCAGTTTTTGAAATGGCATCATTTATGGGGGTGTCTCACATACAAGTCCCTCAAAGTCACATCAGAACTGAACTGGTCCCTAAAAAAATCAGTGTTTGAAATTTTCTTGAAAATTTGAGAATTTGCTATTCATATTGTAAGCCTCCTAGTGTCCAAAAAAATGAAAAGGAAGTTGAAATAATGATGGCAACATAAAGTAGACATATGGTCTATGTTAGTTATTAACTATTTTGAGTGGTAAGATTATTTGTCTCACAAGCAGAAAATTTAACATTTTGCAAATCGCTAAATTTTCCATTTTTTCACGACATTTTGGTATTTTTCACAAAAAAACACAGACTGTATCGACCCAAATTTACCACTAATTTGAAGTACAATGTGTCACGAAAAAACAATCTCAAAATCACTGGGATAAGTAAAAGCAAAAAAAAGTTATCCCCACTTAAGTGAGACATGTCAGATTTGAAAAAAATGGCTCTGTCAGGAACGCAAAAACTAGCTCTGTCAGGAAGGGGTTAAATATATATATTCATGTGCTTACAGCACATGAATAAAAATAGCATGCCCCTCCCCAGAATAAAATTCCTGATTTTTTTACACCAAATATAAAAAAAAAAACACTTTATTTTAAAAGTTCACATTCCACTTCACCATAAAAAGATAGCGATTGCTACTCGGTGAATCATGGCGAAAAAAAACCTTTCAATGTATTCGCCATCTGGTCATTGAATAGGGTGATTCACCGTTTTAGTCAAAAATTCGCCTTACAGCACAAAATCGCCATAAAAACCTGGCGAATCAGCCTCATTGAATACCGCCCTCTGACTCTGGGCCGTATTCAATGAGCCTAATTCGCCATGTTTTCTGGCGAATCTGTGCTTTTTTCATGTGTGTAGGCGAATTTTGGAGGTCCAAAAGCGAATCACCCTATTCAATGAGCAATATTCGCCGATGGCGACCTGCGAATGACGGACAATTCGCCATCTGTTATTCGCAGCAAATCGCCGGGCTTTGTAAACAGGATTTTTCATTGAGAATCGCCGGGATTCGCCATGAATCGCCATTAATGTATTCAATGAGATGGCAAATCTTTTTCTTGGTTTTTATCGCCGTTTTTCACCGGGTTTCCCTCGTCATGTTTTTATGGTGAACTTTTATCTGAACTTCGGAAATAATTGGTTTTAAGTGTTTAATTTAACTCTGCAAGTGTAATCTCTTATATATTTGGCTACATCTGTCACTCAAAGTGTGTCTGGAGCTGTAACGCCGGGTTGTGGACTTCCATCTTAATTTATGACTGTCATCACCTGTCATTTTAAACAGGGTAATTGATAAGAAAGGTGTTTAAGCACAGGTGATGGTAATCCATAAATTAAGAAGAAAGTCCAGAAACAGAGCAACGTGTCCCTCCTGGAGAGGGTCATGTTGGGAGGTATGCACCTCCCCCCCCCCCCCCATTCAAGGCATCCCCACGATTAAATGGCACATGCAAAACACTGACATGGCTATGGTCGACAATGAAAAAGGTTGACAATATTTATTTTTCACTTATTCAATGTTTTCATATTCATTCTCATGTGTCGACATGGACACCAATGAAGTGCCACACTTATGTCAACATTTACATGTGTTGATCTTTCTGTGTTGATTTTTTCTTGTGGCGATTCGCGGCACCCCCCGCGACCCCTCTCCCGTGATTTGCAGCACACCCCCCGTAATTCGCGGCACCCCCAGTGACTCCTGCGATTCGCGGCCCCACCCCGTGACACCCCCCTCCTGCGATTCGCAGCACCCCGCGACCCCCCTCCCACGATTCGCGCCAACCCCCCGGGGCCCCCCTCCCGCGGTTCACGGTGCCCCCCACGACCCCCCCTACCGCGATTCCCCACCCCTGACCCCCCTCCTGTCATTGCGGCAACCCCCCGCCCCCGCGACCCACCCTCCCGCGATTCACTGCAACCCCCCGCGCCCCCCCCCCCACAATTCGCGGCACCCACACCCCCCCCCCTCCGCGACCCCCCCTCCCGCAATTCACGGCATCCACCCACGACCCCTCCTCCCGTGATTCGCGGACACCCCTCACCTCCTCCCTCCCCCCCCACCCCCGCGCGCGATTCACGGCAACCCCAGGATTAAATGGCACATGCAAAACACTGGCACGGCTATGGTCGACAATGAAAAAGGTTGACATGAGTTTTTGAAGATTTATTTTTCTTTTTTTTTATGTTTTCATATTCATCCTCATGTGTCGACATGGACACCGATGAAGTGCCACACTTATGTCAACATTTACATGTGTTGAACTTTCTGTGTTGATTTTTTCTTGTAGCAATTTTTTTCCAGTGACAACTATGAACTATGTGCACGTCAACCTACACATCATCAACCAATTATTTGTATAATATATAACACCTGTTCTGTTTTACTGTAGGTGTTTTAAGTCAGACCTTTTACTGCTACTATTACTGTTTATGTAAATGCATTCTGAATGACAGCAACATCCTACCATCCTTCTACAAGAATATACTGTATAACCAACTAGGTGATTCATCGCGCCCTGTGCCCCCCCCCCCCTCCCGCAATTCACGGACCCCCCGCGCACCCCCCTCCCGCGATTCGCAACTCCCCCTCGCGCAATTCACGCCCCCTCCCACGCTTTGCGGACTCCCGCCCTCTCACGCGATTCGCCGACACCTGCGCCCCCCCTCACTTGATTCACAGCACCCCCGCGCCCCTCCCGTAATTCACGGCACCCCTAAGCCCCTCTTTATTACCCCGTATACTCACACACCCCTATCACTACCCAGCTTCCTGCTCTCCTGAACCGTAACTTCCACCACTGGGGAGTCGCTGACGCTGTTTTGCCCACATGCCCCTAACATGCCTCATAGCCCAGCCTCCTGCTCTCATGCACCCTAACTCCCACCCAGTAGGAGGAGACACTGACTCAGGGCCACCATCCTGTACTCCTGTACTGCCACGCTGGACCCTCACCCACTGGCAGAAGCTGCACAGTATCTCCCACCCTCCTCTTTAGTCCCCCTTATGCCCACACACCCCTATCACTACCCAGCCTCCTGTTTTCCTGTGTCGTGACCTCCGCCAGTGGGGAGCCGCTGACTCAGAAACACCCTACTATACTATTGCACACACACCTAAACAACATGCACACACAGCCCCCCCCCCACACCCACAAATGTCACTGTACCATCCACACTATCAATGTACATCTTACTCTGTAACCGCTTTTTAATTAAACAAAACAATACACACCCCCTTCCACATCAAATGCTCTCTATTTAACACATTTCACCTATAACTCAAGTTGCAATACAGGCCATCTTTCATACAATTCTAACCATCTTTCTCATATGCAAATGTTCACAAATTAAGGGGGCGCAGCCCCTTACGACGGTGTGAAGAGCACCCGTAGGGCGCGATGAATCACCTAGTCTAATATTATTTGCTGCCCCTGTGTGATCTTATGGTTGTAGAAGTGCCATATAAATATATATTTAATTTTTTCTGGTATATCTTTTTCTCCCATAATGCATTGTTATTACCCATGATTCACCTCAATTACCCATAAATCTCCTCCCCACCTCACTCCTTCGTTTGGCCTTTGAGGGGATAACACAGATTCTGCTGTTTTGGAATAGTTTTTTCAGGGTAATTTGTGTTTTTTTTGCATTTCACTGCAATTTCTTAAACACTGACTACAGTAATGGAGCTGTTTAGGGATACGCCGGATTGGCTTAGATTCGCCGTTAGGGGCGGCGAATCTCAGCCACGTTGAATAGGGTGACTCGTCGAGTCCCGGCGAATCGCCATACATGGTGAATCGCCGCAAAAAAGCCGGCGAATTGATGGCGAGTGGAAAAACGGAATCGCCGTGGCCTCAATAAAAGTCATTGAATACGGCCCTCTGACTACCTACATTTGACTTGCAGTAGTAGATGATATGAAGATGTATTATGGCAGATAGAGATTCTAAGTCATTCTCGGCGTGCCACCCTCTTTCTGACCCATCAAATGCCCATTCGATCTGTTAGCGAGGAAGTTCTAAAATGCCGGTCTGATATCTGCTATGAAATGGTTCTGACATAACAGCCGTGTCATGAGAAGTCGGTGATGCAGGAACTGGCCCCTGTCCTTTATGTTACCAAATAATCCATCTGCCATACTGAGGAGATAGGAATGCTTAGATCAGCTTTAAGATGCCAGAATAATACTGAACTTTATTTCACCCACTAAACAAATCTAATGCAAAAGGACTGAGTCACAGAAGCTTCCTCTCACCCTCGGGCATGGCAGAGATTACAAAAATAATAAGTGTAGCCAATGAAATCTAGTTACGAACATGAAATACATACATGAGATGTGAAGAGCAAGGAGAGTGTCACCAGGTTGTGGCGGTTCCCGCATCCCCTAGTTGTACAGAGCTCTAATGTCCAGCACCTCCCGGTAACTATCAGAGGCCAGTGCTGGGCTCCTCAGGGCACAGACTCATCAATGGGAAGCAGCGATGTAGCTAGGTGCCATGGTGCCCGGAGCAAGGGCATATTTCCTGCTCCCCCCACTCCTCCCGGTAATGAATTGGGGGCGTGGCTAACATGTGGTGACATGTTACATTTGAAATATATAAGACGCTGTAACGGAATCTGCTGCACTATATAAGACGCTATAACGGAATCTGCTGCGCTATATAAGACGCTGTAACGGAATCTGCTGCGCTATATAAGACACTGTAACAGAATCTGCTGCGCTATATAAGACACTGTAACAGAATCTGCTGCGCTATATAAGACACTGTAACGTAATCTGCTGCGCTATATAAGACACTGCAATGGAATCTTCTGCGCTATATAAGACACTGTAACGTAATCTGCTGCGCTATATAAGACACTGTAACGTAATCTGCTGCGCTATATATGACGCTGTAACGGAATCTGCTGCGCCATATAAGACACTGAAACGGAATCTGCTGCGCTATATAAGACGCTGTAACGGAATCTGCTGCGCTATATAAGACGCTGTAACGGAATCTGCTGCGCTATATAAAACACTGAAAGGGAATCTGCTGCGCTATATAAGACACTGTAACAGAATCTGCTGCACAATATAAGACACTGTAACGCAATCTACTGCGCTATATAAGACACTGTAATGTCTAGGCAGCCTAGTGATGATAACACCACCACATTATCCTGTGTCTCTTACTTCTGTATTTGGGGGAATGCTTACTTTAATTAAGGGACAGAGATTTGGAGCTTCCTCCCCTCACTCCCCCTCCTCCCTCCCATCCGTGTGCACTCATCAGCGGCAATAACGGGGGTTATGTGGCGGTTCCCGCATTCCCTAGTTATACAGAGCTCTCATGTCCAGCACCTCCCGGTAACTATCAGAGGCCAGTACTGGGCGTCCTCAGGGCACAGACCCATCAATGGGAAGTCTAGACAGGGCATAAAGGGGCTGATTCAGGCTGCAAGGAGAGTATCACTAGGATGTGGCGGTTCCCGCATCCCCTAGTTATACAGAGCTCTCATGTCCAGCACCTCCCGGTAACTATCAGAGGCCAGTGCTGGGCGTCCTCAGGGCGCAGACCCATCAATGGGACATCTACACAGGGCATAATGGGGCTGATTCAGGCTGCAAGGAGAGTGTCACCAGGATGTGGCGGTTCCCGCATCCCCTAGTTATACAGAGCTCTCATGTCCAGCACCTCCCGGTAACTATCAGAGGCCAGTGCTGGGCGTCCTCAGGGCACAGACCCATCAATGGGAAGTCTACACAGGGCATAGAGGGGCTGATTCAGGCTGCAAGGAGAGTGTCACCAGGATGTGGCGGTTCCCGCATTCCCTAGTTATACAGAGCTCTCATGTCCAGCACCTCCCGGTAATTATCAGAGGCCAGTGCTGGGCTCCTCAGGGCACTGACCCATCAATGGGAAGTCTACACAGGGCATAAAGGGGCTGATTCAGGCTGCAAGGAGAGTGTCGCCAGGATGTGGCGGTTCCCGCATCCCCTAGTTATACAAAGCTCTTATGTCCAGCACCTCCCGGTAACTATCAGAGGCCAGTGCTGGACATCCTCAGGGCACAGACCCATCAATGGGACATCTACACAGGGCATAATGGGGCTGATTCAGGCTGCAAGGAGAGTGTCACCAGGATGTGGCGGTTCCCGCATCCCCTAGTTATACAAAGCTCTTATGTCCAGCACCTCCCGGTAACTATCTGAGGCCAGTGCTGGGCGTCCTCAGGGCACTGACCCATCAATGGGAAGTCTACACAGGGCATAAAGGGGCTGATTCAGGCTGCAAGGAGAGTGTCACCAGGTTGTGGCGGTTCCCGCATCCCCTAGTTATACAGAGCTCTCATGTCCAGCACCTCCCGGTATCTATCAGAGGCCAGTGCTGGGCTCCTCAGGGCACTGACCCATCAATGGGAAGTCTACACAGGGCATAAAGGGGCTGATTCAGGCTGCAAGGAGAGTGTCACCAGGTTGTGGCGGTTCCCGCATCCCCTAGTTATACAGAGCTCTTATGTCCAGCACCTCCCGGTATCTATCAGAGGCCAGTGCTGGGCTCCTCAGGGCACTGACCCATCAATGGGAAGTCTACACAGGGCATAAAGGGGCTGATTCAGGCTGCAAGGAGAGTGTCACCAGGATGTGGCGGTTCCCGCATCCCCTAGTTATACAAAGCTCTTATGTCCAGCACCTCCCGGTAACTATCTGAGGCCAGTGCTGGGCGTCCTCAGGGCACAGACCCATCAATGGGACATCTACACAGGGCATAATGGGGCTGATTCAGGCTGCAAGGAGAGTGTCACCAGGATGTGGCGGTTCCCGCATCCCCTAGTTATACAAAGCTCTTATGTCCAGCACCTCCCGGTAACTATCAGAGGCCAGTGCTGGGCGTCCTCAGGGCACAGACCCATCAATGGAAAGTCTACACTGGGCATAAAGGGGCTGATTCAGGCTGCAAGGAGAGTGTCACCAGGTTGTGGCCGACACAGTATGCTGCAAGGATCACAGCTTGCGGAGTGCCAGAGAGCCTGCCATAGATCTGTCCCCCCCCCGTGCGATTTCGCTTTGTGAAATGCGAGGTATACAGCCATTAGGTCAACAAGCATTAGGTCGACTACTGAAGATCGACATGACTGGCGACATGGGTTAGGTCAACACAAGCATTAGGTTGACATGGGAAGGTTGACAGTCAAAAGGATGACATGGGTTTTTTTCATGCCCTACCATGCACAAGGGCATGGTGGGAGAATGTAATAGTTTGGCTGGCATGTCTGTCTATCCAATGACCCATACTGTGATGCAAGGGGGTGTTACCAAAGACCCATTCCCTTTCGTGTGTCTGCTGCAGGAGAAATCATTTCTCCTGGGCGTGCAAATAAATGTCAGTGGAAACCGACTGTGATTGGAGTAAAGGAGGTGGAGGCAGGGACCCCATTCTCAAGTATAGGGTGTGATGGGAGTAGGGGAGGAGGAGGCAGGGCCCCCTTATTTTGGAATTTGGTGTGATGGGAATACAGGAGGAGTAGGAGGCAGGGACCCCTTGATCAAGAGTTGGGTGTAATGGGAATGAAGGAGGACAAGGATCGGTCCCCTTGCTCTGGGGTTAGCTATGATGGGAATACAGGAGGAGGAGGAAAGGTCCCCTTGAATTGCTACATCTGTCAGAATGAACTTAGGTCTACAGTCATTAGGTCAACCCCACTAGGTCGACTGGCAGGAAGGTCGACCTGACTTAAGGTCGACATGGGCCAAGGTCGACATGAATTAAGGTCGAATGTGCATAAAGGTCGACCTGAGAAAGGTTTTTCACTGTTTTTTGATCCGAATGTCAACACAGTCGACATGGACACAGTTGGCGATGAGAATCGGACCCTCGCATCGCTCGCTTCGCTCGCGATGCTTCGGGCACGGTGCCTCGCTGCGCTCGGCACACTATTTTATTCTCCCGCCACGCCCTAGTGGATGGTAGGGCATGAAATACCGCCTGTCGGCACATGTTGGTTCAAAAAACAGTGAAAAGCCCATGTCGACCTTATGACCAGTCGACCTTCCTCATGTCGACCTTTATGCAAATTCGACCTTATGTCATGTCGACCTTGGCACACATCGACCTTAAGTCAGGTCGACCTTCCTGCCAGTCGACCTAGTGGGGTCGACCTAATGACTGTAGACCTAAGTTCATTCTAATAGATGACCGCTTCCCGATGAGATGGGAACATGGGTGGAGAAGGAGGAAGGTTCCCCTTGCTCTGGGGTGGGTGTGATTGTAATGTGTAAGGAGGAAGCATGCACTCCTTGCTCGGGGGGTTAGCTGCGATGGGAATAAGGGAGGAGACAGGGCCCCCTTGCTCATGGGTTGGGTACGATGGGAATATGTGAGGAGGAGGCGTGATCATAGGCGAATATGGTAATGGGTGGTCCCAGATCTAGACATAATAGCAGGGGGACCTTTGCGCGGCATAGCCGTGCAGCAAAAAGGGGGAGTGGCTTCATGGAAAGGAGGCATGGCATCAAAAAAGGGGTGTGGTATTACACTTTAGACCATACACAGTAATGCCCATTACACATAGAGCCACGCTCCATAATGCCAATTACACATAAGGCCACACACCATAATGCCCATTACACATGATGCCGCACACCATAGTACCCATTACACATGATGCCGCACACCATAGTAACCATTACACCTGATGCCGCACACCATAGTACCCATTACACATGAGGCCGCACACCATAGTACCCATTACACATGATGCCGCACACCATAGTACCCATTACACATGATGCCGTGCACCATAGTACCCATTACACCTGATGCCGCACACAATAGTACCCATTACACATGATGCCGTGCACCATAGTACCCATTTCACATGATGACGCACACCATAGTACCCATTACACCTGATGCCGCACACCATAGTACCCATTACACCTGATGCCGCACACCATAGTACCCATTACACATGATGCCGCACACCATAGTAACCATTACACCTGATGCCGCACACCATAGTACCCATTTCACATGATGCCGCACACCATAGTACCCATTACACATGATGCCATGCACCATAGTACCCATTACACATGATGCCGCACACCATAGTACCCATTACACATGATGCCGCGCACCATAGTACCCATTACACATGATGCCGCACACCATAGTACCCATTTCACATGATGCCGCACACCATAGTACCCATTACACATGATGCCGTGCACCATAGTACTCATTTCACATGATGCCGCACACCATAATACCCATTACACCTGATGCCGCACACCATAGTACCCATTACACATGATGCCGTGCACCATAGTACCCATTACACATGATGCTGCACACATAATGCCCCTTACACATGATGCTGCACACATAATGCCCCTTACACATGATGCTGCACACATAATGCCGCTTACACATGATGCTGCACACCGTAATGCCCCTTACACATTAAGCCACACATTATGCTTAATGCCCCCACATACCGCCACTTGTAGCGTCCCTTAAGCAATGCCCCCAAAAGTGTCACTTACTGTAAATTTTTATATGAGCCTTCGCTGCTGCTGCAGGGAGAGATGGAGAGCGGTGCAGCTGCTTCTATGGGGAGAGGAGCAGAGCGCAGCGCAGAGCACGCTCCCACTCCCCTCCTGGTGTCCCCTCTAGCCGAGTGGACATTTTAAATATTGTGCGCGCTGTTGTTGTGCGTGACGTCGGGGGAGCAGGCCGGGCGCCGGCACCACATGATTAAAGGGGGGCGGGCTGAGGTGAAAGCGGGGAGAAGAATTGGAGCGGAAGCTGCAGGGGTGACAGTCATTGGCAGCTGGGCAGAGAGCAGGGGGCTGCCCGGCTGTATTCAGAGCACTGCAGGTCACGGCTGTTTGAAATAATACCCCTTTTACAACAGAAAATGCAGGGATTTACCCTGAAACATCTGCAGGATCATGCAGGGACATTCCCAGGCTGACCCCTTATACACCAGCCTAGTCCCTGCATTTTCTGGTGTGAGGGGGAGAGACAACCAATCCCCTCTCCCTACCCCCCTTTAACAAACCAGCTATATCTTCGGAACCAACTGACCCATTTACCATTTACAGGAGACCAGTATCATATTGAAGAACTTTTGAGTTGGCTTTGAATCAGTGGCGTAAGTTTGTCCCAGTTGCCCGGAGGCAAGATGAACATTGGCGCCCCCCCCCCCCCCCACACACACACACACACACACAACATTTTTCAAAATATATATAGTTATATATATATATCCATAGAATTATGTTATGAAATATATATTATATACTGTATGTATATACAGAAAGAGAGGGAGAACACATATATATTTCAGATCTCAGCTACAGAAGCGATTTTGATGGCTTTCAATTAATGGATTTAAACTGGCAGTGGTTTAGAGGTGCCCCCTTGATAGCAGGAGCCCGGGGGCAGATGACTCCATTGCCTCCCAGAGTTCTGCCTCTGCTTCGAATGATTTTAGTCCCGTGAAACTGGGCTGTTTGGTTCCAGAGGAAAAAAAATGGTTTAACCTCAATATCCCTGGAACCAATTAACCCATATGGATCCAGTCTGGTATAAGATGGAAGGGCCAGCAATTTGGGTTCGACTGAGATTAATCCCGAGCTTCAGTGATGCCGAAGGGGTTAACTGGCAGCCGTTGAACTGGGTGGGGGTCGGAATTAACGGGTACCATGTTATCCTATAGGGAAAACGTTCCAGCTTTGCCTGCAGCATCTCCGGTTCCCAGGTACAAAATGGGCTAATGGGTGGGCCACCCCCTAGATTTGCCTATGGGCATGATGGGAATAAGGGAGGAGGAGGCAAGGTCCCCTTGCTCTGAGGTTGTATGTGATGGGAATAAGGAAGGAGGAGGCAGGGTCCCCTTTCCCTGAGGTTGGGTGTGATGGGAATCCAGGAGGAGGAGGAGGAGGCAGGGTCCCCTTGCTCTGAGGTTGTATGTGATGGGAATATGGGAGGAGGAGGCTGGGTCTACTTCTCTGAGGTTGGCTGTGATGGGAATCCAGGAGGAGGAGGAGGCTGGGTCTACTTCTCTGAGGTTGGTTATGATGGGAATCCAGGAGGAGGAGGCAGGGTCCCCTTGCTCTGAGGTTGGCTGTGATGGGAATCCAGGAGGAGGAGGAGGCAGGGTCTACTTCTCTGAGGTTGGTTATGATGGGAATCCAGGAGGAGGAGGCAGGGTCCCCTTGCTCTGAGGTTGGCTGTGATGGGAATCCAGGAGGAGGAGGAGGCAGGGTCTACTTCTCTGAGGTTGGTTATGATGGGAATCCAGGAGGAGGAGGCAGGGTCCCCTTGCTCTGAGGTTGGATGTGATGGGAGTACATGAGGAGGCTGGGTCCCCTTGCCCTGGTCTATGAATTATACTAAGATACAGTACAAGGTAGACAACAGCTGTTTAAGGGAAGAGACTGGTGTGAAGAAGAAATGATTTTGGAGCTATTGGTGTTACATTTTATATTTGTTGGTGTTCTGTAAGATTCAACATTTGTTCTTCAAGATGAAAAAAAAAAATAGACTTGAAATAAGCATCCGACTTTTAAGTGTACAGAGAGCCCTCACCTGTCCTCCCCTCCATTCCTGGGGCCAAAGACCACCACCTTTACTCTGAGGCAGGGCCCCATGTGGGCGACATGGCTGCGCTTTATCTCACTTCAATGCTGCTGTCAAGTGAATCCCAGGAGTCTGACACATTGACTGTGCCTGACAGACGAGGAATACATCATAGATGACTTGGATGTCTCTATAATGTCTCCTTCTGGTTACGTATGTATTACTAGTTATTTATATAGCGCACACATATTCTGCAGCGCTGTACAGAGATTATTAGCAGTTATTATATAGCGCACACATATTCCCCAGCGCTGCACAGAGATTATTATTACCAGTTATTATATAGCGCACACATATTCCACAGCGCTGCACAGAGAATATTATTACCAGTTATTTATATAGCGCACACATATTCCGCAGCGCTGTACAGAGACTATTATTATCAGTCATTTATATAGCGCACACATATTCCACAGCGCAGTACAGAGAATATTATTACCAGTTATTATATAGCGCACACATATTCTGCAGCGCTGTACAGAGAATATTATTACCAGTTATATATATATAGCGCACACATATTCCGCAGCGATGTACAGAGACTATTATTACCAGTTATTATATAGTGCACACATATTCCACAGCGCTGTACAGAGAATATTATTACCAGTTATTATATAGCGCACACATATTCCACAGCGCTGTACAGAGAATATTATTACCAGTTATTATATAGCGCACACATATTCCGCAGCGCTGTACAGAGACTATTATTACCAGTTATTATATAGCGCACACATATTCCACAGCGCTGTACAGAGACTATTTTTACCAGTTATTATATAGCGCTCACATATTCCGCAGCTCTGTACAGAGACTATTATTACCAGTTATTATATAGCGCACACATATTCCGCAGCGCTGTACAGAGACTATTATTACCAGTTATTATATAGTGCACACATATTCTGCAGCGCTGTACAGAGACTATTATTACCAGTTATTATATAGCGCATACATATTCCGCAGCACTGTACAGAGAATATTATTACCAGTTATTTATATAGCGCACACATATTCCACATCGCTGTACAGAGAATATTATTACTAGTTATTATATAGCGCACACATATTCCGGAGCGCTGTACAGAGACTATTATTACCAGTTATTTATATAGCGCACACATATTCCACAGCGCTGTACAGAGAATATTATTACCAGTTATTTATATAGAGCACACATATTCCGCAGCGCTGTACAGAGACTATTATTACCAGTTATTTATATAGCGCACACATATTCCGCAGCACTGTACAGAGACTATTATTACCAGTTACTATATAGCGCACACATATTCCGCATCGATGTACAGACAACATTATTACCAGTTATTATATTGCGCACACATATTCCGCAGCGCTGTACAGAGACTATTATTAGCAGTTATTATATAGCGCACACATATTCCGCAGCGCTATACAGAGATTATTACCAGTTATTATATAGTGCACACATATTCTGCAGCGCTGTACAGAGAATATTATTACCAGTTATTATATAGCGCACACATATTCCGCAGCGCTGTACAGAGATTATTATTACCAGTTATTATATAGCGCACACATATTCCACAGCGCTGTACAGAGACTATTATTACCAGTTATTATATAGCGCACACATATTCCGCAGCGCTGTACAGAGAATATTATTACCAGTTATTTATATAGAGCACACATATTCCGCAGCGCTGTACAGAGAATATTATTACCAGTTATTATATAGCGCACACATATTCCGCAGCGCTGTACAGAGAATATTATTACCAGTTATTATATAGCGCACACATATTCCACAGCCCTGTACAGAGAATATTATTACCAGTTATTATATAGCGCACACATATTCTGCAGCGCTGTACAGAGACTATTTTTACCAGTTATTTATATAGCGCACACATATTCCGCAGCGCTGTACAGAGACTATTATTACCAGTTATAATATAGCGCACACATATTCCACAGCTCTGTACAGAGATTATTATTATCAGTTATTATATAGCGCACATATTCTGCAGCACTGTACAGAGATTATTATTACCAGTTATTATATAGCGCACACATATTCCACAGCGCTGTACAGAGACAATTATTACCAGTAATTATATAGCGCACACATATTCCACAGCGCTGTACAGAGATTATTACCAGTTAGTTATATAGCGCACACATATTCCGCAGCGCTGTACAGAGAATATTATTACCAGTTATTATATAGCGCACACATATTCTGCATCTCTGTACAGAGACTATTATTACCAGTTATTATATAGCGCACACATATTCTGCAGCACTGTACAGAGAATATTATTACCAGTTATTATATAGCACACACATATTCTGCAGCGCTGTACAGATAATATTATTACCAGTTATTATATAGCGCACACATATTCCGCAGCGCTGTACAGAGACTATTATTACCAGTTATTATATAGCGCACATATTCCGCAGAGCTGTTGAGAGAATATTAGATTGAATATTATATCAGTTACATAATTCCCTACCAGTATATATTTGTATTGTGGGCTATACAAACTCCGCACAGTTAGGGCCATGGTGGGAATCATACCCATGACCTCAGTGCTGTGAGGCAGTAATGCTAACCATTACACCATCCGTACTGCCCCGTATATATAACACATGGTGGGGATAGAACCCATGACCTCAGTGCTGTGAGGCAGTAATGCTAACCATTACACCGTCCGTACTGCCCTGTATATATATCACATGGTTGGGACAGCTGTGAGGCAGTAATACTAACCATTACACAGTCCGTATTGCTCTGTATATATAACACATGGTGCGGATAGAACCCATGACCTCAGCGCTGTGAGGCAGTAATGCTAACCATTACACCGTCCGTACTGCCCCGTATATATAACACATGGTGGGGATAGAACCCATGACCTCAGAGCTGTGAGGCAGTAATATAACCATTACACCATCCGTACTGCCCCGTATATATAACACATGGTGGGGATAGAACCCATGACCTCAGCGCTGTGAGGCAGTAATGTAACCTCTACACCGTCCGTACTGCCCTGTATATATAACACATGGTGGGGATAGAACCCATGACTTCAGCGTTGTGAGGCAGTAATGTAACCTCTACACCGTCCGTAGTGCCCCGTATATATAACACATGGTGGGGATAGAACCCATGACCTCAGCGCTGTGAGGCAGTAATGCTAACCATTACACCATCCGTACTGCCCCGTATATATAACACATGGTGGGAATAGAACCCATGACCTCAGCACTGTGAGGCAGTAATGTAACCATTACACCGTCCGTACTGCCCCGTATATATAACACATGGCGGGAATAGAACCCATGACCTCAGCGCTGTGAGGCAGTAATGTAACCATTACACCGTCCGTACTGCCCCGTATATATAACACATGGTGGGGCTAGAACCCATGACCTCAGTGCTGTGAGGCAGTAATGTAACCATTACACCGTCCGTACTGCCCTGTATATATAACACATGGTGGGGATAGAACCCATGACCTCAGCGCTGTGAGACAGTAATGTAACCATTACACCATCTGTACTGCCCCGTGTATATATAACACATGGTGGGAATGGAACCCATGACCTCAGCGCTGTGAGGCAGTAATACTAACCATTAAACCATCCGTACTGCCCCGTATATATAACACATGGTGGGGATAGAACCCATGACCTCAGTGCTGTGAGGCAGTAATGCTATAACCATTACACCGTCCGTACTGCCCCGTATATATAACACATGGTGGGAATAGAACCCATGACCTCAGTGTTTTGAGGCAGTAATGCTAACCATTACACCGTCCGTACTGCCCTGTATATATAACACATGGTGGGAATAGAACCCATGACCTCAGTGCTGTGAGGCAGTAATGTAACCATTACACCGTCCGTACTGCCCGTATATATATATAACACATGGTGGGGATAGAACCCATGACCTCAGCGCTGTGAGGCAGTAATGTAACCATTACACCGTCCGTACTGCCCCGTATATATAACACATGGTGGGGATAGAACCCATGACCTCAGTGCTGTGAGGCAGTAATGTAACCATTACACCGTCCGTACTGCCCCGTATATATAACACATGGTGGGGATAGAACCCATGACCTCAGTGCTGTGAGGCAGTAATGCTAACCATTACACCGTATGTACTGCCCTGTATATATAACACATGGTGGGGATAGAACCCATGACCTCAGCGCTGTGAGGCAGCAATGCTATAACCATTACACCGTCTGTACTGCCCCGTATATATAACACATGGTGGGGATAGAACCCATGACCTCAGTGCTGTGAGGCAGTAATGCTAACCATTACACCATCCATACTGCCCCGTATATATAACACATGGTGGGAATAGAACCCATGACCTCAGTGCTGTGAGGCAGTAATGCTAACCATTACACCATCCATACTGCCCCGTATATATAACACATGGTGGGAATAGAGCCCATGACCTCAGCGCTGTGAGGCAGTAATGTAACCATTACACCGTCCATACTGCCCCGTATATATAACACATGGTGGGAATAGAACCCATGACCTCAGTGCTGTGAGGCAGTAATGTAACCAATACACCATCCGTACTGCCCGTATATATAACACATGGTGGGGATAGAACCCATGATCTCAGCGCTGTGAGGCAGTAATGCTAACCATTACACCATCCGTACTGCCCTGTATATATAACACATGGTGGGAATGGAACCCATGACCTCAGCGCTGTGAGGCAGTAATACTAACCATTAAACCATCCGTACTGCCCCGTATATATAACACATGGTGGGAATAGAACCCATGACCTCAGTGCTGTGAGGCAGTAATGTAACCATTACACCGTCCATACTGCCCCGTATATATAACACATGGTGGGGATAGAACCCATGACCTCAGCGCTGTGAGGCAGTAATGTTACCATTACACCATCTGTACTGCCCCGTGTATATATAACACATGGTAAGGATAGAACCCATGACCTCAGTGCTTTGAGGCAGTAATGCTAACCATTACACCATCCATACTGCCCCGTATATATAACACATGGTGGGAATAGAACCCATGACCTCAGCGCTGTGAGGCAGTAATGCTAACCATTAAACCATCAGTACTGCCCTGTATATATAACACATGGTAAGGATAGAACCCATGACCTCAGCACTGTGAGGCAGTAATGTAACCATTACACCATCCGTACTGCCCAATATATATATAACACATGGTGGGGATAGAACCCATGACCTCAGCGCTGTGAGGCAGTAATACTAACCATTACACCATCCGTACTGCCCTGTATATATAACACATGGTGGGATAGAACCCATGACCTCAGCGCTGTGAGGCAGTAATGCTAACCATTACACCATCCGTACTGCCCCGTATATATAACACATGGTGGGAATAGAACCCATGACCTCAGCGCTGTGAGGCAGTAATGCTAACCTCTACACCACGGGTGTCAAACACAAGGCCCGCGGGCCAAATCCGGCCCGCCAGACCTCGTCATGTGGCCCGCACGAGGAGATAGCACGCAGGGGCAGTGTGTCTAAAACAGGAGTGCTGCGGGCCGCGTCCACGTCCGCGGCCGCCTTACCTGTTCCTCCACTGTCGGCGGCCATGTTCCTGTAGGCACATATGTATGCGGCTACAAAAACATGGCCGCCGTCCTCCACGGCTATGTGGAGGAGGGCCCGGCCGCCTGTTCCCTCTGATGCCCGGCAGTGACAGACACTGGGTGGGGACTTCATGACGATGACGCCGCCCGCCCATGCGTCTATAGAGAAGTAGGAGCAGGCAGGGAAGCTGGACCAGGAGTCGGGGACAGTGTGTCCGCAGCAAGCAGTGAAGAAAAGCTGGAAGTCGCAGCAGCTGCAGGACAGACGGAGAAACAGTAAGTGAGGATGAGGATCACACTCACAATAAAAAAAATATATATCTGCTGTTTCCTGAGGTGTCCCGTGTATAATAATAATAATAATGCCATGACACCACAGGCTGCTCCTCCTGTATAATTATTTATGTGTCATGGCATTACTTTTATTATATTATACAGGGGGAGCAGTCTGTGGTGTCATGGCATTATTATTATACAGGGGGAGCAGCCTGTGGTGTCATGGCATTCATTTTATATTATACAGGGGGAGCAGCCTGTGGTGTCATGGCATTATAATTATGCAGGGGGACCTACAGATACAACCGGCCCTTTGAGGGTGACCAAACTGCTGATGCGGCCCCCGATGAATTTGAGTTTGACACCCCTGCTCTACACCATCCGTACTGCTCCCGTAGATACTGCGGGGTGAGGCCACATATTTAGGGGAGCTCCGCTTTGGTGTATTGCACACAGCCTTTTCCATGCCTGATTGAATACTTACATCTTGACCCCTGAATTCAGTATTTTTCAAATACCGAGCAAATCACCAGAAGAAAGCAGACTTCATGATTTTCGGTTCAATTTAGGAATTTCTGACCACATTTTGAGCACATTAACAGTAATAGAATTGCCCGTTCATCTGTCATCCGCATCCAAACAGCCGATTCCCTCCCGCAGGCCTTTGTTACCGGTTAGGACGCTATTTTGTGCTCGGCATTGTCTGCTCTGTTCCTCCTTCATTATGAGAATACTCAGAGGTGCTGCTTGTGTCTCCTCCAAACTGCCTGAGAATGATTAAGTCAGCAACTAATGGACAATCCTCTTTTTAATATCCGGCTATGGCTTGGAGATGACAGGGCTACGTGACAAGGACTGGATCCTCTCGATAAACTTGGGATTTCCATCAGTCGGGAAGTCCGCGCTGTACATGGGCTGAGAGCCATTGACTGCTGAATGGGAATCGAAATGACAGTGTGCGGCTAATAACAAATGAAACAAAACCTTATTCTAGTGTAACATATGAATGCAGACACACTGATGGAACGGCGCACAGGGAGGGCACGTGCCCGGGTGCCCCCCCTGAATCCGCCAATGAATGCAGACACACTGATAAACAGACACAAGATAAAGATTACAGGTACTCCTTAAGAGACCTGCAATCTAATAGTAAGATCCAGATTCAGACATGCTGTGTAGTTACGTTCCACCACCAGAGGGCGAGAAAAGGGACAGTAGGGTGTACAGGGTGACTCTCAGGACAGGTGTAATACAGACAGTCCAGGAGTCCCCTCACTCTCAGGACACATGTAATACAGACAGTCCTGGCCTCCCCTCACTCTCAGTACAGGTGTAATACAGACAGTCCAGAAATCCCCTCACTCTCAGTACACGTGTAATACAGACAGTCCCGGCATCCCCTCACTCTCAGGACAGGTGTAATACAGACAGTCCCGGTGTCCCCTCACTCTCAGGACACATGTAATACAGACAGTCCCGGCGTCCCCTCACTCTCAGGACAGGTGTAATACAGACAGTCCCGGCGTCCCCTCACTCTCAGGACAGGTGTAATACAGACAGTCCCGGCGTCCCCTCACTCTCAGGACAGGTGTAATACAGACAGTCCCGACGTCCCCTCACTTTCAGGACAGGTGTAATACAGACAGTCCAGGAGTCCCCTCACTCTCAGGACACGTGTAATACAGACAGTCCCGGCGTCCCCTCACTCTCAGGACAGGTGTAATACAGACAGTCCAGGAGTCCCCTCACTCTCAGGACAGGTGTAATACAGACAGTCCCGGTGTCCCCTCACTCTCAGGACACGTGTAATACAGACAGTCCCGGCGTCCCCTCACTCTCAGGACAGGTGTAATACAGACAGTCCCGGTGTCCCCTCACTCTCAGGACAGGTGTAATACAGACAGTCCCGACGTCCCCTCACTCTCAGGACAGGTGTAATACAGACAGTCCCGGTGTCCCCTCACTCTCAGGACACGTGTAATACAGACAGTCCCTGTGTCCACTCACTCTCAGGACAGGTGTAATACAGACAGTCCAGGAGTCCCCTCACTCTCAGGACACGTGTAATACAGACAGTCCTGGTGTCCCCTCACTCTCAGTACAGGTGTAATACAGACAGTCCAGAAGTCCCCTCACTCTCAGGACACGTGTAATACAGACAATCCCGGTGTCCCCTCACTCTCAGGACACGTGTAATACCAGGGCTGTCTTAACAGCAGTGTGGGCCCCTGGGCAAAGCAATGCACTGGGGCCCTTACCCATTCTCCCCTCCTAGGGGTGGTATCAGCAGCAGCTTTGATGTCCCACGGGTGGCAGGGGGTGCTCTATCTTCCATTCAACATGTAGGACCTGGAGCAGTAACTTCTGCTAATTACTCCTTTACTGCACAGGTGGTGGGAGGGAGAACACTAACGTGTGGAAGGGGGCACTGAGCTGAATAAAGGGTCCCTTGTAAATGACTTCCAGGGAGGTGGGGGGGGGGGTTTATACGCAGGGGAGGGACGGATAATGGAGTGGGCTTAATATTCGTCATTTTCCGGTGGAAGGGCAGCTTGTTTGACTGCAGATATCGCCATTATCTGGTAATAGATTTCTCTAGTATAAAAACCTAGAGTCCCAACTTTCAGGAGGTGCTGGGGACTTGGGGATCAGAGATCAGGAGCCAGAGCAATCCATTGACAAAAATATAAAACTGTACACCAGACGTTTGGGGCTGGAGCAGGGACCGGCTACTGGAAGGCTGATATCTCTGGTTGTGGACATGATAGAGACAAGTGGCTAGTGTCGGCAGAAAGGAGAGAGTCCCAGCTTTTGGAATATACTCTCAGAAAAACTCTAAGTCAGAGAGAACCTGAGAAATATGACTGGGAATTGCAATTAACAGGTCGGATCTGGACTGCTGATTTGAAGTTGGATATCTCCAGTTCCCCAGGGCCGATGTTCAAAATTCTGGTATCTCTGGAAAAAGGGGATCCTCAGCTATCAGCATAGGGCCCTTATACACCTGGGGCCCCTGGGCAAGTGCCCATTAAGCCCATACGAAAAGACGGCCCTGTGTAATACAGACAGTCCCGGCGTCTCCTCACTCTCAGGACACGTGTAATACAGACAGTCCCGGTGTCCCCTCACTCTCAGGACACATGTAGCGCAGACAGTCCTGGCGTCCCCTCACTCCCAAGACACATGTAATACAGACAGTCCAGGAGTCCCCTCAATCTCAGTACACGTGTAATACAGACAGTCCCGGCGTCACCTCACTCTCAGGACACGTGTAATACAGACAGTCCCGGCGTCCCCTCACTCTCAGGACACGTGTAATACAGACAGTCCCGGCATCCCCTCACTCTCAGGACACATGTAATACAGACAGTCCCGGCGTCCCCTCACTCTCAGTACACGTGTAATACAGACAGTCCCGGCGTCCCCTCACTCTCAGTACACGTGTAATACAGACAGTCCCGGCGTCCCCTCACTCTCAGGACACATGTACTACAGACAGTCCAGGAGTCCCCTCACTCTCAGTACACGTGTAATACAGACAGTCCCAGCGTCCCCTCACTCTCAGGACACGTGTAATACAGACAGTCCAGGAGTCCCCTCACTCTCAGTACACGTGTAATACAGACAGTCCCGGCGTCCCCTCACACTCAGGACACGTGTAATACAGACAGTCCCGGGGTCCCCTCACTTTCAGGACACGTGTAATACAGACAGTCCCGGCGTCCCCTCACTCTCAGGACACGTGTACTACAGACAGTCCCGGCGTCCCCTCACTCCCAGGACACGTGTACTACAGACAGTCCCGGTTTCTCCTCACTCTCAGGACACATGTAATACAGACAGTCCAGGAGTCCTCTCAATCTCAGTACACGTGTAATACAGACAGTCCCGGCATCCCCTCACTGTCAGGACACATGTAATACAGACAGTCCCGGCGTCCCCTCACTCTCAGGACACATGTAATACAGACAGTCCCGGCGTCCCCTCACTCTCAGGACACGTGTAATACAGACAGTCCTGGCGTCCCCTCACTCTCAGGACACGTGTAATACAGACAGTCCCGGCATCCCCTCACTCTCAGTACACGTGTAATACAGACAGTCCCGGCGTCCCCTCACTCTCAGGACACGTGTAATACAGACAGTCCTGGCGTCCCCTCACTCTCAGGACACGTGTAATACAGACAGTCCCGGCGTCCCCTTACTCTCAGGACTCATGTAATACAGACAGTCCCGGCGTCCCCTCACTCTCAGGACACATGTAATACAGACAGTCCTGGTGTCCCCTCACTCTCAAGACACATGTACTGTAATACAGACAGTCCCGGCGTCCCCTCACTCTCAGGACACGTGTAATACAGACAGTCCTAGCATCCCCTCGCTCTCATGACACGTGTAATACAGACAGTCCCAGGGTCCCCTCACTCTCAGGACACGTGTAATACAGACAGTCCTAGCATCCCCTCGCTCTCATGACACGTGTAATACAGACAGTCCCGGCGTCCCCTCACTCTCAGGACACAGGTTATACAGACAGTCCCGGCGTCCCCTCACTCTCAGGACACGTGTAATACAGACAGTCCCGGCGTCCCCTCACTCTCAGGACACGTGTAATTCAGACAGTCCCAGGGTCCCCTCACTTTCAGGACACGTGTAATACAGACAGTCCCGGCGTCCCCTCACTCTCAGGACACGTGTAATACAGGCAGTCCCGGCGTCCCCTCACTCTCAGGACACGTGTAATACAGACAGTCCCTGTGTCCACTCACTCTCAGGACACATGTACTACAGACAGTCCCGGCGTCCCCACACTCTCAGGACACGTGTAATACAGACAGTCCTAGAATCCCCTCGCTCTCATGACACGTGTAATACAGACAGTCCCGGGGTCCCCTCACTCTCAGGACACAGGTTATACAGACAGTCCCGGCGTCCCCTCACTCTCAGGACACAGGTTATACAGACAGTCCCGGCGTCCACTCACTCTCAGGACACAGGTTATACAGACAGTCCCGGCGTCCCCTCACTCTCAGGACACGTGTAATACAGACAGTCCTAGCATCCCCTCGCTCTCATGACACGTGTAATACAGACAGCTGTACTGGCCCCGGGTATGGATGCTCTCTGTATAACTCTCTGTACTGGTCCCGGGTATGGATGCTCTCTGTATAACTCTCTGTACTGGTCGCGGGTATGGATGCTCTCTGGATAACTCTCTGTACTGGCCCCGGGTATGGATACTCTCTGGATATTACTCTGTACTGGCCCCGGGTATGGATGCTCTCTATATAATACCCCTTTTAGACATACTACCCGGGATTTTGGCCAGGTTTACCCGGGATTTTCAACCCAGGTCACTCCCAGGATTTTAGTAACAGACCCCCTTTCACACTACACCTCAAATCCGGGAAATACCCGGGTATACCCCTTTCACACATAAGCCAGGCTTTTCAAGTATTTCAGTGTTTCATCGGTAAAATGGGACACACCCCGGCAGCAAAAAAAAGCAACATCACATGTTTAAAACTGAAAAACCCGGGTAAACCCATTCAGACATAAGCCGGGTATTATACCCGGGAGTTAAATACCGGGAAAATCACTGGTCAATTGCAGGTGCTCAGTATCCGGGAGTGAAATCCCGGGTATACCCTTTCAGACATACACTAGTCCCGGGTTTGGGCGCGTTCATGTGAAAAAACCCGGGATTTTCGCGTATGTCTGAAAGGGGTATAACTCTCTGTACTGGCCCCGGGTATGGATGCTCTCTGGATATTACTCTGTACGGGCCCCGGGTATGGATGCTCTCTGGATTTTACTCTGTAATGGCCCCGGGTATGGATGCTCTCTGGATAACACTCTGTACTGGCCCCGGGTATGGATGCTCTCTGGATATTACTCTGTACTGGCCCTGGGTATGGATGCTCTCTGGATATTACTCTGTACTGGCCCCGGGTATGGATGCTCTCTGGATATTACTCTGTACTGGCCCAGGGTATGGATGCTCTCTATATAACTCTCTGTACTGGCCTGGGGTATGGATGCTCTCTGGATATTACTCTGTACTGGCCCGGGGTATGGATGCTCTCTGGATATTACTCTGTAATGGCCCCGGGTATGGATGCTCTCTGGATATTACTCTGTACTGGCCCCGGGTATGGATGCTCTCTGGATATTACTCTGTAATGGCCCCGGGTATGGATGCTCTCTGGATATTACTCTGTACTGGCCCCGGGTATGGATGCTCTCTGGATATTACTCTGTACTGGCCCCGGGTATGGATGCTCTCTGGATATTACTCTGTACTGGCCCCGGGTATGGATGCTCTCTGGATATTACTCTGTAATGGCCCCGGGTATGAATGCTCTCTGGATATTACTCTGTACTGGCCCCGGGTATGAATGCTCTCTGGATATTACTCTGTACTGGCCCCGGGTATGGATGCTCTCTGGATATTACTCTGTATTGGCCCCGGGTATGGATGCTCTCTGGATATTACTCTGTACTGGCCCCGGGTATGGATGCTCTCTGGATAACACTCTGTACTGGCCCCGGGTATGGATGCTCTCTATATAACTCTCTGTACTGGCCCCGGGTATAGATGCTCTCTGGATATTACTCTGTACTGGCCCGGGTATGGATGCTCTCTGTATAACTCTCTGTACTGGCCCCGGGTATGGATGCTCTCTATATAACTCTCTGTACTGGCCCCGGGTATGGATGCTCTCTATATAACTCTCTGTACTGGCCCCGGGTATGGATGCTCTCTGGATATTACTCTGTACTGGCCCCGGGTATGGATGCTCTCTGGATATTACTCTGTACTTGCCCCGGGTATGAATGCTCTCTGGATATTACTCTGTACTGGCCCCGGGTATGGATGCTCTCTATATAACTCTCTGTACTGGCCCTGGGTATGGATGCTCTCTATATAACTCTCTGTACTGGCCCCGGGTATGGATGCTCTCTGTATAACACTCTGTACTGGCCCCGGGTATGGATGCTCTTTGGATATTACTCTGTACTGGCCCAGGGTATGGATGCTCTCTGGATATTACTCTGTACTGGCCCCGGGTATGGATGCTCTCTGGATATTACTCTGTACTGGCCCTGGGTATGGATGCTCTCTGGATAACACTCTGTACTGGCCCCGGGTATGGATGCTCTTTGGATATTACTCTGTACTGGCCCAGGGTATGGATGCTCTCTGGATATTACTCTGTACTGGGCCCGGGTATGGATGCTCTCTGGATATTACTCTGTACTGGCCCCGGGTATGGATGCTCTCTATATAACTCTCTGTACTGGCCCCGGGTATGGATGCTCTCTGGATATTACTCTGTACTGGCCCCGGGTATGGATGCTCTCTGGATAACACTCTGTACTGGCCCCGGGTATGGATGCTCTCTGGATAACACTCTGTACTGGCCCCGGGTATGGATGCTCTCTGGATAACACTCTGTACTGGCCCCGGGTATGGGTGCTCTCTGGATAACCAGGCGGTGATGTTGCACAGGGTTTGTAGTAATAGTCTGCAGCTCTGTAATGATTGGCAGAATGAGGCAGCACCAAGGACTGCATTCTTTATTAGGAGCCATTTTCTAGCATCAGCCGTTCTCCTCTGGGCCTGTCTGTGCCAGGTGCAGGACCAGACTGGATGCTGAGTGTGGTCCCCAGATGATGGCTCTATCCCTGGAGCAGCCTCCGTCCCTGGGTGCACAGAGGTGAGAAGTGTCCGCTCGCTGTGTGCCGGGAGTGTGTGTAGCACAGAGAGGGGGGGTCCATCTACAATTGGCTGCACTCAGCCCCCTCCTCCCCCTCCTCCTCCTCCTCCTCCTGCCGATGTGTAGGACAGAAGATGGGTTTAAAGTGTGTTCGGATTCGCTGCTGTCTGTATCGCAGTGATACTGGGAGCCTCTGAGACGGGCACCGCTTCGGGCATGGCACAGACACCCAGGGTGGCTTGTGTGCTGTGTATTGGGCTGTGCATGGTCTCCTGTGTCCCCGCCGCCACCAGCGAAGGTAAGACACTTCTTGTACGTTCTGTTCCGGCTGCTACCTGTGTGTGGTGGGGACCCGCTGGGATCTGTGATGGGGACCCGCTGGGATCTGACTGGAATCTGTGATGGGGACCCACTGGGATCTGGCTGTGATCTGACTGGAATCTGTGATGGGGACCCACTGGGATCTGTGATGGGGACCCACTGGGATCTGGCTGTGATCTGTGATGGGGATCCCGCTGGGATCTGGCTGGGATCTGTGATGGGGAACCCGCTGAGTCTGGCTGGGATCTGACTGCGATCTGTTTGGGATCTGTGATGGGGAACCCGCTGGGATCTGACTGGGATCTGGCTGTGATCTGTGATTGGGATCTGGCTGTAATCTGTGATGGGGAACCCGCTGAGTCTGGCTGGGATCTGACTGAGATCTGTTTGGGATCTGTGATGGGGAACCCGCTGAGTCTGGCTGGGATCTGACTGCGATCTGATTGGGATCTGTGATGGGGAACCCGCTGAGTCTGGCTGGGATCTGACTGCGATCTGATTGGTATCTGTGATGGGGATCCCGCTGAGTCTGGCTGGGATCTGACTGCGATCTGATTGGGATCTGTGATGGGGAACCCGCTGAGTCTGGCTGGGATCTGACTGCGATCTGATTGGGATCTGTGAAGGGGATCCCGCTGGGATCTGATTCTCAGCACAAAGTTGCAGCCGTCATTGCTCCTCCAGACAATCGCTGTGCACCCCGGGTGGGACAGGTCCCCATGTGCGGACAAACTTGATCTCTCTATCAGATGAGTTACACTATGGGGAACACAGGGGTCCGCTTCTCGCCCTCTCATAGTGCAACTGTCCGCACATGTATGTACTGTACATGTCTGCTACACGGATGCAGCTTCATGGGGGAATGATGTTCTCATACGCTGACAGAAGCTAGGGGGTTATACAATGTCTGTATAAGGAGACCCATAACCCCTTTCTTGGGAACCCTAAATATGAATGACAAATATTAAATTACAATGAGAGTTTTCTTATGCCCCCAATATTTTGGGTTCCAGCACCTTTCCCATAACATCTGCAGACAGATATTAGGAGGAGACCCCACTGTCTGTCTGTACCCTAGGCTGTAATGTATGGAGCATTAAGGCTTTGCTCATCTCACTATACAACTCATACATAGAACACAGGTCACACTATATATACCTCATACATAGATCACCTGTCACGCTGTATACCTCATACATAGAACATAGGTCACTCATCACGCTGTATACCTCATACATAGAACACAGGTCAGACATCACGGTATATACCTCATACATAGAACACAGGTCAGACATCATAGTATATACCTCATGCATAGAACACAGGTCAGACATCATGGTATATACCTCATACATAGAACACAGGTCACACTATATATACCTCATACATAGAACACAGGTCAGACATCATGGTACATACCTCATACATAGAACACAGGTCACACTATATATACCTCATACATAGATCACCTGTCACGCTGTATACCTCATACATAGAACATAGGTCACTCATCACGCTGTATACCTCATACATAGAACACAGGTCAGACATCATGGTATATACCTCATACATAGAACACAGGTCAGACATCATGGTATATACCTCATACATAGAACACAGGTCACACTATATACCTCATACATAGAACACAGGTCACCCGTCACACTGTATACCTCATACATAGTACATAGATCACCCGTCACACTGTATACCTCATACATAGAACACAGGTCACTCATAACGCTGTATACCTCATACATAGAACACAGGTCAGACATCATGGTATATACCTCATACATATATCACCTGTCACGCTGTATACCTCATACATAGAACATAGATCACTCATCACGCTGTATACCTCATACATAGAACACAGGTCAGACATCATGGTATATACCTCATACATAGAACACAGGTCAGACATCATGGTATATACCTCATACATAGAACACAGGTCACTCATCACACTATATACATCATACATAGAACACAGGTCAGACATCATGGTATATACCTCATACATAGAACACAGGTCACACTATATACCTCATACATAGAACACAGGTCACTCATCACACTGTATACCTCATACATAGAACACAGGTCACCCGTCACACTATATACCTCATACATAGAACATAGATCACCCGTCACACTGTATACCTCATACATAGAACACAGGTCAGACATCATGGTACATACCTCATACATAGAACACAGGTCACCCGTCACACTATACAACTCATACATAGAACACAGGTCACACTATATACCTTATACATACAGTAGAACATAGATCACCCGTCACGCTGTATACCCATACCTCCCAACATGACCCTCTCCAGGAGGGACACATCGCTCTGTTCCTGGACTTCCCTGTTAATGTATGATTGCCATTACCTGCTTTGAACAGGTTAATTGATAAGAAAGGTGTGTCACCACAGGTGATGGCAATCATAAATTGAGAAGGAAGTCCAGTAACAGAAGAATGTGTCCCTCCTGGAGAGGGTCATGTTGGGAGGTATGTATACCTCATACATAGAACACAGGTCAGACATCATGGTATATACCTCATACATAGAACACAGGTCACACTATATACCTCATACATAGAACACAGGTCACGTTGTATACCTCATACATAGAACACAGTTCACACAGTATACCTCATACATAGAACACAGTTCACGCAGTATAACTCATACATAGATCACAGGTCAGACATCACGCTATATACCTCATACATAGAACACAGGTTACTCATCAGCTATATACCTCATACATAGAACATAGGTCACCCCTCACACCTCATACATAGAACACAGGTCACACTATATACCTCATACATAGAACACAGGTCAGGCTGTATACCTCATACATATGAAAGCTCTCTATCACATAGAACACAGGTCAGGCTGTATACCTCATACATAGAACATAGGTCACTCATCACGCTGTATATCTCATACATATAACATAGGTCACTCGTCACGCTGTATACCTCATACATAGAACACAGGTCACTCATCACGCTGTATACCTCATACATATAACACAGGTCAGGCTGTATACCTCATACATAGAACATAGGTCACACATCACGCTATATACCTCATATATAGAACACAGGTCACTCATCACGCTGTATACCTCATACATAGAACACAGGTCACTTATCACACTGTATACCTCATACATAGAACATAGGTCACTCATCACGCTGTATACCTCATACATAGAACACAGGTCACACTATATACCTCATACATAGAACACAGGTCACTCATCATGCTGTATACCTCATACATAGAACACAGGTCACTCATCACACTATATAACTCATACATAGAACATAGGTCACACATCGCGCTGTATACCTCACACATAGAACACAGGTCAGGCTGTATACCTCATACATAGAATATAGATCACCCGTCACACTATATAACTCATACATAGAACACAGGTCACACTGTAAAACTCATACATAGACCATAGATCACCCATCACACTATATAACTCATACATAGAACATAGGTCACACATCGCGCTGTATACCTCACACATAGAACACAGGTCAGGCTGTATACCTCATACATAGAATATAGATCACCCGTCACACTATATAACTCATACATAGAACATAGGTCACTCCTCATGGTATATAACCCATACATAGAACAAAGGTCACCTATCACGCTATATACCTCATACATAGAACATAGATAATTTTTCATGCTATATAATCCGTACATAGAACACAAGTCACGTGTAATGCTATAACCCGTACATAGAACATAGGTCACGCATCATGGTATATAACCGATACATAAAATACAGGTCACGCTATATAACTCGTATATAGAACACAGGTCACTTGTAATGATGTATAACCCGTACGTATAACATAGGTCACCCATCACGCTTTTTAACTCATACATAGAACACGCATCACCCAAATGATTTGCCGCATATAAACAATGTAATAAGAAATAAAAAAATACAATAAAGATGGCTAATTAGATACTGAACGTAAATTAGCCGCGGATAGCAAATCTAATCAAAAAATTCTAGTTAAATAAAGGGGAAATGGTTAAGGAAGGAAAATATTGGCCCACTAAAGAATAAGCAGGGTATCCTGGTAATAGAAGGAAAAGAGAAAGCGGAATTATTCAATGAATATTTTGCTTCAGTATTTAGAAGGGAAGAATCTACAGAAGATCTCCCACAGATTAAATGCTCGGCTTTTGATGGCTCCCAAACTGTATGTTTTAGTAAGGAAATAGTCAAAAATAGATTACGGAACCAAAATAGTAAAAAAATCTCATGGCCCGGATGAAATACACCCGAGGATACTAAAAGAATTGAGTTCTGTCATAGCACTAACATTATATCTGATATTCGGGAAATCAATAATCTTGGGGACGGTACCAAGGGACTGGCGCATAGCTGACATAGTACCAGTATGGAAGAAAGGTAGCAAAACTAACCCTGAAAATTATAGACCAGTCAGCCATACATCCATTGTGGGGAAAATATTACAAGGAATAATAAGAGATAGTATCCAAAATTTCTTAGAACAGGAGAAAGTGATAAGTAAGGCTCAGCATGGGTTCCTCAAAAATAGATCATGTCAGACTAATTTATTTAGCTTCTATGAGGAAGTCAGTAGGGGGCTGGACTTAGGGAAATCTGTTGATGTAATACTGCTCGATTTTGCTAAAGCGTTTGACACGTGCCTCATAAAAGGTTATTAATGACACTAGGTAATTTAGGGTTAGGAGATAAAATTTGTGATTGGATTAAAAACTAGTTGCACAATCAGGGACAGAGAGTGGTAGTAAATGGCATACATTCCAGCTGGGGTAAGGTCCTAAGTGGAGCCCCGCAAGGTTCAATATTGGGACCCACCTTGTTTAATATATTCATTAATGATATTGGAAGTGACATAGTGAGTAAAATTGCAATATTTGCAGACAACACGAAATTGAGTAAGGAAATTAACGCAGGAGAGGATGTGGAAACACTACAAAGTGACTTAAACTGGAAAGGTGGGCGGAAAGGTGGGAAATGCAGTTTAACGTTGAAAAATTAAAGTAATTCATTATGGGAACAAAAATGAACAAGCTACTTATAGGCAAAATTGAGTTATTATAGGAATTTCTGCTGTAGAGAAGGATTGGGGGTCATCATAGATGAGACATTGGGTACTAGTGCACACTGCTCGAGTGCAGCAGCAAAAGCAAACCGGACACTGGCATGCTCTTTACAAGGCATTGGTGAGACCGCACCTTAGGAAGGACATAAATGAATTGGAACAGGTAGCAAGAAGGGCGACTAAGCAGGGCTCGACAAATACCATGGTGACCAGATTCTGCTTCCTGGCGACCAGATTTTTGTGGGAGAGAGAAAGCAGAATCTGGTCGTGGGCAGGTCAGTGGCAGCATTTCCTAACCCCCACCCCCATCCCCCACCTGCTGGAAGTCAGCAGCCCCCCCCCCCCACCCCCACACACACACACACTCTCCACCCTCCTAAGGGACCTGCAGCAGCACACTTTTGACCCCTTCAGTGCGGCAGGTGCTGCTAAAGAACTCTGCACCTCTGGAAGCACATGTTAACCCCTGGCAGAGTATGTAACCCCACTGGCAGAGCATATCACCCCACTGGCAGAGCATGTTAGCCCCAGGCAAAGTATGTAATCACCTGAAAGAGCATGTAACCCCACTGGCAGAGCATATTACCCCACTGGCAGAGCATGTTAGCCCCTGGAATTTAGCATGAAACCCATAGCAACAAGCATGCAGGTAAGCGGAATTTATGTGGCATAATATGTAATTACAGCTTATGTTAGTATATGTAATTACAGTGTGTGGCATAATGTGTAATGGGCATTACAGCATGTGGTATATGTAATAGTCATTATGGCGTGTGTACATTTTTGGTGTGCTCCTTTGGCCCGCACTCTCACGAAGTCATAGTTTGTCTGGCTCCTACATTTTCTTATGGCCTCCTAGATTTTAAAGACATTTGTCAAGCCCTGGCCTTAGCTAGTAAAAGGTCTGGAATCAATAGAATACAAAGATACTGAAGGTTATACCAGGCTGAATAGGTTTTCACTGGAGAAACGGAGGTTGAGAGGTGATATGATTAGTATGTTCACATACAGGATTGGGAATCATATGGAACTGGGAGATGATTGGTCAGTAACAGGCCTATACTTAGGACACGCGGGATGTACTAAAGCCCGAGGAAACGAAATTCCGTACTGAATTAAGAGTATTCTTCCCCATTGGAGCAATAGCATTCTAGAACTCAATGCCGGTGGGGTAGGTACAGCAACTACTGTTAATGAATTTACATCAAAACTGGGTGCATTCCTGGCCACTAAGGGAATCCTATAGATATGACTTACTCACGTCAGTAGTTACAGGTCAGATAGGTTGGACTCTATGGACTAATGTCTTTTATCACCCTTAATGACTATGTTACTATGTTATGTCACGCTATATAACCTGCACATATAATATGAGTCATGCTTCACGCTTTAGAACCCGTACATAGAACATATGTCACGTGTAATGCTATATAACTTGTGCATGTAACATATGTCACGCATCATGCTATATAACACATACAGTACATAAAACACGGGTCAAACGTATTGCTGTATAACTCAGACATACAAAATAGGTCACTCATCACGCTGTATACCTCATACATAGAACATAGGTCACTCATCACGCTATATACCTCATACATAGAACACAGGTTACTCATCACGCTATATACCTCATACATAGAACACAGGTCACTCATCACGCTGTATACCTCATACGTAGAACACAGGTCACTCATCACGCTGTATACCTCATACGTAGAACACAGGTCACTCATCACGCTGTATACCTCAAACATAGAACACAGGTCACTCATCACGCTGTATACCTCATACATATATCACAGGTCAGGCTGTATACCTCATACATAGAACATAGTTCACTCATCATGCTATATACCTCATACATAGAACATAGGTCACTCATCACGCTGTATACCTCATACATAGAACACACGTCACTCATCACGCTGTATACCTCATACATAGAACACAGGTCACTCATCACACTGTTTAAATCATACATAGAATACAGGTCACTCATCACGCTGTATACCTCATACATAGAACACAGGTCACTCATCACGCTATATACCTCATACATATATCACAGGTCAGGCTGTATACCTCATACATAGAACATAGTTTACTCATCATGCTATATACCTCATACATAGAACATAGGTCACTCATCACGCTGTATACCTCATACATAGAACACACGTCACTCATCACGCTGTATACCTCATACATAGAACACAGGTCACTCATCACACTGTTTAAATCATACATAGAATACAGGTCACTCATCACGCTGTATACCTCATACATAGAATACAGGTCACTCATCACTCTGTATACCTCATACATAGAACACAGGTCACTCATCACGCTATATACCTCATATATAGAACATAGGTCACTCATCACGCTATATACCTCATACATAGAACACAGGTCACTCATCACGCTGTATACCTCATACATAGAACACAGGTCAGGCTGTATACCTCATACATAGAACATAGTTCACTCATCATGCTATATACCTCATACATAGAACATAGGTTACTCATCACGCTATATACCTCATACATAGAACATAGTTCACTAATCATGCTATATACCTCATACATAGAACATAGGTCACTCATCACGCTGTATACCTCATACATAGAACACAGGTCACTCATCACGCTGTATACCTCATACGTAGAACACAGGTCACTCATCACGCTGTATACCTCATACATAGAACACAGGTCACTCATCACGCTGTATACCTCATACGTAGAACACAGGTCACTCATCATGCTGTATACCTCATACATAGAACACAGGTCACTCATCACGCTGTATACCTCATACATAGAACACAGGTCCCTCATCACGCTGTATACCTCATACATAGAACATAGGTCACTCATCACGCTATATACCTCATATATAGAACACAGGTCACTCATCACGCTATATACCTCATACATAGAACACAGGTCACTCATCACGCTGTATACCTCATACGTAGAACACAGGTCACTCATCACGCTGTATACCTCATACATAGAACACAGGTCACTCATCACGCTGTATACCTCATACGTAGAACACAGGTCACTGATCATGCTGTATACCTCATACATAGAACATAGGTCACTCATCACGCTATATACCTCATATATAGAACACAGGTCACTCATCACGCTATATACCTCATACATAGAACACAGGTCACTCATCACGCTGTATACCTCATACGTAGAACACAGGTCACTCATCATGCTGTATACCTCATACATAGAACATAGGTCACTCATCACGCTATATACCTCATATATAGAACACAGGTCACTCATCACGCTATATACCTCATACATAGAACACAGGTCACTCATCACGCTGTATACCTCATACGTAGAACACAGATCACTCATCATGCTGTATACCTCATACATAGAACACAGGTCACTCATCACGCTATATACCTCATACATAGAACATAGATCGCCCGTCACACTATATACCTCATACATAGAACACAGGTCACTCATCACACTGTATACCTCATACATAGAACACACGTCACTCATCACGCTGTATACCTCATACATAGAACATATGTCTCTCATCACGCTATATACCTCATACATAGAACACAGGTCACTCATCACGCTATATACCTCATAAATAGAACATAGATCGCCCGTCACACTATATACCTCATACATGGAACACAGGTCACTCATCACGCTATATACCTCATATATAGAACACAGGTCACTCATCACGCTATATACCTCATATATAGAACACAGGTCACTCATCACTTAGTATACCTCATACATAGAACATAGGTCACTCATCAGGCTGTATACCTCATACATAGAACACAGGTTACTCATCACGCTGTATACCTCATACATAGAACACAGGTCACTCATCACGCTATATACCTCATACATAGAACAGAGGTCACTCATCACGCTGTATACCTCATACATAGAACACAGGTTACTCATCACACTATATACCTCATACATAGAACACAGGTCACTCATCACGCTATATACCTCATACATAGAACAGAGGTCACTCATCACGCTGTATACCTCATACATAGAACACAGGTCACTCATCACGCTATATACCTCATACATAGAACACAGGTCACTCATCACACTGTATACCTCATACATAGAACACACGTGACTCATCACGCTGTATACCTCATACATAGAACACAGGTCACTCATCCTGCTGTATACCTCATACATAGAACACAGGTCACTCATCACGCTATATACCTCATACATAGAACACAGGTCACTCATCATGCTGTATACCTCATACATAGAACACAGGTCAGGCTGTATACCTCATACATAGAACATAGGTCACTCATCACGCTGTATACCTCATACATAGGACATAGGTCACTCATCACGCTGTATACCTCATACATAGAACACAAGTCCGGCTGTATACCTCATACATAGAACATAGTTCACACATCACGCTGTATACCTCATACATAGAACACAGGTCACTCATCACACTGTATACCTCATACAGAGAACACAGGTCAGGCTGTATACCTCATACATAGAACATAGTTCACACATCACGCTGTATACCTCATACATAGAACACAGGTCACTCATCACACTGTATACCTCATACAGAGAACACAGGTCAGGCTGTATACCTCATACATAGAACACAAATCACTCATCACGCTGTATACCTCATACGTAGAACACAGGTCACTCATCACGCTGTATACCTCATACATAGAACACAGGTCACTCATCACGCTGTATACCTCATACGTAGAACACAGGTCACTCATCACGCTGTATACCTCATACGTAGAACACAGGTCACTCATCACGCTGTATACCTCATACATAGAACACAGGTCACTCATCACGCTGTATACCTCATACATAGAACATAGGTCACTCATCACGCTATATACCTCATATATAGAACACAGGTCACTCATCATGCTATATACCTCATACATAGAACACAGGTCACTCATCACGCTATATACCTCATACATAGAACGTAGATCGCCCGTCACACTATATACCTCATACATGGAACACAGGTCACTCATCACGCTATATACCTCATATATAGAACACAGGTTACTCATCACGCTATATACCTCATATATAGAACACAGGTCACTCATCATGCTATATACCTCATACATAGAACACAGGTCACTCATCACGCTATATACCTCATACATAGAACGTAGATTGCCCGTCACACTATATACCTCATACATGGAACACAGGTCACTCATCACGCTATATACCTCATATATAGAACACAGGTTACTCATCACGCTATATACCTCATATATAGAACACAGGTCACTCATCATGCTATATACCTCATACGTAGAACACAGGTCACTCATCACGCTATATACCTCATAAATAGAACATAGATCGCCCGTCACACTATATACCTCATACATGGAACACACGTCACTCATCACGCTGTATACCTCATACATAGAACACAGGTCACTCATCCTGCTGTATACCTCATACATAGAACACAGGTCACTCATCACGCTATATACCTCATACATAGAACATAGATCGCCCGTCACATTATATACCTCATACATAGAACACAGGTCACTCATCACGCTGTCTACCTCATACATAGAACACAGGTCACTCATCATGCTGTATACCTCATACATAGAACACAGGTCAGGCTGTATACCTCATACATAGAACATAGGTCACTCATCACGCTGTATACCTCATACATAGGACATAGGTCACTCATCACGCTGTATACCTCATACATAGAACACAAGTCCGGCTGTATACCTCATACATAGAACATAGTTCACACATCACGCTGTATACCTCATACATAGAACACAGGTCACTCATCACACTGTATACCTCATACAGAGAACACAGGTCAGGCTGTATACCTCATACATAGAACACAGGTCACTCATCACGCTGTATACCTCATACATAGAACACAGGTCACTCATCACGCTATATACCTCATACATAGAACATAAGTCACTTATCACGCTATAAGCCTCATACATAGAACATAGGTCACACATCATGCTATATACCTCATACATAGAACACAGGTCACTCATCACGCTATATACAGGTCGAGTATCCCGTATCCGAGTATCCGTTATCCGAATTATTCCGAAATACGGACATTCCAGAAAGTGAAAAAAATTTTTTTTTTTGCTAAAAACTCACTGGGGACATTTGTAACAGCATCACTGGGGACATGATATGTAACTGGCACTATATATATGTGCAAGACAATGATTGCTTGGCATTCAAATTCAGTGCTGAGATAGTACACACATTTTGTTTCACGTTTTGAAACCTTGTTTTTTGAACAATTAAAATATATTTGTGTGTATTTTATGTGGTAATAAAATATATTTGTGTGTATATTATGTGTTTATACAGCATACATGCAAGATACTTCAAAATACATCATTGAAATATTAAAATATTCCGAAATACGGAATAATCCGTTATCCAAAATTCTCCTGGTCCCGAGCATTTTGGATACGGGATACTCAACCTGTACCTCATAAATAGAACATAGATCGCCCGTCACACTATATACCTCATACATGGAACACAGGTCACTCATCACGCTATATACCTCATATATTGAACACAGGTCACTTATCACACTGTATACCTCATACATAGAACATAGGTCACTCATCAGGCTGTATACCTCATACATAGAACACAGGTCAGACATCATGGTATATACCTCATACATAGAACACAGGTCAGACATCATGGTATATACCTCATACATAGAACACAGGTCACACTATATACCTCATATATAGAACACAGGTCACTCATCACGCTGTATACCTCATACATAGAACACAGGTCACTCATCACGCTGTATACCTCATACATAGAACATAGGTCACTCATCAGGCTGTATACCTCATACATAGAACACAGGTTACTCATCACGCTGTATACCTCATACATAGAACACAGGTCACTCATCACGCTATATACCTCATACATAGAACAGAGGTCACTCATCACGCTGTATACCTCATACATAGAACACAGGTCATTAATCACGCTGTATAACTCATACATAGAACATAGATCGCCCGTCACACTATATACCTCATACATAGAACACAGGTAACTCATCACACTGTATACCTCATACATAGAACACACGTCACTCATCACGCTGTATGCCTCATACATAGAACCACAGGTCAGGCTGTATACCTCATACATAGAACATACGTCACTCATCACGCTATATACCTCATACATAGAACATAGGTCACTCATCACGCTGTATACCTCATACATAGAACATAGGTCACTCATCACGCTATATACCTCATAAATAGAACATAGATCGTCCATCACACTATATACCTCCTACAGAGAACAGAGGTCACTCATCACGCTGAATACCTCATACATAGAATACAGGTCAGGCTGTATACCTCATACATAGAACATACGTCAGTCATCACGCTGTATACCTCATACATAGAACACAGGTTACTCATCACGCTATATACCTTATACATAGAACACAGGTCTCTCATCACACTATATACCTCATACATAGAACACAGGTCACTCATCACACTGTATACCTCATACATAGAACACACGTCATTCAACGCGCTGTATACCTCATACATAGAACAGAGGTCACTCATCACGCTGTATACCTCATACATAGAACACAGGTCAGGCTGTATACCTCATACATAGAACACAGGTCACTCCTCACGCTGTATACATCATACATAGAACACAGGTCACTCCTCACGCTGTATACATCATACATAGAACACAGGTCACTCATCACGCTATATACCTCATATATGGAACACAGGTCAATCATCACGCTGTATACCTCATACATAGAACATAGGTAATTTATCACGCTGTATACCTCATACATAGAAAGTATATCGCCCATCACACTATATGCCTCATACATATAACATTGTTCCCTATGTAAAATCGGGTCAATTGGGCCATTTAACATTGTTCCCTATGTCAAATCGGGTCAATTGGGCCATTTAACATTGTTCCCTAAGTGAAATCGCGGTAATCACGACGGTCGCATCGCATACGATTTTTTGGTCGCATGCGATGCGACACATGCGATGCGACACATGCGATTTTTTACCTTACGATGCCCAAGATCAAAATCGTGGGCGCCGTTCTAGGTAAAGAGTACCCTTGCTAATAGTATAATTAGTAGTATAATTAGTAGTAGTAGTCTAATTAGTAATAGTATAAATAGTAGTAGTAGTAGTAGTAGTAGTAGTAGCAGTATAATTGGTAGTAGTAGTCAAATTAGTAATAGTATAAATAGTAGTAGTAGTAGTAGTAGTAGTAGTAGTAGTAGTAGTAGTAGTAGTATAATTGGTAATAGTATAAATAGTAGTAGTAGTAGTAGTAGTAGTAGTATAATTGGTAATAGTATAAATAGTAGTAGTAGTAGTATAATTAGTAGTATAATTAGTAGTAGTAGTCAAATAAGTAATAGTATAAATAGTAGTAATATAATTAGTAATAGTATTAATAGTAGTAGTAGTAGTATAATAATTAGTAAAAGTATAATTAGTAGTAGTAGAAGTATTAGTAGTAGTAGCATAATTAGTAGTGGTAGTAGTAGTATTAGTAGTAGTATAATTAGTAGTAGTAGTAGTAGTAGTAGTAGTAGTAGTAGTAGTAGTAGTAGTAGTAGTGGTAGTAGTATAATTAGTATTGGTATGAATAGTAATAGTATAATTAGTAGTAGTAGTGGTAGTAGTAGTATAATTAGTAGTAGTAGTAGTATTAATAGTAGTATAATTAGTAGTAGTATTAATAGTAGTATAATTAGTAGTAGTATTAATAGTAGTATAATTAGTAGTAGTATTAATAGTAGTATAATTAGTAGTATTATTAATAGTAGTATAATTTGTAGTAGTATTAGTAGTAGTATAATTAGTAGTAGTATTAATAGTAGTATAATTAGTAGTAGTATTAGTAGTAGTATAATTAGTAGTAGTATTAATAGTAGTATAATTAGTAGTAGTATTAATAGTAGTATAATTAGTAGTAGTATTAGTAGTAGTATAATTAGTAGTAGTATTAATAGTAGTATAATTTGTAGTAGTATTAATAGTAGTATAATTAGTAGTAGTATTAATAGTAGTATAATTAGTAGTAGTATTAGTAGTATAATTAGTATTAGTATTAGTAGTAGTATAATTAGTAGTAGTATTAATAGTAGTATAATTAGTAGTAATATTAATAGTAGTATAATTAGTAGTAGTATTAGTAGTAGTATAATTAGTAGTAGTATTAATAGTAGTATAATTTGTAGTAGTATTAATAGTAGTATAATTAGTAGTAGTATTAATAGTAGTATAATTAGTAGTAGTATTAATAGTAGTATAATTAGTAGTAGTATTAATAGTAGTATAATTTGTAGTAGTATTAATAGTAGTATAATTAGTAGTAGTATTAATAGTAGTATAATTAGTAGTAGTATTAATAGTAGTATAATTAGTAGTAGTATTAGTAGTAGTATAATTTGTAGTATTAATAGTAGTATAATTAGTAGTAGTATTAATAGTAGTATAATTAGTAGTAGTTTTAATAGTAGTATAATTAGTAGTAGTATTAATAGTAGTATAATTAGTAGTATTAATAGTAGTATAATTTGTAGTAGTATTAATAGTAGTATAATTAGTAGTAGTATTAATAGTAGTATAATTAGTAGTAGTATTAGTAGTATAATTAGTAGTAGTATTAGTAGTAGTATAATTAGTAGTAGTATTAATAGTAGTATAATTAGTAGTAGTTTTAGTAGTAGTATAATAAGTAGTAGTATTAATAGTAGTATAATTAGTAGTAGTATTAATAGTAGTATAATTAGTAGTAGTATTAGTAGTAGTATAATAAGTAGTAGTATTAGTAGTAGTATAATTAGTAGTAGTATTAATAGTAGTATAATTAGTAGTAGTATTAGTAGTATAATTAGTAGTAGTATTAGTAGTAGTATAATTAGTAGTAGTATTAATAGTAGTATAATTAGTAGTAGTATTAATAGTAGTATAATTAGTAGTAGTATTAATAGTAGTATAATTAGTAGTATTAATAGTAGTATAATTTGTAGTAGTATTAGTAGTAGTATAATTAGTAGTAGTATTAATAGTAGTATAATTAGTAGTATTAATAGTAGTATAATTAGTAGTAGTATTAATAGTAGTATATTTAGTAGTAGTATTAGTAGTAGTATAATTAGTAGTATAATTAGTAGTAGTATTAATAGTAGTATAATTAGTAGTAGTATTAGTAGTAGTATAATTAGTAGTATTAATAGTAGTATAATTAGTAGTAGTATTAATAGTAGTAGTAGTATTAGTAGTAGTATAATTAATAGTAGTATTAGTAGTAGTATAATTAATAGTAGTATAATTAGTAGTAGTTTTAGTAGTAGTATTAGTAGTATAATTAGTAGTATTAATAGTATTAGTAGTAGTATAATTAATAGTAGTATAATTAGTAGTATAATTAGTAGTAGTATAATTAGTAGTAGTATTAGTAATAGTATTAGTAGTAGTATAATTAGTAGTAGTATTAGTAGTAGTATAATTAGTAGTAGTATTAGTAGTAGTATAATTAGTAGTATTAATAGTAGTATAATTAGTAGTAGTATTAGTAGTAGTATAATTAGTAGTAGTATTAATAGTAGTATAATTAGTAGTAGTATTAATAGTAGTATAATTAGTAGTAGTATTAGTAGTAGTATAATTAGTAGTAGTATTAATAGTAGTATAATTAGTAGTAGTATTAGTAGTAGTATAATTAGTAGTAGTATTAATAGTAGTATAATTAGTAGTAGTATTAGTAGTAGTATAATTAGTAGTAGTATTAATAGTAGTATAATTTGTAGTAGTATTAATAGTAGTATAATTAGTAGTAGTATTAATAGTAGTATAATTAGTAGTAGTATTAGTAGTATAATTAGTAGTAGTATTAGTAGTAGTATAATTAGTAGAAGTATTAATAGTAGTATAATTAGTAGTAGTATTAATAGTAGTATAATTAGTAGTAGTATTAATAGTAGTATAATTTGTAGTAGTATTAATAGTAGTATAATTATTATTAGTATTAATAGTAGTATAATTAGTAGTAGTATTAGTAGTATAATTAGTAGTAGTATTAGTAGTAGTATAATTTGTAGTATTAATAGTAGTATAATTAGTAGTAGTATTAATAGTAGTATAATTAGTAGTAGTTTTAATAGTAGTATAATTAGTAGTAGTATTAATAGTAGTATAATTAGTAGTAGTATTAATAGTAGTATAATTTGTAGTAGTATTAATAGTAGTATAATTAGTAGTAGTATTAATAGTAGTATAATTAGTAGTAGTATTTGTAGTATAATTAGTAGTAGTATTAGTAGTAGTATAATTAGTAGTAGTATTAATAGTAGTATAATTAGTAGTAGTATTAGTAGTAGTATAATAAGTAGTAGTATTAATAGTAGTATAATTAGTAGTAGTATTAATAGTAGTATAATTAGTAGTAGTATTAATAGTAGTATAATTAGTAGTATAATTAGTAGTAGTATTATTAGTAGTATAATTAGTAGTAGTATTAATAGTAGTATAATTAGTAGTAGTATTAATAGTAGTATAATTAGTAGTAGTATTAATAGTAGTATAATTTGTAGTAGTATTAGTAGTAGTATAATTAGTAGTAGTAGTATTAATAGTAGTATAATTTGTAGTAGTATTAATAGTAGAATAATTAGTAGTAGTATTAATAGTAGTATAATTAGTAGTATTAATAGTAGTATAATTAGTAGTAGTATTAATAGTAGTATAATTAGTAGTAGTATTAGTAGTAGTATAATTAGTAGTATTAATAGTAGTATAATTAGTAGTAGTATTAATAGTAGTAGTAGTATTAGTAGTAGTATAATTAATAGTAGTATTAGTAGTAGTATAATTAATAGTAGTATAAATAGTAGTAGTATTAGTAGTAGTATTAGTAGTATTATAATTAGTAGTATTAATAGTAGTAGTATTAGTAGTAGTATAATTAATAGTAGTATAATTAGTAGTATAATTAGTAGTAGTATAGTTTGTAGTAGTATTAGTAATAGTATTAGTAGTAGTATAATTAGTAGTAGTATTAGTAGTAGTATAATTAGTAGTAGTATTAGTAGTAGTATAATTAGTAGTATTAATAGCAGTATAATTAGTAGTAGTATTAGTAGTAGTATAATTTGTAGTAGTATTAATAGTAGTATAATTTGTAGTAGTATTAATAGTAGTATAATTTGTAGTTGTATTAGTAGTAGTATAATTAGTAGTAGTATTAATAGTAGTATAATTTGTAGTAGTATTAATAGTAGTATAATTAGTAGTAGTATTAATAGTAGTATAATTAGTAGTAGTATTAGTAGTAGTATTAGTAGTAGTATAATTAGTAGTAGTATTAATAGTAGTATAATTAGTAGTAGTATTAATAGTAGTATAATTAGTAGTAGTATTAGTAGTAGTATAATTAGTAGTAGTATTAATAGTAGTATAATTAGTAGTAGTATTAGTAGTAGTATAATTAGTAGTAGTATTAATAGTAGTATAATTTGTAGTAGTATTAATAGTAGTATAATTAGTAGTAGTATTAATAGTAGTATAATTAGTAGTAGTATTAGTAGTATAATTAGTAGCAGTATTAGTAGTAGTATAATTTGTAGTAGTATTAATAGTAGTATAATTAGTAGTAGTATTAATAGTAGTATAATTAGTAGTAGTATTAGTAGTAGTATAATTAGTTGTAGTATTAATAGTAGTATAATTAGTAGTAGTATTAGTAGTAGTATTAGTAGTAGTATAATTAGTAGTAGTATTAATAGTAGTATAATTAGTAGTAGTATTAATAGTAGTATAATTAGTAGTAGTATTAGTAGTAGTATAATTAGTAGTAGTATTAATAGTAGTATAATTAGTAGTAGTATTAGTAGTAGTATAATTAGTAGTAGTATTAATAGTAGTATAATTTGTAGTAGTATTAATAGTAGTATAATTAGTAGTAGTATTAATAGTAGTATAATTAGTAGTAATATTAGTAGTATAATTAGTAGCAGTATTAGTAGTAGTATAATTTGTAGTAGTATTAATAGTAGTATAATTAGTAGTAGTATTAATAGTAGTATAATTAGTAGTAGTATTAATAGTAGTATAATTTGTAGTAGTATTAATAGTAGTATAATTAGTAGTAGTATTAGTAGTATAATTAATAGTAGTATTATACTGCTTTCACATTGCAAAAACCTGCTTTCAACCCGATTTTCTAAACGTGTCTTAAAACTGGTCAAAAGCCAGTTAAACCCCTTTCATATTGCATGATGTAAAGGTATATTGCAGTTTAACTTCCGTTTTGTACCTTTCAGATTCAACCCGTTTCACCCATAGAAAGCCATACAATGTCATTTTAAAAAAAAAATTCCTTCTTTTGGGCGGGGATCAAGTGTGGGTATCATTTGTAGCAAATACCGTTTCTGAGCTGTTCAGACTGCAGGGAAAACGGCTCAGAAACGTGTAGGATCCTTCTTTTAACACGTGTCAAAATACCGGTTTTCTGTAACCGGTAAATTGACAATGTAGCTTTCACATTGCAGCTGGAACCGTTTTAAAGCACTAAAAAAACGGCAATATACCGTGTTACAGCTGCAATGTGAAAGGGGTATTAGTAGTAGTATTAATAGTAGTATAATTAGTAGTATTAATAGTAGTATAATTAGTAGTAGTATTAATAGTAGTATAATTAGTAGTAGTATTAGTAGTAGTATAATTAGTTGTAGTATTAATAGTAGTATAATTAGTAGTAGTATTAGTAGTAGTATAATTAGTAATAGTATTAGTAGTAGTATAATTAGTAGTAGTATTAATAGTAGTATAATTAGTAGTAGTATTAGTAGAAGTATAATTAGTAGTAGTATTAATAGTAGTATAATTTGTAGTAGTATTAATAGTAGTATAATTAGTAGTAGTATTAATAGTAGTATAATTTGTAGTAGTATTAATAGTAGTATAATTAGTAGTAGTATTAATAGTAGTATAATTAGTATTAGTATTAGTAGTATAGTTAGTAGTAGTATTAGTAGTAGTATAATTAGTAGTAGTATTAATAGTAGTATAATTAGTAGTAGTATTAATAGTAGTATTATTAGTAGTATTATTAATAGTAGTATAATTAGTAGTAGTATTAATAGTAGTATAATTAGTAGTAGTATTAATAGTAGTATAATTAGTAGTAGTATTAATAGTAGTATAATTAGTAGTAGTATTAATAGTAGTATAATTTGTAGTAGTATTAATAGTAGTATAATTAGTAGTAGTATTAATAATAGTATAATTAGTAGTAGTATTAGTAGTAGTATAATTAGTAGTATTAATAGTAGTATAATTAGTAGTAGTATTAATAGTAGTATAATTAGTAGTAGTATTAGTAGTAGTATAATTAGTAGTATTAATAGTAGTATAATTAGTAGTAGTATTAGTAGTAGTATAATTAATAGTAGTATTAGTAGTAGTATAATTAATAGTAGTATAATTAGTAGTAGTATTAGTAGTAGTATAATTAGTAGTATTAATAGTAGTATAATTAGTAGTAGTATTAATAGTAGTATACTTTGTAGTAGTATTAATAGTAGTATACTTTGTAGTAGTATTAATAGTAGTATAATTTGTAGTAGAATTAATAGTAGTATAATTTGTAGTATTAATAGTAGTATAATTAGTAGTAGTATTAATAGTAGTATAATTTGTAGTAGTATTAGTTGTAATAGTAAAAATAATAGTATAACTTGCAGTGGCGCAAATTATACCCCAGGTTAAATCCGCCACCGTTTCTGCCTATAGTGAAGCCAGATTCAGTCTGTGAGACTGCACTGGCTTCACTGTGACTGGCAGCAAGGCTGCCGACCTGGGGGTGCTATGGGGACAACTGTCCCAGGCCCCGCCGCTCTAACAAAGGGTAGTGCCGCTGAGCCACGGCCCGTCGCACTCCCGCCCCTTCATTCAACAGCAGCGGCGGGGGCCCTTCCTATTTGGTCAGTCCAGGGCCCCACAATTTCTGATGGCAGCCTTGACTGGCAGTGACTTCCTATTGGAAGTCTGACCTGCCAGTCACTCAAGGCATCCCATCGGGAGGTGTTCCGTCCCTCCTGGATGCCTCTCTCTGTGCAAATGTGCGGCAGCCCCCAAAATGGGTTCTGCGCATGTGCCGGAACCCGGGAACCCAATCAAGCCTCCGGGGGCTGCTGCAAAGGCAGCCCACAGAGGCTTGGGCCAGCGCATGCACAGTATGTATGAAGGTACTGCACATATGCTGGCCCCGTGTAGGGTACAGGGGTGCACGCCTGCGCGGAATTCCAGGGGTGGCGCAGTGGCTGGGGACGGTGATGGCAGCAGAGGGGGGGGGGTTGCATTGCTGCGGCCCCCCTCCTTTATAATGGTAAGAGCCGCCACTGAAAATTAGTAGTATCATCATTATGTATGTAGCTGACAATTCTGTTTCTTTGTTTCGCAGTGAATTTACTAGACACATCGACGATTCCCGGGGACTGGGGCTGGCTGACGTACCCACCACATGGGGTAAGTAGCTGGTTATATGGACACCAATCAATACCCCAGAGTAATATTCTGTGTAGCACGGCCTTGTATATGTGACACTATGGGCAAAATTGGTACTGGTGTGGTTTATACTTACCCTCCTCCGGCCCAGCCACTGCATCGATCCCCGGCACTCCCAGTGGATGCTGTACGTAATTCAGCGTAGTGCCGCTGGCGGTGCATCACATGGTTTCCCTGCTCCCCCAGCGGCATTACACTAATTGCGTGACAAGTGCCGGAGCAGGGGACTGAATGCGACTGCCGGGGAGTCAGCGGAGATCGACGCTGACTCCCACTATCCACGTCGGTATGGATTTGATTTTATAAAGTGTGGCGAGCCACCGAGCCCGAAGCGTGGCGAGCGGATGCTGAGATGCATCCCCTCGCGGGGCTCGCTACATTTTATAAAATCAACTTCACACTGGCGTGGATAGTGGGGGTATGACGTGGATAGTGGGGGCATGACGTGGATCCTGTGGGTATGACGTGGATAGTGGGGGCATGACGTGGATCCTGTGGGTATGACGTGGATAGTGGGGATATTAAGCATTGTGTATTTTAGGGCTCCGGAGCCACTTAGTTTACGTAGGCAGCAAAGTGCTGTAATGGTATTCTCAATATACCACTACATAAACTACTTAACTGCCGCCCTGATAATACACAAGTACACAAAATTTACTAACACTTCTACAAAAGAAAGAGGTGATGTATCCCATAGCAACCAGATTATATCATTGTGTAGAATACAGTAGATAAATGAAGGACTGAATCTGACTGGTTGCTATCGGCAACATCACCTCTTTTTCATTTTCATAACCTATAGTGAATGTCCCCCTTTGTATTATAATTAGCAGTGATATGTCTTCCGGCGGTGGCTCCAGTACATGGATATAGATCTTGTCTGTACCACAGATAAAGCTGCTAATTCTAGGGAAGCCGATCCACCATCAATGATTTGCCAAAGATGGGAAGAACCAGTTGGTTTAACCTAATCGATGGCAAACATCGAGCAGCAGCATGGGTACATATATCCCCCCATACACCTGTATAGGACCCCAGCTCTGGGCGCTCCCCCACTCATCACCGTGTATGTATGATGCCCCCGCCCCCCCCCCCCCATACACACTGAGATTGATTAGTATGTTCAAGTACATGATTGGGAATCATATGCAGTGGCGTAACTACTGTAAGGCATCCCATGCTGCTGCTTGGGGGAGCAAGCAGCAGCGGGGTCTGTGAGGGCGCCGGCACCCGCCCGGCGCACTGACATGCTGCCGCCTGCCGCTGCCTGAGCACCGGAGGCGAGTCAGCCGCGACGTGGGTGCTGCCATTAGAGGGACACGAATCCACTACTGTGTACAGGGCAGGTGGATGGGCGGGGACAGCCTGGGACCTGTCGGAGCCAGGGGAAGCAGTAGTGTCTGCTCGGCTCGCTGCCTCTCTTGATTCAGCTTCCCCATTATGTGTGTGACACGCTGTGTGTGGCAGGGGGAGCAAAATTTATAGTTACGCCACTGATCATATGGAACTGGGAGATGATTGGTCAGTAACAGGCCTATACTTAGGACACGCGGCATGTACTGAGGCTCGAGAAAAGGAAATACCGGACTGAATTAAGAGTATTCTTCCCCATTGGAGCAGTAACATTCTGGAACTCATTGCCGGTGGTTACAGCAACTACTGATAATGACTTCACATCAAAACTGGATACATTCCTGGCCAATAAGGGAATCCTATTAGATATGACTTACTCATGTCAGTAGTTACAGGTCAGATAGGTTGGACTCGTGTATATATATATATATATATATATATATTTTTTTTTTTTTTTTGCAAGAAGATTTTGGGGGAGCGCTAGCTTGTCAGCCTGGGTTTCTTTTTATCAAGTCCAAAGTACTTTAAAACACAGTCAGTTCTCCGGACCAGATTGTCCCAATTATATAGCAGGCACTAGGTCATTAGTGTAATTGACCGCAGCTTCCAACCGGGATGGGGTCCTGGGATCCAATCAGAACCAATTTGTATCTGGAAAGGGATGGAAGGAAGCGCTATATAGTGCAGAATTACTTTTGATAAAAAAATAATTTATTTCAAGGCAATAAAACAGAGCTGGTGATACAATGCTCGTACCATTGATTTCCACTCTGTGGGCTAAAAATACCACATGGTTTTTAGATAATAAACCCGGTCACCCGGTCACCGTCTATCCACGAAGCTGCCTCCTGGCAGGGTCCGCCTTGTCTCGCTCGCGTGCTCAGCGCTCCACGATTCAAGCGGTTCCCCTCTCCTTCTCTGCAGCGGGACTAAGACTAGGTGTAGTAGTTTGGCGTCAGGTAAGACACACACAGACGCGTTTCGCTTGTAGCTTCGTCAGTGGGCTGTCTCACCTGACGCTACCTCGGTCCTTTTCTACCCTCACAATCAAATACATCTGTTACATTAACCCCGCTCACTCAGGACACGGTTCAATCACTCTCTGGTGACTGCGGCATTTATGTATAATTAAAAGGTCTTTAGACTCTAAAAAAAAAGTTTTCACAAAAAAACACGTACAACATATATACAAACAATTCAGAGGCGGTGGAATTTTTTTGATACTAAAAAAGATGAATTACCAAGTATTTCAGAGTTTTTATATACTTGGTTTCACGCAACCCCTTGTAGGCTGCATATAACCATTCAAATTAATATCATTTACTTTTTATTTTTTGTATATATTGGGATGAGTTAGAACAGGTTGTCAATATTTTGTGAATAAATCATACCATTTGACTGGTGATTTTACCCTGTCCTGGGTCAGCGGGACTTTACAATTTTTTCATTAGTCATACACACAGGGCAATATTAGGATTTTATCCTCAATTTCACAACATATACCAAAGAATACCAAAAGATACCGAAAAATACCAGTAAATAAGGTGAACATATTTGCATTGTCAAATCATGCCTATATGCACAGTACTGTACATACAGGAACTCCACCTGCACCAGGCAGGATTAGCTGTTATTATATACATAATTTTGCAGATCACAATGACACATAGTAACAAGGAAATGGAACTTGATATTATATTCTTATTGTTCCGATATCTTATAGAGACGGTCGATTTTGCTTTAGGCGGGCATGAAATTTTCTTATTCTGACGGCTCTCTTATGTATTATCGATGAAGGGGGTTATCTCGCAGTTTTCATTTAATCCATTCGGAATAATAGTGTCTAAAGTCAGTATCCAATGGGTCTCCCTTCGCAATAATTGTTTATCAGGGTCACCTCCTCTCTTATCAGGTAAAACTAACTCAATACCTTTGAACTTGAGGCCGCTCGCATCCCCTCCATGGCATTGTAAGAAATGCCGCGGTACACTATGATTTGTGACTTTGTTTTTGATGTTCCTAGTGTGTTCTAATATTCTTATTTTAAGAACCCGTTTTGTCTTTCCAATATATGTTTGTCCGCATGGACAGGTGAGAGCATAAATGACTGATTTACAGTTACAATTAATAAAAAATTTTATTAAATGTTTTTTACCATTTTTATCCTCAATGTGCTTGGCAGCCCTCTCCCCCAATGGGCAGACTTTACATCCCCCACAGGGGTAAAAACCGACCAAGCCACTCAAGGGGCGTGCCACATTTGTTTTTATCGGCTCCAGGCAACTCCTGGATATTACAGATTTAATATTTTTTGCCCTTCTGAAAATTAGATCTGGTTTTTCAGGTAATTCATTTTTCAATATGGGGTCCAGCAAGAGGATATGCCAATTTTTCTTAATTACATTTCTAATATGTTTTTCTGCATTATTGTAACCAGTAATAAAGGGACAAATCATTTTTTTATCATTTTTCTTTGTTTTATAAACCAGCAGGTCAGTTCTTTGAGTCTGTTGGGCCCTGTTTTTTGATGATTCTATCAAAGAGAGTGGATATCCTCTCTCAAGGAATCTATCTTTATAGATATCGGCCTGTTCCTCAAATTTCTGGAGCTCACTACAGTTTCTCCGAAGTCGGGAGAACTGATCGAATGGTATATTATTTTTCCAAGCAGGCAGGTGGCAGCTACTATATTCCAAGTAGCTATTTGAATCGACTGCTTTGAAATGTGTGCATGTTTCATTCTTGTTGTTATTACTGCTTATGCTCAGATCTAAAAACTCCAGTTTACATTCATTGGCCACATATGTAAATTTTAAGTTATAGGTGTTCACATTTATTTTATCAACGAACTCCTCGAAATCAGGTATGGTGCCGTCCCATATGACTATCACGTCGTCTATATAGCGACGGAAAGTGATTATGCGTGGGTCGGCATGTGACAACAGCATTTCAGATTCCCACTGTCCCATGTACAGGTTTGCGAGACTTGGCGCGCAGATGCTACCCATCGCCGTCCCGCAAACCTGTACATACCATTCTTCCAGAAACATGAAATAATTACATCTCAAAACAAAGTTCAAACATTTACAGATAAATTCTGTTTTTGCCTTTTCAACCGTCTCATCTGCCTCCAGCACCCTTCTGATTGCCTCAATTCCACTCATATGAGGTATCGCAGTGTATAAGGATTGTACATCAATCGAACACCATTTGTACGTATCCTTCCATTCCAATTCCTCAAGGGTTTTAAGGATATGTGTAGTATCCTGTACATAAGATTTTAATTTAGGCACGTAACCCTTAATTTGGCTATCTACATATTCTGAGATTCTCGACGTGAGTGACCCTATGCCACTGATAATTGGACGACCTGGGGGTGGGAAATGCTCTTATGGATTTTAGGTATATGGTAAAACACAGCAACAGGAGTTCTGTTCATGAGGTAGGCATATTCCTCCTTGCAAATACATTTATTTAATAAACCCTCTTTAAGGATTACCTCTAGTTCATCTATATATTGTCCTGTGGGGTCTTTCTCCAGTTTTTTATATGACACTCCATCATGCAACAAATTATATGCCTCCTTTTCATAGTACTCCCTATCCATAAGAACAATCCCACCCCCCTTGTCAGCATTCTTAATAACCAGGTCTTTATTATCGGACAGATTTTTTAGGGCCCTCATTTCAGAAAATGTCAGGTTTTTAGCTTGTCGGCTGGTGTCAATTTTTTCAAAGTCCTGTTTGGCTAATTTCGCAAAATATTCCAAGGGCAGCCTAGTACCCCAAGGCCTTAATGAAGGGTATGAAATTACGCCGTTCATTAATCGCTAAATCTCTCTTTTTAAAGATTACTCTTTTTATATATATATACTGTTTTGTAATTTTTTGTACATGTAATTTTTGTACATGTTTTTGTGAATAACTATCTTTGTATGGTTTTCATGAATATATTATATTATATCTTATTATCAGCCTTGTCCTCCGGCTTCTGGCCATCTCTATGTATTTTTGCTTCTCATGGTCAGTTCTTGCTCCGCAGAACCTGTTTGGAATTGGATGTATATATTGTCCATTCATTTTTGATACACTGTATTAACTTGCCTCTTTTACTGTATAATATTGCTGTTTACTGCAATTATGTTGTATTTTGCTACATTTTTTATGTAATTGCTGGTATTCGTTGTCTGTATAAATGTACTGTTTTGTTTGGAAGTATATGCCTCCGGTAAACCCACAGCCTGATTGGCTTTTGCCTGGAAATACACACCTCCGGCAAGCCCACAGCCTGATTGGTCACTGCTCACTCTTAAGCCGCCGGCAGACGGTCACCAACCACGCCCTCTGACGAAGTTTGATACGAAACGCGTTAGGGCGGGGTTTGGTGACGTCTGCTGTACCCGTGCCCCGGCTTCCCCACCGCGTCCGTTCCTGTTTGGAGTTCCCGGCGCGCTTCCCTCACTCCCCGTGCGGTGAGCGTGTCCAGTTACCCGGCTGAGTCCTGACGGAGGTTGGAGTTTTGCCTGAGGCTTTTATTGAAAAAAATCTTGTGGTAACCAGCCCACAGCGGTTACCTTAACGGTACGAGTCCACATTGATTTTATGTGCCGCAGCACTGTATGTGTTTTAAAATAAATAACAGTTTTACACTATGAAGCGCTTCTCTATTCCATTCTGAAACATATATATATATATATATATATATATATATATATATATATATATATATATAGACAGACTTTCTATCTCACAACGGAGAAGGCGGCACACGGTGAAATAAATCATAGTGGAGTCAGGAACGTCATGCAACGTTTCGATTTTATTCTTTCAAAATCGTCATCAGGCATAAACTAAACAAATACAAGCTTACCTTATATCCCCGCTTCACCGTGCACGCCACAGCACGTTTCCCGCGGTAGCCGCACCGCGTCATACAGTGGGCGCCGCTGCACGCCACGCAACCATGGAGACCAGCATCAACAACCAACGCTGGTCGCCCGGCAACGTTAGACGCGCAGTGACGTCACAACTGCCAGACGGAGTTACGTCCCGACGGTAAACAGTGCTGTTTAGAGTGATTAAAACAGCTGAAGGCTGAGGATAGGGAAGGATATCACATTTGTAATAACATCAATGAAAAAATATAGATGGTTCATATAAAGATATTCATATAGACATATACAATATACAAAATCACACAAAGATACAAACATTAAATACGCAGAAAATCCATACATCAATAACGATAAATAGAGAAGGTATTTTAAATAGACAAAAATACATCCAGTCATAAAAGACTAAGTACAAGAGCTATCAAAATCAATTTACAGAAACGCATGGAAACCCAAATGGTCATTAAGGCCATGGGGTACCATGGTCCTTAGACGGTGGATCCAACGGGATTCACACTGTATAAGGGCCAAAGGTCTGTTATCCCCACGTAATTTAGGAGGAATATGGTCAATTATAATATAACGTAAATTGGCCATACTGTGGCCAGCCAGTGCAAAATGTCTTGCCACCGGCTGGTCACTGGTGCCAGAGGCTAAGGCAGCGCGAATCGCAGTCCTGTGCCCGGCCATCCGGTCTCGTAGGGTTCTTTCAGATTTCCCCACATAATGAAGCCCACAGGGGCAGGAAATAAGATAGACTATATAGCGGGTGGTACAGGTAACACGATGTCTGATAGAGTACCTCTTACCAGAGAATGGGTGACAAAAAGAATCCCCCACAGTCAGATTCCTACAGGTGGTGCAATTTAAGCACCTAAAACAGCCATTCCGTCGGCCCAAAAAAACAGTACCACCCGGAACACTGGGGATAGGGGTGATATATATAGTCCAGAGGGCTAAGCACACCAATCAAAGTGCTTACTGTTCCGGTGCTCGCCAAAGACCGGCGTCGGTCAAATATAGAGATGGGTTCTCAGACACGAGAAGGCAGCACACGGTGAATGAATCAAACTCCGGCAGGAAACTTGAAGTATATATATATATATATATATATATATATAAATGTCCGAAATGGCACAGCACAGCCGATAACAAAAGTAACCTTTGCCCGGTGCCAGCTGTAAGCCCTAGGTAGGGCTGATATAATATACTCACGCTGCCTTAGGAAGCAGCTACAGCAGCACCCGGGATTCAAAAGACGAAGATAGGCAGGTACACTTGCAACGTTTCGATTTTATGAATAAAATCGAAACGTTGCAAGTGTACCTGCCTATCTTCGTCTTTTGAATCCCGGGTGCTGCTGTAGCTGCTTCCTAAGGCAGCGTGAGTATATTATATATATATATATATATATATATATATATCCCCCCATACACATGTATAGGACCTCAACTCTGGGTGCTCCCCCCACTCCTAACCCTATATGTCGGATGCCCCCCCCCCCCCCCCAACACTGAGTGCTCCCCCACTCATCACCGTGTATGTATGATGTCATCAGGCTGCAGCATCAGTACATCCCCCCCCCCCCCCCCCCCCCCTCCTTACACATGTATAGGACCCCAGCTCTGGGACTCATCACCATATATGTGTTATATAATAATGTTGCCTTAATGTGGACCATTCCGGTGCACCTCCACCATCCTTCACCCCAACCCTCACCTCTCCATACACTCTGAGGCTCTCTGGGATTCTCGGGTGAACGTTGTTGCTGTTTATCGGTAAATTTAATGAGGTTGTTGATATTTAGGAAGCGTGACATGGAGAGTTGCAGCCATCTTGGCCGTGCCCCCAGATTCTGTGTTTCTCAGCAGAGCCGTAAGTTACATAGGTGCCTCCGCGATGCCTCCATGTGCCTCTGCGGCTGCAGGAGGTGAGCGAGGTGCGATGGAGGACAGGGATTCCGCACTGCTGGAAATAGAATTTGCTGTATCCTGACTCCGGAGCCTCTGGAAGATGCAGCGTTGCTGCTCTCTATGCACAGCCTCCGGGAAGAAAGGGGGTCAGTGACCTTTTATATTTCTCCTGTAAGCCCCCCAGGGCCGAGGACCATTAGTGACCAAACCTTCTCACTAAGGAAGACATCAGGAATAAGTGACAGTTATCAGCCGGTCCTGGGTCACTGATCTGATGGTGGGGACGCAGCAGCGTATGTCACTGAGCAGGGACAGGAGTGCGCATGCAGGATTATATAATGCCTTGCACACACACACACACACACACAGCAGTATAGCAATGCTCTGCACACACACACAAAAATATAGAAATGCTATGCACACACAGCAGTATAGCAATGCTCTGCACACACACAGCAGTATAGCAATGCTCTGCACACACAGCAGTATAACAATGCTCTGCACACACACACAGCAGTATAGCAATGCTCTGCACACACACACACACATACACAGCAGTATAGCAATGCTCTGCGCACAAACACAGCAATATAGCAATGCTCTGCGCACACACACAGCAGTATAGCAATGCTCTGCACACAGCAGTATAGCAATGCTCTCTGCGCACACACACAAAAATATAGAAATGCTCTGCACACACATCAGTATAGCAATGTTCTGCACACACACAGCAGTATAGCAATGCTCTGCACACACACAGCAGTATAACAATGCTCTGCACACACACACAGCAGTATAGCAATGCTCTGCACACACACACACACATACACAGCAGTATAGCAATGCTCTGCGCACAAACACAGCAATATAGCAATGCTCTGCGCACACACAGCAGTATAGCAATGCTCTGCACACAGCAGTATAGCAATGCTCTGCGCACACACACAAAAATATAGAAATGCTCTGCACACACAGCAGTATAGCAATGTTCTGCACACACACAGCAGTATAGCAATGCTCTGCACACACACAGCAGTATAACAATGCTCTGCACACACACACAGCAGTATAGCAATGCTCTGCACACACACACACATACACAGCAGTATAGCAATGCTCTGCGCACAAACACAGCAATATAGCAATGCTCTGCGCACACACACAGCAGTATAGCAATGCTCTGCACACAGCAGTATAGCAATGCTCTGCGCACAAACACAGCAATATAGCAATGCTCTGCGCGCACACACAGCAATATAGCAATGCTCTGCGCACACACACAGCAGTATAGCAATGCTCTGCACACAGCAGTATAGCAATGCTCTGCGCACAAACACAGCAATATAGCAATGCTCTGCGCGCACACACAGCAATATAGCAATGCTCTGCGCACACACACACACACAGCAGTATAGCAATGCTCTGCACACAGCAGTATAGTGATGCTCTGCACACACACACAGCAATATAGCGATGCTCTGCACACACACACAGCAATATAGCAATGCTCTGCGCACACACACACCGCAATATAGCAATGCTCTGCGCACACACAGCAGTATAGCAATGCTCTGCGCACACACAGCAGTATAGCAATGCTCTGCGCACACACACAGCAATATAGCAATGCTCTGCGCACACACACACACACACAGCAGTATAGCAATGCTCTGCACACAGCAATATAGCGATGCTCTGCACACACACACAGCAATATAGCGATGCTCTGCACACACACACAGCAATATAGCAATGCTCTGCGCACACACACACCGCAATATAGCAATGCTATGCGCACACACACAGCAGTATAGCAATAATCTGCGCACACACACAGCAATATAGCAATGCTCTGCGCACACACACAGCAATATAGCAATGCTCTGCACACACACACAGCAATATAGCAATGCTCTGCACACAAACAGCAGTATAGCAGTGCTCTGCACACACAGCAGTATGGCAATGCTCTGCACACACACAGCAAAAATTCGCAGGAATATTAAACAAGCTGCACACAGCAATTTAGAAAACACACAGCAATATACTGTAGCAATGCTCTACACACACAGCAATATACTGTATCAATGCTCTACACACACAGCAATATACTGTATCAATGCTCTACACACAGCAATATACTGTAGCAATGCTCTACACACACAGCAATATACTGTATCAATGCTCTACACACACAGCAATATACTGTAGCAATGCTCTACACACACAGCAATATAGCAGTGCTCTACACACACAGCAATATACTGTAGCAATGCTCTACACACACAGCAATATAGCAGTGTCTACACACACAGCAATCTCTTATATATTTGGCTACATCTGTCACTCAAAGTGTGTCTGAAGCTGTAACGCTGGGTGGAGCCTCTGACTCACATGACTGACTCACATGACAGAGAACCAGCCCAGTGAGCCCACAGTGCCAGACACCCTCTGCCTCTCCATGTTACACAGCAAAGACACAGCTACTCACCAGACACACCAGGTGAGCGCCCCACACCTCCATACCTCCCAACATGACCCTCTCCAGAAGGGACAGAATGCTGGTGACATATGATATGAGTGGAGGGGATCGGTCCAATTTCACTCAAAACCAAGCACAAGCCAACTTTGGGTTCCTGAGCAGAACCAAGTCTGGGCTTGGGTCACGTGGGGTTTTCTAGAGAACCTCCTGCACCTCAACACCTCCTGCTCTCTGTCACACACAGAACCCCGGTATTAAGCTGTGATCACCACGACGCCTCCTGCTCTCTGTCACACACAGAACCCCAGTATGAAGCTGTGATCACCACGACGCCTCCTTCTCTCTGCCACACGCAGAACCCCGGTATGAAGCTGTGGTCAACACGCCGCCTCCTGCTCTCTATCACACACAAAACCCCAGTATTAAGCTGTGGTCACCATGACGCCTCCTTCTCTCTGCCACACGCAGAACCCCGGTATGAAGCTGTGGTCACCTTGCTGCCTCCTGCTCTCTGCCACACACAGAACCCACGGTATGAAGCTGTGGTCACCACGACGCCTCCTTCTCTCTGCCACACGCAGAACCCCGGTATGAAGCTGTGGTCACCTTGCTGCCTCCTGCTCTCTGCCACACACAGAACCCACGGTATGAAGCTGTGATCACCAGGGCGCCTCCTACTCTCTGCCACACACAGAACCCCGGTATGAAGCTGTGATTACCATGATGCCTCCTTCTCTCTGCCACACGCAGAACCCCGGTATGAAGCTGTGGTCACCACGACGCCTCCTGCTCTCTGCCACACGCAGAACCCCGGGTAATAATAGTGGTAATGAAAAATGAACCAGACGCAGCAGAGCCGATAAAGGGGACAAAAGACGACTACACACATTGCTTGGCACTGCCAGAGATGGGTTCTGCAGCCTAAGAATTGTGCAGGATGAACAATGGCGGCGGACTCCTGCTCATTCTGAATGAACAAACACAATGATAAGAAACGGTACACTGACCGCAGGAGATAACGCCGGCAGGATAAACACCCTTTATGTGTCCAATGTGCGGCCTATATGGTGCCAGTCACCGCTGCCAACTATCGTCGCCGGCCCTCATGGACAAACAGCACTTTTATTCTTACAATGTGTGGTGAGTTTCATTTAAATCACAAGAGCCTTGAATACAAATGGAATTAGAACCTCCCCTTGTTCATTAAGATGTCCTCATTTTGCACTCACTAGGGGATGTTATCACAATGGCAGCAGACGAGATGGACTGAACCTCATTTATTAAAACCACTTCAAACTAACAGCGAGGAATTGGTGGATGAAAGGACGCAGGCGAGCACAGGTATTAGGTGGAGATAGGAGCTGATTGCAATCTCTCCTTTCTGTTGTGGTTCGGAGGCGACAGAAGAGAACCCTCCTAGTATTCCTACCAGGATGGAAAGCACTTTGTGGGACCTGCTAATTACATGTTCTTTTATTATTGTACAGTGAAACATGAACATCACTCAGCTACGCCAACCTGACGCAGATGCCAGTCTTCTGTACAGCACCTGGTCTGCGCTCAGATACACCAACCTGACGCAGATGCCAGTCTTCTGTACAGCACCTGGTCTGCGCTCAGATACACCAACCTGACGCAGATGCCAGTCTTCTGTACAGCACCTGGTCTGCGCTCAGATACGCCAACCTGAAGCAGATGCCAGTCTTCTGTACAGCACCTGGTCTGCGCTCAGATACGCCAACCTGACGCAGATGCCAGTCTTCTGTACAGCACCTGGTCTGCGCTCAGATACGCCAACCTGACGCAGATGCCAGTCTTCTGTACAGCACCTGGTCTGCGCTCAGATACGCCAACCTGACGCAGATGCCAGTCTTCTGTACAGCACCTGGTCTCCGCTCAGATATGCCAACCAGACGCAGATGCCAGTCTTCTGTACAGCACCTGGTCTGCGCTCAGATACACCAACCTGACGCAGATGCCAGTCTTCTGTACAGCACCTGGTCTGCGCTCAGCTACGCCAACCTGACGCAGATGCCAGTCTTCTGTACAGCACCTGGTCTGCGCTCAGATACGCCAACCTGACGCAGATGCCAGTCTTCTGTACAGCACCTGGTCTGCGCTCAGATACGCCAACCTGACGCAGATGCCAGTCTTCTGTACAGCACCTGGTCTGCGCTCGGATACGCCAACCTGACGCAGATGCCAGTCTTCTGTACAGCACGTGGTCTGCGCTCAGATACGCCAACCTGACGCAGATGCCAGTCTTCTGTACAGCACCTGGTCTGCGCTCAGATACACCAACCTGACGCAGATGCCAGTCTTCTGTACAGCACCTGGTCTGCGCTCAGCTACGCCAACCTGACGCAGATGCCAGTCTTCTGTACAGCACCTGGTCTGCGCTCAGATACACCAACCTGAAGCAGATGCCAGTCTTCTGTACAGCACCTGGTCTGTGCTCAGATACGCCAACCTGACGCAGATGCCAGTCTTCTGTACAGCACCTGGTCTGCGCTCAGATACGCCAACCTGAAGCAGATGCCAGTCTTCTGTACAGCACCTGGTCTGCGCTCAGATACGCCAACCTGACGCAGATGCCAGTCTTCTGTACAGCACCTGGTCTGCGCTCAGATACGCCAACCTGACGCAGATGCCAGTCTTCTGTACAGCACCTGGTCTCCGCTCAGATATGCCAACCAGACGCAGATGCCAGTCTTCTGTACAGCACCTGGTATGCGCTCAGATACGCCAACCTGACGCAGATGCCAGTCTTCTGTACAGCACCTGGTCTGCGCTCAGATACGCCAACCTAACGCAGATGCCAGTCTTCTGTACAGCACCTGGTCTGCGCTCAGATACGCCAACCTGACGCAGATGCCAGTCTTCTGTACAGCACCTGGTCTGCGCTCAGATATGCCAACCTGACGCAGATGCCAGTCTTCTGTACAGCACCCGGTCTGCGCTCAGATATGCCAACCAGACGCAGATGTCAGTCTTCTGTACAGCACCCGGTCTGAGCTCAGATACGCCAACCTGACGCAGATGCCAGTCTTCTGTACAGCACCTGGTCTGCGCTCAGATACGCCAACCTGACGCAGATGCCAGTCTTCTGTACAGCACCTGGTCTGCGCTCAGATACGCCAACCTGAAGCAGATGCCAGTCTTCTGTACAGCACCTGGTCTGCGCTCAGATACGCCAACCTGACGCAGATGCCAGTCTTCTGTACAGCACCTGGTCTGCGCTCAGATACGCCAACCTGATGCAGATGCCAGTCTTCTGTACAGCACCTGGTCTCCGCTCAGATATGCCAACCAGACGCAGATGCCAGTCTTCTGTACAGCACCTGGTATGCGCTCAGATACGCCAACCTGACGCAGATGCCAGTCTTCTGTACAGCACCTGGTCTGCGCTCAGATACGCCAACCTAACGCAGATGCCAGTCTTCTGTACAGCACCTGGTCTGCGCTCAGATACGCCAACCTGACGCAGATGCCAGTCTTCTGTACAGCACCTGGTCTGCGCTCAGATATGCCAACCTGACGCAGATGCCAGTCTTCTGTACAGCACCCGGTCTGCGCTCAGATATGCCAACCAGACGCAGATGTCAGTCTTCTGTACAGCACCCGGTCTGAGCTCAGATACGCCAACCTGACGCAGATGCCAGTCTTCTGTACAGCACCTGGTCTGCGCTCGGATACGCCAACCTGACGCAGATGCCAGTCTTCTGTACAGCACCTGGTCTGCGCTCCGCTACGCCAACCTGACGCAGATGCCAGTCTTCTGTACAGCACCTGGTCTGCGCTCAGATACGCCAACCTGACGCAGATGCCAGTCTTCTGTACAGCACCCGGTCTGAGCTCAGATACGCCAACCTGACGCAGATGCCAGTCTTCTGTACAGCACCCGGTCTGCGCTCAGATACGCCAACCTGACGCAGATGCCAGTCGTCTGTACAGCACCTGGTCTGCGCTCAGATACGCCAACCTGACGCAGATGCCAGTCTTCTGTACAGCACGTGGTCTGCGCTCAGATACGCCAACCTGACGCAGATGCCAGTCTTCTGTACAGCACCCGGTCTGAGCTCAGATACGCCAACCTGACGCAGATGCCAGTCTTCTGTACAGCACCCGGTCTGCGCTCAGATACGCCAACCTGACGCAGATGCCAGTCTTCTGTACAGCACCCGGTCTGCGCTCAGATACGCCAACCTGACTCAGATGCCAGTCTTCTGTACAGCACCTGGTCTGCGCTCAGATATGCCAACCTGATGCAGATGCCAGTCTTCTGTACAGCACCTGGTCTGCGCTCAGATATGCCAACCTGACGCAGATGCCAGTCTTCTGTACAGCACCCGGTCTGAGCTTAGATACGCCAACCTGACGCAGATACCAGTCTTCTGTATAGCACCCGGTCTGAGCTCAGATACGCCAACCTGACGCAGATACCAGTCTTCTGTATAGCACCCGGTCTGAGCTCAGATACGCCAACCTGACGCAGATGCCCGTCTTCTGTACAGCACCCGGTCTGAGCTCCGATACGCCAACCTGACGCAGATGCTCATCTGCTGTACAGCACCCGGCCTGAGCTCAGATACGCCAACCTGACGCAGATGCCCGTCTTCTGTACAGCACCCGGTCTGAGCTCAGATACGCCAACCTGATACAGATGCTCATCTGCTGTACAGCACCCGGCCTGAGCTCAGATACGCCAACCTGATACAGATGCCCATCCACTGTACAGTACCCGGTGTGAGCTCAGATACGCCAAGCTGACGCAGATGCCAGTCTTCTGTACAGCACCTGGTCTGAGCTCAGATACGCCAACCTGACGCAGATGCCCGTCCACTGTACAGCACCCGGTCTGAGCTCAGATTTGCCAACCTGACGCAGATGCCCGTCTTCTGTACAGCACCCGGTCTGAGCTCAGATACGCCAACCTGACGCAGATGCCCGTCTTCTGTACAGCACCCGGTCTGAGCTCAGATATGCCAACCTGACGCAGATGCCTGTCCTCTGTACAGCACCTGGTCTGCGCTCAGATATGCCAACCTGATGCAGATGCCCGTCTTCTGTACAGCACCCGGTCTGAGCTCAGATACGCCAACCTGACGCAGATACCAGTCTTCTGTATAGCACCCGGTCTGAGCTCAGATACGCCAACCTGACGCAGATGCCCGTCTTCTGTACAGCACCTGGTCTGAGCTCAGATACGCCAACCTGACGCAGATACCAGTCTTCTGTATAGCACCCGGTCTGAGATCAGATACGCCAACCTGACGCAGATGCCCGTCCTCTGTACAGCACCCGGTCTGAGCTCAGATACGCCAACCTGACGCAGATGCCCGTCTTCTGTACAGTACCCGGTCTGAGCTCAGATACACCAACCTGACGCAGATGCCCGTCCTCTGTACAGCACCCGGTCTGATCTCAGATACGCCAACCTGACGCAGATGCCCGTCTTCTGTACAGCACCCGGTCTGAGCTCAGATACGCCAACCTGACGCAGATGCCCGTCCTCTGTACAGCACCCGGTCTGAGCTCAGATTTGCCAACCTGACGCAGATGCCAGTCTTCTGTACAGCACCCGTTCTGAGCTCAGATACGCCAACCTAAAGCAGATGCCCGTCTTCTGTACAGCACCTGGTCTGCGCTCAGATATGCCAACCTGACGCAGATGCCAGTCTTCTGTACAGCACCCGGTCTGAGCTCAGATACGCCAACCTGACGCAGATGCCCGTCTTCTGTACAGCACCTGGTCTGAGCTCAGATACGCCAACCTGACGCAAATACCAGTCTTCTTTATAGCACCCGGTCTGAGATCAGATATGCCAACCTGACGCAGATGCCCGTCCTCTGTACAGCACCCGGTCTGAGATCAGATATGCCAACCTGACGCAGATGCCCGTCCTCTGTACAGCACCCGGTCTGAGCTCAGATACGCCAATCTGACGCAGATGCCCGTCTTCTGTACAGCACCCGGTCTGAGCTCAGATACGCCAACCTGACGTAGATGCCCTTCCTCTGTACAGCACCCGGTCTGAGCTCAGATACGCCAACCTGACGCAGATGCCCGTCTTCTGTACAGCACCCGTTCTGAGCTCAGATACGCCAACCTGACGCAGATGCCCGTCCTCTGTACAGCACCCGGTCTGAGCTCAGATACCCGTCTTCTGTAAAGCACCCGGCCTGAGCTCAGATACGCCAACCTGATGCAGATGCTCATCTGCTGTACAGCACCCGGCCTGAGCTCAGATACGCCAACCTGACGCAGATGCCAGTCTTCTGTACAGCACCCGGTCTGAGCTCAGATACGCCAACCTGATACAGATGCTCATCTGCTGTACAGCACCCGGCCTGAGCTCAGATACGCCAACCTGATACAGATGCCCATCCACTGTACAGTACCCGGTGTGAGCTCAGATACGCCAAGCTGACGCAGATGCCAGTCTTCTGTACAGCACCTGGTCTGAGCTCAGATACGCCAACCTGACGCAGATGCCCGTCCACTGTACAGCACCCGGTCTGAGCTCAGATTTGCCAACCTGACGCAGATGCCCGTCTTCTGTACAGCACCCGGTCTGAGCTCAGATACGCCAACCTGACGCAGATGCCCGTCTTCTGTACAGCACCCGGTCTGAGCTCAGATATGCCAACCTGACGCAGATGCCTGTCCTCTGTACAGCACCTGGTCTGCGCTCAGATATGCCAACCTGATGCAGATGCCCGTCTTCTGTACAGCACCCGGTCTGAGCTCAGATACGCCAACCTGACGCAGATACCAGTCTTCTGTATAGCACCCGGTCTGAGCTCAGATACGCCAACCTGACGCAGATGCCCGTCTTCTGTACAGCACCTGGTCTGAGCTCAGATACGCCAACCTGACGCAGATACCAGTCTTCTGTATAGCACCCGGTCTGAGATCAGATACGCCAACCTGACGCAGATGCCCGTCCTCTGTACAGCACCCGGTCTGAGCTCAGATACGCCAACCTGACGCAGATGCCCGTCTTCTGTACAGTACCCGGTCTGAGCTCAGATACACCAACCTGACGCAGATGCCTGTCCTCTGTACAGCACCCGGTCTGATCTCAGATACGCCAACCTGACGCAGATGCCCGTCTTCTGTACAGCACCCGGTCTGAGCTCAGATACGCCAACCTGACGCAGATGCCCGTCCTCTGTACAGCACCCGGTCTGAGCTCAGATTTGCCAACCTGACGCAGATGCCAGTCTTCTGTACAGCACCCGTTCTGAGCTCAGATACGCCAACCTAAAGCAGATGCCCGTCTTCTGTACAGCACCTGGTCTGCGCTCAGATATGCCAACCTGACGCAGATGCCAGTCTTCTGTACAGCACCCGGTCTGAGCTCAGATACGCCAACCTGACGCAGATGCCCGTCTTCTGTACAGCACCTGGTCTGAGCTCAGATACGCCAACCTGACGCAAATACCAGTCTTCTGTATAGCACCCGGTCTGAGATCAGATATGCCAACCTGACGCAGATGCCCGTCCTCTGTACAGCACCCGGTCTGAGATCAGATATGCCAACCTGACGCAGATGCCCGTCCTCTGTACAGCACCCGGTCTGAGCTCAGATACGCCAATCTGACGCAGATGCCCGTCTTCTGTACAGCACCCGGTCTGAGCTCAGATACGCCAACCTGACGTAGATGCCCTTCCTCTGTACAGCACCCGGTCTGAGCTCAGATACGCCAACCTGACGCAGATGCCCGTCTTCTGTACAGCACCCGGTCTGAGCTCAGATACGCCAACCTGACGCAGATGCCCGTCCTCTGTACAGCACCCGGTCTGAGCTCAGATACCCGTCTTCTGTAAAGCACCCGGCCTGAGCTCAGATACGCCAACCTGACGCAGATGCCCGTCTTCTGTACAGCACCCGGTCTGAGCTCAGATACGCCAACCTGACGCAGATGCTCATCTGCTGTACAGCACCCGGCCTGAGCTCAGATACGCCAACCTGACGCAGATGCCAGTCTTCTGTACAGCACCCGGTCTGAGCTCAGATACGCCAACCTGACGCAGATGCTCATCTGCTGTACAGCACCCGGTCTGAGCTCAGATACGCCAACCTGACGCAGATGCCCGTCCACTGTACAGCACCCGGTGTGAGCTCAGATACGCCAACCTGACGCAGATGCCCGTCTTCTGTACAGCACCCGGTCTGAGCTCAGATAAGCCAACCTGACGCAGATGCCCGTTCACTGTACAGCACCCGGTCTGAGCTCAGATATGCCAACCTGACGCAGATGCCCGTCCACTGTACAGCACCCGGTCTGAGCTTAGATACGCCAACCTGACGCAGATGCCAGTCTTCTGTACAACACCCGGTCTGAGCTCAGATATGCCAACCTGACGCAGATGCCCGTCCTCTGTACAGCACCCGGTCTCAGCTCAGATACACCAACCTGACGCAGAGGCCAGTCTTCTGTACAGTACCTGGTCTGCGCTCAGATATGCCAACCTGACGCAGATGCCAGTCTTCTGTACAGCACCTGGTCTGAGCTCAGATACGCCAACCTGATACAGATGCCAGTCTTCTGTACAGCCCCCGGTGTGAGCTCAGATATGCCAACCTAAAGCAGATGTCTGTCTTCTGTATAGCACCTGGTCTGCGCTCAGATATGCCAACCTGATGCAGATGCCCGTCCACTGTACAGCAACTGGTCTGCGCTCAGATATGCCAACCTGACGCAGATGCCAGTCTTCTGTACAGCACCCGGTCTGAGCTCAGATACGCCAACCTGACACAGATGCCCGCCTTCTGTACAGCACTTGGTCTGAGCTCAGATACGCCAACCTGACGCAGATGCCCGTCCACTGTACAGCACCCGGTCTGAGCTCAGATATGCCAACCTGACGCAGATGCCAGTCTTCTGTACAGCACCCGGTCTGAGCTCAGATACGCCAACCTGACGCCGATGCCCATCCACTGTACAGCACCCGGTTTGAGCTCAGATATGCCAACCTGATACAGATGCCAGTCTTCTGTACAGCACCTGGTCTGAGCTCAGATATGCCAACCTGACGCAGATGCCCGTCCTCTGTACAGCACCCGGTCTGAGCTCAGATACGCCAACCTGACGCAGATGCCAATCTTCTGTACAGCACCTGGTCTGCGCTCAGATTTGCCAATCTGACGCAGATGCCAGTCTTTTGTACAGCACCTGGTCTGCGCTCAGATATGCCAACCTGACGCAGATGCCAGTCTTCTGTACAGCACCCGGTCTGAGCTCAGATACGCCAACCTGACGCAGATGCCAGTCCTCTGTACAGCACCCGGACTGAGCTCAGATACGCCAAGCTGACGCAGATGCCCTTCCTCTGTACAGCACCCAGACTGAGCTCAGATAGCCAACCTGACGCAGATGCCCGTCCACTGTACAGCACCCGGTGTGAGCTCAGATACGCCAACCTGACCTGGACATGGGTGGGGAACCAGGTCTGGGACTGCTGGGCTGGAGACATGGCACTGGCACCTGCTGCTGCTGGTGGCAGTTGGGATGGGGATGTGGTGAGCGTGGCGGACTGGATACCGCGGGAGGTGGCCTCTCTCTGACCCAGTTCCTCCCGGTACGCAGGGACTACCTACCCTAAGTATCCTCCTGTCGCCGAGCCACTGTAAACTCCCAAGTCACGTGGCTGGCTCTCAGCAGGCCCTGGAGTCGGAGAGTGGAATGACGCTCAGACGGACCTCTGTGATGCTGCTGCCCCCACAACCGCACTCCCAATACTGCCGCTGAACTGCTGACAGACGCACGTAGACCCGTCGCACTCACCTGCTCCCCCCCCCCCCTTAGTCAGGTAGAGTATGCACCCCTCCCTGTCTATCTCTTATATATTTGGCTACATCTGTCACTCAAAGTGTGTCTGAAGCTGTAACGCTGGGTGGAGCCTCTGACTCACATGACTGACTCACACGACAGAGAACCAGCCCAGTGAGCCCACAGTGCCAGACACCCTCTGCCTCTCCATGTTACACAGCAAAGACACAGCTACTCACCAAACACACCAGGTGAGCGCCCCACACCTCCATACCTCCCAATATGACCCTCTCCAGGAGGGACAGAATGCTCTGTTTGTGGACTTCCATCTTAATTTATGATTGTCATCACCTGTTTTAAACAGGGTAATTGATAAGAAAGGTGTTTAATCACAGGTGATGGTAATCCATAAATTAAGAAGAAAGTCCAGAAACAGAGCAATGTGTTCCTCCCCCCCCCCCCCCATTCACGGCAACCCCACGATTAAATGGCACACGCAAAACACTGACATGGCTATAGTCGACAATGAAAAAGGTTGACATGAGTTTTTGAAGATTTACTTTTCACTTTTTCAATGTTTTCATATTCATTCTCATGTGTCGACATGGACACCAATGAAGTGCTACACTTATGTCAACATTTACATGTGTTGACCTTTCTGTGTTGATTTTTTCTTGTAGCAATTTTTTTACAGTGACAACTATGTGCACGTCAACCTACACATCATCAACCAATCTCTTATATATTTGGCTACATCTGTCACTCAAAGTGTGTCTGAAGCTGTAACGCTGGGTGGAGCCTCTGACTCACATGACTGACTCACACGACAGAGAACCAGCCCAGTGAGCCCCCAGACAGTGCCAGACACCCTCTGCCTCTCCATGTTACACAGCAAAGACACAGCTACTCACCAGACACACCAGGTGAGCGCCCCACACCTCCATACCTCCCAACATGACCCTCTCCAGGAGGGACAGAATGCTCTGTTTGTGGACTTCCATCTTAATTTATGATTGTCATCACCTGTTTTAAACAGGGTCATTGATAAGAAAGGTGTTTAAGCACAGGTGATGGTAATCCATAAATTAAGAACAAAGTCCAGAAACAGAGCAATGTGTCCCTCCCCCCCCCCCAATTCACGGCAACCCCACGATTAAATGGCACATGCAAAACACTGACATGGCTATGGTCGACAATGAAAAAGGTTGACATGAGTTTTTGAAGATTTATTTTTCACTTTTTCAATGTTTTCATATTCATTCTCATGTGTCGACATGGACACCAATGAAGTGCCACACTTATGTCAACATTTACATGTGTTGACCTTTCTGTGTTGATTTTTTTTGTAGCAATTTTTTTACAGTGACAACTATGTGCACGTCAACCTACACATCATCAACCAATTCTTTGTATAATATATAACACCTGTTCTGTTTTACTGTAGGTGTTTTAAGTCAGATCTTTTACTGCTACTATTACTGTTTATGTAAATGCATTCTGAATGACAGCAACATCCTTCCATCCTTCTACAAGAATATATAACCAACTAGGTGATTTATCGCGCCCCGTGCCCCCCCTCCCACAATTCACGGACCCCCTGCGCACCCCCCCACGATTCACGCCCCCTCCCACGATTCACGTCACCCCCCGCACACCCCCCCTCCCGCAATTCGCAACCCCCCCACCCGCAATTCACGCCCCCTCCCACGCTTTGCGGACCCCCGCCCTCTCCCGCGATTCGCGGACACCTGCACCCCCTCCCTCCCTTGATTCATGGCACCCCCCACGCCCCTTCTTACAATTCACGGCACCTCTAAGCCCCTCTTTAGTCCCCCGTATACTCACACACCCCTATCATTACCCAGCTTCCTGCTCTCCTGAACCGTAACTTCCACCACTGGGGAGTCGCTGACGCTGTTTTGGCCACATGCCCCTATCATGCCTCATAGCCCAGCCTCCTGCTCTCATGTACCCTAACTCCCACCCAGTAGGAGGAGACACTGACTCAGGGCCACCATCCTGTACTCCTGTACTGCCACACTGGACCCTCACCCACTGGCAGAAGCTGCACAGTATCTCCCACCCTCCTCTTTTGTCCCCCTTATGTCCACACACCCCTATCACTACCCAGCCTCCTGTTTTCCTGTGTCGTGACCTCCGCCAGTGGGGAGCAGATGACTCAGAAACACCCTACTATACTATTGCACACACACACACCTAAACAACATGCACACACCCCCCCCCCCCACACCCACAAATGTCACTGTACCATCCACACTATCAATGTACATCTTACTCTGTAACCGCTTTTTAATTAAACAAAACAATACACACCCCCTTCCAAATTATATGCTCTCTATTTAACACATTTCACCTATAACTCAAGTTGCAATACAGGCATCTTACATACAATTCTAACCATTTTTCTCATATACAAATGTTCACAAATTAAGGGGGCGCAGCCCCTTACGACGGTGTGAAGAGCGCCCGTAGGGCGCGAAGAATCACCTAGTTCTTTGTATAATATATAACACCTGTTCTGTTTTATTGTAGGTGTTTTAAGTCAGATCTTTTACTGCTACTATTACTGTTTATGTAAATGCATTCTGAATGACAGTAACATCCTACCATCCTTCTACAAGAATATAGAACCAACTAGGTGATTTATCACGCCCCGTGCCCCCCCCCTTCCGCAATTCATGGACCCCCCGCGCACACCCCCCCCACGATTCACGCCCCCTCCCACGATTCACGTCACCCCCCGCACACCCCCCCTCCCGCAATTTGCAACCCCCCCTCCCGTAATTCACGCCCCCTCCCACGCTTTGCGGACCCCCGCCCTCTCCCGCGATTCGCGGACACCTGCGCCCCCTCCATCCCTTGATTCATGGCACCCCCCACGCCCCTCCCACAATTCACGGCACCCCTAAGCCCCTCTTTAGTCCCCCGTATACTCACACACCCCTATCATTACCCAGCTTCCTGCTCTCCTGAACCGTAACTTCCACCACTGGGGAGTCGCTGACTGTTTTGCCCACATGCCCCTATCATGCCTCATAGCCCAGCCTCCTGCTCTCATGCACCTGAACTCCCACCCAGTAGGAGGAGACACTGACTAAGGGCCACCATCCTGTACTCCTGTACTGCCACGCTGGACCCTCACCCACTGGCAGAAGCTGCGCAGTATCTCCCACCCTCCTCTTTAGTCCCCCTTATGTCCACACACCCCTATCACTACCCAGCCTCCTGTTTTCCTGTGTCGTGACCTCCGCCAGTGGGGAGCCGCTGACTCAGAAACACCCTACTATACTATTGCACACACACACCTAAACAACATGCACACACAGCCCCCCCCACACACACACCCACAAATGTCACTGTACCATCCACACTATCAATGTACATCTTACTCTGTAACCGCTTTTAATTAAACAAAACAATACATACCCCCTTCCACATCATATGCTCTCTATGTAACACATTTCACCTATAACTCAAGTTGCAATACAGGCATCTTACATACAATTCTAACCATCTTTCTCATATACAAATGGTCACAAATTAAGGGGGCGCAGCCCTTTACGACGGTGTGAAGAGCGCCCGTAGGGCGCGATGAATCACCTAGTATATATATATTTATGCAAAATAAATGTGTGGCGCCACCTGTGCGTCTCCAGCAACTATTAGTATATTAGGCAATGTCCCCCGTCTCACTTATGAGGTGTCAGCCAATCCTCAAAGTCCAAGTAGTGGTATATTACTTACAAAAAAGGGATGTGTTCAATAGATGAGGATGCGGCGACTAATTGCTCTTTGAATATATAATATAAATAGTGCAATCTGCACTTATTAAAACAATGTATGCTGGTGTTTAAGAAAGGACCTGGATCCACTATATGTGGTTTAATACACTATAAATAGCAATGAAAAAATATATATAAATATGCCAGAAAGTCACTATATGTAGATAAAAATATAGGTACATTTATTTAGACAGTAAAAAATAGAAAAATAAAAACAGACAATTAAAGAGACTCCTATCCTAAAAAACAGAGATGAGGCTCTCAGAATAAAAATAATCTAATGAGTATATTCAAGGTGCAAAAAACAAATAAAGTGCTTATCTTTAGATGAGGCAGGAGGGCTAGAGTGTTCCAACGCGTTTCGTCCTCCCTTGATAAAGTCAGAAGGACGAAACGCGTTGGATAACTCTAGCCACACGCCTCCTGACGAAGTCCTAGATGACGAAACGCGTTGGGGTGTGTTCTTTCTGACGTGCTGTGTCTGAATCCCAACGCTTCTATCGTGGAGACGCTGCCGCTGCCGTGATTCCATCTGGCTGACGTATGATAACCGGTCATGCTGCGGTTGCTGTATGAAGTGTCCCACTTTGATAAGTGCTAACTTAATTGTATGTGAGCCTTAATTATTTTAGTAAAAGTTCTGATGTATTACCTGCTCATCAGTGCGCTCCTTCTTTTTTGTTTTTTCCTGCATGAAATTGGTGGGGGTCGGGCATACCCCACGTGGAGTCGAGCTGCACCCGGAATTGCTTTGAAATTTCAAGAAATTTGGGATTGGACTATTTTATTCTTGTGAGGACTTTGCGCATAATTGATCATTGTATATATATATATATATATATATATATATATATATATATATATATATATTTGTTTGAGGAAAGCAGCACTCTCAAATCTCCTTCACACAGCTGCTGGGGTGTCCATAACTCAGACCACAATATCCATGTAAGCCATAAATATCCAATAGGAAAAGAGCGCATTCACCATACTTAGTACTCAGTTAAAACTTCAAGGCTTTATTAAATCCATTAAAAACTTCATGGCATAGTCAACGTTTTGGGTTCAAGACAAGACAGCAAACGCCCGGTTCCCTGCTTCAGGTGCTGTGTTTGGGATTGTCTCACCTTTAAAAGCCATAAGGTCCTTGGTAGTTGAGCTTTAACCCATGTTCATTTTAGATATGATGTGCAATCAGTTGCCAGGTTGCAGTATAATGTGCACAGTATAATAGCTGTATGTACAGTATAATAGCTGAGTGTACAGTATAATAGCTGAGTGTACAGTATAATAGCCGAGTGTACAGTATAATAGCCGTAAGCACAGTATAACAGCCGAGTGTACAGTATAATAGCCGAGTGCACAGTATAATAGCCAAGTTTACAGTATAATAGCTGAGTGCACAGTATAATAGCCGAGTGAAAAGTATTATAGCCGAGAGCACAGTATAATAGCCGAGAGCACAATATAATAGCCGAGTGCACAGTATAATGGCCGAGTGTACCATATAATGGCCGAGTGCACAGTATAATAGCCAAGAGCACAGTATAATAGCCAAGTGTACAGTATAATAGCCGAGAGCACAGTAAAGTAGCTGAGTGTACAGTATAATAGCCGAGTGTACAGTATAATAGCCAAATGCACATTATAATATCTGAGTGCACAGTATAATAGCCGAGTGCACCGTAAAATAGCCAGGTGTACAGTATAATGGACAAGTGTACAGTATAATAGCCGGGTGTACAGTATAATAGACAAGAGCACAGTATAATTGCAGAGAGTATGGGCAAGTGTACAGTATAATAGCCGAGTGTACAGTATAATGGCCAAGTGCACAGTATAATAGTCGAGAGCACAATATAATAGCCACTTGTACAGTATAATAGCCAGGTGTACAGTATAATAGCCGAGAGCACAGTATAAAGCAGAGTGTACAGTATAATAACTGAGATCACAGTATAATAGCCAAGTATACAGTATAATAGCCGAATGCACAGTGTAGTAGCAGAGTGTACAGTGTAATAGCCGAGTGCACAGTATAATACCCAAGTGCACAGTATAATAGCCAAGAGCACAGTATAATAGCCGAGTGCACAGTATAATAGCCGAGGGCACAGTATAATAGCCGAGAGCACAGTATAATAGCCGAGGGCACAGTATAATAGCCGAAAGCACAGAATAATAGCCGAGCATACAGTATAATAGCCGAGAGTACAGTATAATAGCCGAGTATACAGTATAATAGCTCAGAGCACAGTATAATAGTGGAGTGTACAGTACAATAGCCAAGAGCACAGTATAATAGCCGAGCATACAGTATAATAGCCGAGTGTACAGTATAATAGCCGAGTGTACAGTATAATAGACAGATGCACAGTATAATAGCCGAGTGTACAGTATAATAGCCGAGTATACAGTATAATAGCTCAGAGCACAGTATAATAGTGGAGTGTACAGTACAATAGCCAAGAGCACAGTATAATAGCCGGTTGCACAGTATAATAGCCGAGTGTACAGTATAATAGCTGAGAACACAGTATAATAGCCGAGTGTATAGTATAATAGCCGAGAGCACAGTATAATAGCCGAGTGCACAGTATAATAGCCGAGGGCACAGTATAATAGCCGAGAGCACAGTATAATAGCCGAGTATACAGTATAATAGCTCAGAGCACAGTATAATAGTGGAGTGTACAGTATAATAGCCAAGAGCACAGTATAATAGCCGAGTTTACAGTATAATAGCTGAGGACATAGTATAATAGCCGAGTGTACAGTTTAATAGCTGAGAGCACAGTATAATAGCCAAGTGCACAGTATAATAGCAGAGTATACAGTATAATAGCCGAGAGCACAGTTTAATAGCTGAGAGCACAGTATAATAGCCAAATGCACAGAATATTAGCTAATTGTACAGTATAATAGCCTGGTGTACAATATACAGTAATAGCTGAGAGCACAGTATAATAGCCAAATGCACAGAATATTAGCTAATTGTACAGTATAATAGCCTGGTGTACAATATAATAGCTGAGAGCACAGTATAATAGCCTAGTATACAGTATAATAGCTGAGAGCACAGTACAATAGCTGAGAGCACAGTATAATAGCCGAGTGTACAGTATAATAGCCGAGTTTACAGTAAAACAGCTGAGGACACAGTATAATAGCCGAGTGTACAGTTTAATAGCTAAGAGCACAGTATAATAGCCAAGTGCACAGTATAATAGCAGAGTATACAGTATAATAGCCGAGAGCACAGTTTAATAGCTGAGAGCACAGTATAATAGCCAAATGCACAGAATATTAGCTAATTGTACAGTATAATAGCCTGGTGTACAATATAATAGCTGAGAGCACAGTATAATAGCCTAGTATACAGTATAATAGCTGAAAACACAGTATACTAGCCGAGTGTACAGTATAATAGCCAAGAGCACAGTATAATAGCCGAGTATACAGTATAATAGCTTATTGTACAGTATAATAGCTGAGAGCACAGTATAATAACCTGTGTACAGTATAATAGCTTAGAGCACAGTATAAAAGCTGAGTGTACAGTATAATATCCGATTTTACAGTATAATAGTCGAGTGTACAGTGTGATAGCCGAGAGCACATTATAATACCAGATAGCACAGTATAATAGCCGGGTGTACAGTATAATAGCCGAGTGTACAGTATAACTGTTGAGAGCACAGTATAATAGCTGAGTGTACAGTGTAATAGCCGAGAGCACAGTATAATAGATATATGCACAGTATAATAGCCGAGTGTACAGTATAATAGCCGAGTGTACAATATAACTGTTGAGAGCACAGTATAATATCCGATTTTACAGTATAATAGTCGAGTGTACAGTGTAATAGCCGAGAGCACAGTATAATAGACATATGCACAGTATAATAGCCGAGTGTACAGTATAATAGCCGAGTGTACAGTATAATAGCTGAGTGTACAGTATAATAGCCGAGTGTACAGTATAATAGCTGAGTGTACAGTATAATAGCTGAGTGCACAGTATAATAGCCGAGTGTACAGTATAATAGACAGATGCACAGTATAATAGCAGAGAGCACAGTATACTAGCTGATTGTACAGTATAATAGCTGAGAGCACAGTATAATAGCCAAATATTCAGTATAATAGCCGAGTGCACAGTATAATAGCTGAGAGCACAGTAAAATAGCCAGGTGTACAGTATAATAGCTGATTGTACAGTATAATAGCTGACAGCACAGTCTTATTGTGCGTGGAAGGGCATTCCATAGGATGGGAGCAGCCCGATGAAAGTCCTGTAATAGTGAATGGGAGCTAGTGATCCATGCAGAAGAGACGCAGATAATGTGCAGAGTGGAGTGGTCGAGATGGGAGATATTCTGTAAAAGTAAAGAGATATATGCTGGTGCAGTATGGTTAATAGCTTTATATGCGAGTAGAAGTGTTTTATATTGAATATGGTAAGATACAGGCAACCAATGGAGGGACTGGCAGAGCGGATCAGCAGATGATGAGCGTCTTGCAAGGAAGATCAGCCTAGCAGCAGCATTTAGAATGGATTGCAGTGGCGAGAGTCTGTTCTTGGGAGACTATTGCAATAATCAATTCGGGATATGAGTGCATGGATAAGAGATTTAGTAGTGTCTTGTGTGAGATACGGTCATATTTCGGATAGGTTTTCTAGATGCATGTAACATGATTTGGAGACAGATTGAATGTGGGGAAGAAAGGACAGGTCAGAGTTGAGGTTGACCCCTAAGCAACGAGCTTGTGGGGTAGGGTAGATTGTTGAGTTGTCAACAGTGATGGAGATATCAGCATGGTAACTGTTCTTAATTGGCGGGAATATAAGTAATTCCGTTTTGGAAATATTGAGTTTGAGTTGGCGAGAAGACATCCAAGCTGAGATGGCAGAGAGACAATCAGAAACTCGACCCAAAACCACTGGTGACAACTCTGGGTTGATAGATAGATTTGAGTATCATTCACATACAACTGATACTGAAACCCGAAAGTGCTGATTAGTTTGCCAAGAGAGGAACAGTGGCGTAGCTATGAATTGGGCGCCCCCCGCAGTTAATGGCGGGGCGCCCCCTCCCCCATTCGCACCCCCCTCCACACACCCCTCCCCCGTCCGCAGCCTTACCTGTCTTGCTGGTCCCGGCTCCCTTGCTGGCTTCATTCTTCTGCTATGGAGACGGACCAACACAAAATGTCCGTCCCCATACAGCAGGCAGTTTCAGAGAACTGTCTGCTATATGGGGCAAACATTTTATTGTGGTCCGTCTCACTAGCAGAAGAATGACCACCACTGACGACAGGTAAGGCTGCGGGCAGCGGTTGGGCGGACGGGAGGGGGCTAACTATAGCACCGCAGCCCCCCCAGCGCCCCCACATGCACAGCGCCCCCCCCCGCGCGCTAGCGCTGGGGCTGCAGTGCTATAGTTACGCCCCTGGAGAGGATATATAGATTGAGAACAGCAAAGGACCTAAGACTGAGCCTTGCAGAACTCCGACTGACAGAGGTAGTGAAGAGAAAGTAGAGTCAGAGAAGCGAACACTGAAAGAGCGATCAGATAAGTAAGATGTGAACCAGGAAAGGGCTGTATCATTAAGACCGAGTGTAGTGTTTGTAAGAGAAGAGTGTGATCCACAGTGTCAAACACAGCAGAAAGATCTAGAAGAATAAGTAGTGAGTAATGGCCTTTAGACTTAGCAGTTTCCAGATCATTCACCACTTTAGTCAGTGCTGTCTCAGTGGCGTGTTGGGAGCAAAAGCCTGACTGAAGCGGGTCTAAAAGGGTGTGAGAGTTAAGAAAGTTTGTGAGGCCAGAGTAGGCAAGTCTCTCGAGTAGCTTGGAGAGGCATGGGAGCTGAGAGATAGGACAATAGTTAGAGAGAGTGTTAGGTTCACAATTTTGTTTTTTTCAGAATGGGAGTAGTCACTGCATGTTTGGGCAGAGAAGGAAAAGTACCAGTAGCAAGAGAGAGATTGCAGATTTTAGTTACGGTTGGAATAAGCACAGGAGATAGATTTTTAATGACTTGTGCAGGTATTGGATCAAGAGGAGAGGTAGTAGAGTAGGAGGATAAGAGTGTTGATATTTCCTTTTAATTTGTGGTCTCAAATGAAGAGAAAGTGACAGAGGGTTTGAGGTTATGGAAGAGCATACCATTTCATCTCGGATGTTATCTATCTTGTCCTTAAAGTAGGAGGCAAGTTCTTGTGCACTGATGGTCAGGCTTTCCACCTACTATAGGGATTAGCTGCTTTAAACATAGGTTGAACTAGATGGACGCAAGTCTTTATTCAGCCTCACCTACTATGTAACTATGGTAGCCAGTGGGGGAGGAGAGGGAGGGTACAGAAGAGATTTAAATGTGTTAAAAAGTCACTTAGGGTTGGTGGCATGAGAAGAGATGAGAGATTGGTAGTATGTTTGTTTGGCAGTGTCCAAAGCATTGCAGTAGGAGTGGTAGATAGTCTTATATGTGAGGAAGTCAGTCATATTACGAGATTTGTGCCATTGGCGTTCTACTTTACGTGACTGATTTTGTAGTTGTCTTGTTATCTTGGAGTTCCACAGTTGGCATCTAAGCCTATGTGGGGGATTATTTGGGAGCTGGAGCTACTTCATCAAGGGCTGTTTCAAGAGTCTGGTAGAGGTGGGAAACAGCAGAGTCAGGAGAAGTAAATGTAGAAATTAGTGAGAGCTGTTGTTGCAGGGAGGTGGAAAGTTGTGGAAAATTAATAGCATTAATATTTCTGCGGGTTATAGTAGGCTTGCATGATTTCTGTGTTAGCAAGCTTGGGGTAATGAAGGAGAGCGAGAGGGTGATGAGATTATGATCAGAGAGAGGGAAGGGAGTGTTAGTAAAATCAGAGACTTGGCACAACCTGGTGAAAACAAGGTCAAGCTCATGAGTAGAGGCGTCAGACCCCTGGGAGAGGCAGAGAGAGGAGGTTAAAGAGAGGAGTTTGGAAGCATGCAAAGATGGTGGACTGTCAATAGCAATATTAAAGTCACCCAGGATGATAGTGGAGATGTCAGAGGATAACAAATGGGGGAGCCAGGCAGAGAAATCTTCCAGAAATTGAGATTTGGGAAGCCCAGGTGGGCGATAGATAGCAGCAACACGCAGAGAGAAAGGGGAAAAAACCCTAAAAGAGTGAACTTCAAATGATGTAAATGTGAGTGAAGGAGCAGATGGTAGAACTGAGTATGTGAAGTCTTGTGACAGTAATATACCAACTCCACCTCCTTTACAGTCACCAGGTCTGGAGGTGTGAGTGAAGTGGAAACCACCATGTGACAGTGCTGCAGGCGAGGCCGTGTCTGATTGTGTGAGCCAGGTTTCTGTAACTGCCAGCAGGTTGAAGTTGTGAGAGAGGAAGAGGTTGTGGATGGATGTTAATTTATTGCAAACAGAGCGTGCATTCAATAGGGCACATGTAAGTTGTTTGGTGTGTGGTGGGAGGCATGTGATATGTATGAGGTTAGCTGAATTTCTAGGCTTACAACCAATTAAATCTTAATGGGGCAGGTGGTTGGGGCCTGGGTTTGGTGATATGTCACCAGCTAATAAGATTAGAAAGGATACATAGATATAGATGGATGTTTGTGGATTTTTTTGTATTGGTGGTGGGATGTGGTTGTGAAACTACAAGTAGGGAAGTAAAGAGCTCATGAGTGTTTACAAGAGGGGAGTGAGTAATGGAAGAGGCAATGTGCACAGAGTGGTGAGTGTCAGGGAGATTATAGGATGGTTTAAGTTTGGTGAGTATTCCATGTAGTGAAATGAGAAGTAGCAGTGTGGTGAGCGTGATGTGATTGTGTGTACGTTTGAAACAGGGTTAAGTAGAGTGGATAATGATAGTAGTAATTTGTGATAAGTATTGTATTTACCTTGCTTGATATTGTTCAATGTTTTTCACAGACTTTTTTTTAACTGTTCTTTATGAGCAATTCCCACTTTCTAATTTCTACTTCGTATATTTATAATTTATAGAACTGCCCTCTATGTGAACAGATACACCAGGCAATGGGCTCATATGAGTTTATGTAGAGCAGACAGCTGGGACTTGTAGTGCTGTACAATTTAAATCACATACATGGGAGGAATGCTGGATGTGAATGTACGTTGAAAGAGTTGCACTTATGTTGGTTGTAGTTTTCTTCAGTTTCTGGCCAGTTTAAGTCCAGGCTAAGTCTAGGCTGACAGTATGCAGTTGTATCTTCCTACTTAGAATCTTCCTACTTTGAATTCTGACTAAATTTCTAAAGCCAGATTTCTATAACCAGCCAAGGCTTAGTCAGCCTTCTTTACTCTAATAAGTACTGTAGGTCTGAAAAAGCTGTTTCTAACTTCAATAATTAAGACCCCACCCAATGCCCCTCTCCCACTAGAGAAAGTGAGAAATAAAACTGAGATAAGCAAATTGTGAGATGTTACAGACCATGCCCCAGTCACTAGTCAATTTTAAATCACTATCTAATATTAAAAATAAATTTGTACATTTACTTAAGACAATGCAGTATACTAATCACTTAATATACTAAGCTACTGTAGTTCAAATATGACTGTTGTAATGGTATTTTACCTGCAATGAGAAGAGAATAAGACAGGAGTTACATCACAGGAAGTCCAGGCTAAAGTCTAGGCTGACAGAATGCAGTTGTATCATCCTACTTAGAATCTTCCTACTTTGAATTTGAGGTGCGGTGTAACCAATGATTTTGAATCCCTAGTTTCCATGCCCCTTATAACACATGCTAGAATTTTGTTGGCCTTTTATGTTTGCTATATTACATTGAGCACTACACCCCAGTTTGTTGTCTATTTGGACTCCTAGATCCTTTTATTACCCAGTTCCTCCCCGCTTAGCACACTGGTTATGTCTCCCAAGGTGCATGACTTTGCATTTGTTCACATTGAACCTCTTCTTCCACTTTTTTGCCCACTCGTCTAGATTGTCAAGATCATTTTTTAAGCATGGTGACATCTTCTGATGATTTAATAACTCTGCTCATTTTTGTATTGTCTGCAAAGATGGATACATTGCTAAGTAACCCCATCCCAATATCGTTAATAAAAATGTTGAACAAAATGGACCCTTGAACCGAACCCTGTGGCACTCCACTTAGTACTGGAATCATATTAGATACAGCACTGTTCACGACCACTCTTTGTTCTCTATTACACAGCCAGTTCCCTACCCATCTACAGATATGTGCCCCTAATCCCAGGTCCTCCATTTTATTTATCAACCTCTTGTGTGGTTCGATGTGGAAGGCTTTAGCAAAATCTAGGAAAATCACATCTGCAGCATTTCCATTATCAAGGTTTTTGCTAACCTCTTCATAGAAACCAAGTAGATTAGTTTGGCATGAACGATTTTTCACGAACCCATGCTGGTTATAACGGAGTAAAATACGAAGGTCTAAAATGTTCATATTAGATTTTTTGTTAATGTCAGTTATCTTTGCCCACACGGCCTCCGTATAATCTTCCTCTGTACCTGTACTTATTTCTTTCTCACACGATGTTAAGTTATTTTTTACATATAGGCACACACCCCGCCCTTTCTAATTTCCCTGTTTTTTCTATAGAGTGTATACAGATGGGTCTTCTCCCATCTTGGCAGGGGATGGCGCTGTCGTCGCCAGCCGCCATCCCCCGCCAGCGCCATGGCGATGGTGAGAAGGGGACGCGCGCGCACGAGAGGCGCGCGCGTCCCCTTCCGACGGCGCTTCCATACGTTTCCCCGGGTCCCCGCCGGCTTGCCGGCGGTAACCCGGGGTCCCCGCCGCCTGCCCGCACCCCCCTAACCCCCCCTAACCCTGTCCGTCTCCCTGAGGCGGAGACGGACAGGGTTTCCGTCGCGCTAGCGACGGAGACTGAGACGCGCGTGCGCGTGAGACGCACGCGCGTCTCAGTCTCCTCGCTGGCGTGGCTGCTGGCGGGTCGCCAGCGCGTACGTTCTGGCGACCCGCCAGCAAGGATGGGACCTGCCCCATCTGTATCCTTCCATGTTTAATGCACAGTATAATAGCTGAGAGCACAGAATAATAGCCAGATGCACAGTATAATGGCCGGATGCCAGTATAAGAGCCGAGTGCACAGTATAATAGCCGAGAGCACAGGATAATAGCCGAGAGCACAGTATAATAGCCGAGAGCACAGGATAATAGCCGAGTGTACAGTATAATAGCCGAGAGCACAGTATAATGGCCGGATGCCAGTATAAGAGCCGAGAGCACAGGATAATAGCCGAGTGCACAGTATAATGGCCGGATGCCAGTATAATAGCCGAGAGCACAGTATAATAGCTGAGAGCACAGAATAATAGCCAGATGCACAGTATAATGGCCGGATGCCAGTATAAGAGCTGAGTGTACAGTATAATAGCCGAGAGCACAGGATAATAGCCGAGTGTACAGTATAATAGCCGAGTGTACAGTATAATAGCCGAGTGTACAGTATAATAGCCGGGAGCACAGAATAATAGCCAGATGCACAGTATAATGGCCGGATGCCAGTATAAGAGCTGAGTGCACAGTATAATAGCCGAGAGCACAGAATAATAGCCGAGTGTACAAAATAATAGCCGAGAGCACAGAATAATAGCCAGATGCACAGTATAATGGCCGGATGCCAGTATAAGAGCCGAGTGCACAGTATAATAGCAGAGAGCACAGGATAATAGCCGAGTGTACAGTATAATAGCCGAGAGCACAGTATAATAGCCGAGTGTACAGTTTAATAGCCTAGTGCACAGTATAATAGCCGAGTGTACAGTATAATAGCCGAGTGCACAGTATAATAGCCGAGTGTACAGTATAATAGCCGAGTGCACAGGATAATAGCCGAGTGTACAGTATAATAGCCGAGAGCACAGTATAATAGCCGAGTGTACAGTTTAATAGCCGAGTGCACAGTATAATAGCCGAGTGTACAGTATAATAGCCGAGTGCACAGTATAATAGCCGAGTGCACAGTATAATAGCCAAGTGTACAGTATAATAGCCGAGTGCACAGTATAATAGCCGAGAGCACAGTATAATAGCCGAGTGTACAGTATAATAGCTGAGAGCACAGGATAGTAGCCGAGTGTACAGTATAATAGCCGAGAGCACAGTATAATAGCCGCGTGTACAGTATAATAGCTGAGAGCACAGGATAGTAGCCGAGTGTACAGTATAATAGCCGAGAGCACAGAATAATAGCCGGATGCCAGTATAAGAGCCGAGTGCACAGTATAATAGCCGAGAGCACAGTATAATAGCCGAGTGTACAGTATAATAGTTGAGAGCACAGGATAGTAGCCGAGTGTACAGTATAATAGCCGAGAGCACAGAATAATAGCCGGATGCCAGTATAAGAGCCGAGTGCACAGTATAATAGCCGAGAGCACAGGATAATAGCCGAGTGTACAGTATAATAGCCGAGAGCACAGTATAATAGCCGAGTGTACAGTTTAATAGCCGAGTGCACATTATAATACCAGATAGCACAGTATAATAGCCGGGTGCACAGTATAATATCCTCAGGACCCTACCCCTGGATGTAACATGTCCTTACCAATCATCCCCTCAGGATCCTACTCCTGAATGTAACATGTCCTTACCAATTAGTGTTCCTGCTAGGCTGTTTTAGCAGGGCGCTGCGCCCTGCCCGATTTTTAAAGGGCAAAATGCACCCTGCCCGTCTCGCAGCGCCGCACTAAAACAGCCTCACGGGGAAGCCCAGCGTCGCCATTGACGGCAATGCCTGGCGCTTCCCCGGCAGCAAAGTGGATTCGGAGGGGAAGTGGTCTGCTCCCTTTGTTGACTGTGGCGGCCGGGCCCGCCCCCTTTGATGACAATGGTGGCCCAAGCACGCCTCTTTCATTACGGCGGCGGCCCGGGCACGCCCCCCTTCATGATGTTGGTGGCCCAAGCACGCCCCTTTCATGACGTCACGGCCCGGGCACGCCCCCCGCTGTGACGTCGGCGTGCCTCATCCACCCCCCAGGGCCCTGCCCAGTGTCATTCCTAGAGTGAACACTACCAACCATCCCCCAGGACCTTACCCCTGGATGCAGCAGTGTAGCTAGGTGCCATGGTGCCCGGAGCAAGGGCATATTTTGCGCCCCCCCTACCCCGGTAATGAATTAGGGGCGTGGCTAACATGTGTTTGCATGTTACATTTGAAAAGAAAAAACGTAAAAAATAAGACACTATATAAAACGCTGTAACGGAATCTGCTGCACTATATAAGACACTGTAACGGAATCTGCTGCGCTATATAAGACGCTGTAACGGAATCTGCTGCGCTTTATAAGACACTGTAACAGAATCTGCTGCGCTATATAAGACACTGTAACAGAATCTGCTGCGCTATATAAGGTGCCGTAACGGAATCTGCTGCGCTATATAAGACACTGTAACGGAATCTTCTGCGCTATATAAGACACTGTAACTGAATCTGCTGCACTATATAAGGTGCCGTAACGGAATCTGCTGCGCTATATAAGACACTGTAACTGAATCTTCTGCGCTATATAAGACACTGTAACTGAATCTTCTGCGCTATATAAGACACTGTAACGGAATCTGCTGCGCTATATAAGACACTGTAACGGTATCAGCTGCGCTATATAAGACACTGTAACAGAATCTGCTGCGCTATATAAGACACTGTAACGGAATCTGCTGCGCTATATAAGGTGCCGTAACGGAATCTGCTGCGCTATATAAGACACTGTAACGGAATCTTCTGCGCTATATAAGACACTGTAACTGAATCTTCTGCGCTATATAAGACACTGTAACGGAATCTGCTGTTCTACATAACATAATGACAGCTGTAAATAAATAAATATACAGCACAGCAGGGCAGCAGCAGATGCCAGAGAGATTCACTCCCCCCCCCCCTCCTCCCCTCCCCCAGGACCCACGAATCCCCCAAACCCCAAGTGTATTATTAATCTTATTACATCATAAATTAGCTGTAAAAAAAAAAAAATCCACCTTCAATAATGTTAGCAGGGCGGCACGGGCGGCAGTAGAAACTATCCTCACCAGCGCTTGGGATGGCTGTGGCTGATGACAGAGGAGGGAGTGAGAGGCAGGCGACTGTTTGAGCAATCTGAGTGCTGCTGCGCTGCGCTGCCCGGAAGCCGGTCCGAGCAGCAGCACGAAATTACAATGGAGTGACAGAGTGACCAAGCGTCACGAACCGGGGACAGGAGGCAGGCGCCGGGCAGGGCAGCCGCCGGGCAGGGCAACCGCCGGCGCACGCTGCTGGATGTAACATGTCCTTACCAAACATCCCCTTACTCCTTGATGTAAAATGTCCTTACCAATCATCCCCTCAGGGCCTTACCCCTGGATGTAACATGTCCTTACCAAACATCCCCTCAGGACCTTACCCCTGGATGTAACATGTCCTTACCAATCATCCCCTCAGGACCTCACCCCTGGATGTAACATGTCCTTACCAATCATCCCCTCAGGACCTCACCCCTGGATGTAACATGTCCTTACCAATCATCCCCTCAGGACCTCACCCCTGGATGTAACATGTCCTTACCAATCATCCCCTCAGGACCTCACCCCTGGATGTAACATGTACTTACCAATCATCCCCTCAGGGCCTTACCCCTGGATGTAACATGTCCATACCAATCATCCCCTCAGGACGTCACCCCTGGATGTAACATGTCCTTACCAATCCTCCCCTCAGGACCTCACCCCTGGATCTAACATGTCCTTACCAATCATCTCCTCAGGACCTCACCCCTGGATGTAACATGTCCTTACCAATCATCTCCTCAGGACCTCACCCCTGGATGTAACATGTCCTTACCAATCATCCCCTCAGGACCTCAACCCTGGATGTAACATGTCCTTACCAATCATCCCCTCAGGACCTTACCCCTGGATGTAACATGTCCTTACCAATCATCCCCTCAGGACCTTACCCCTGGATGTAACATGTCCTTACCAATCATCCCCTCAGGACCTCACCCCTGGATGTAACATGTCCTTACCAATCATCCCCTCAGGACCTCACCCCTGGATGTAACATGTCCTTACCAATCATCCCCTCAGGACCCTACCCCTGGATGTAACATGTCCTTACCAATCATCCCCTCAGGGCCTTACCCCTGGATGTAACATGTCCTTACCAATCATCCCCTCAGGACCTCACCCCTGGATGTAACATGTCCTTACCAATCATCCCCTCAGGACCTTACCCCTGGATGTAACATGTCCTTACCAATCATCCCCTCAGGACCTTACCCCTGGATGTAACATGTCCTTACCAATCATCCCCTCAGGACCTCACCCCTGGATGTAACATGTCCTTACCAATCATCCCCTCAGGGCCCTACCCCTGGATCTAACATGTCCTTACCAATCATCCCCTCAGGGCCTTACCCCTGGATGTAACATGTCCTTACCAATCATCCCCTCAGGACCTTACCCCTGGATGTAACATGTCCTTACCAATCATCCCCTCAGGACCTCAACCCTGGATGTAACATGTCCTTACCAATCATCCCCTCAGGACCTCAACCCTGGATGTAACATGTCCTTACCAATCATCCCCTCAGGACCTCACCCCTGGATGTAACATGTCCTTACCAATCATCCCCTCAGGGCCTTACCCCTGGATGTAACATGTCCTTACCAATCATCCCCTCAGGACCCTACCCCTGGATGTAACATGTCCTTACCAATCATCCCCTCAGGACCCTACCCCTGGATGTAACATGTCCTTACCAATCATCCCCTCAGGGCCTCACCCCTGGATCTAACATGTCCACACCAATCATCCCCTCGGGACCTCACCCCTGGATGTAACATGTCCTTACCAATCATCCCCTCAGGGCCTCACCCCTGGATCTAACATGTCCATACCAATCATCCCCTCGGGACCTCACCCCTGTATCTAACATGTCCTTACCAATCATCCCCTCAGGGCCTTACCCCTGGATGTAACATGTCCTTACCAATCATCCCCTCAGGGCCTTACCCCTGGATGTAACATGTCCTTACCAATCATCCCCTCAGGGCCTTACTCCTTGATGTAAAATGTCCTTACCAATCATCCCCTCAGGACCTTACCCCTGGATGTAACATGTCCTTACCAATCATCCCCTCAGAGCCTTACCCCTGGATGTAACATGTCCTTACCAATCATCCCCTCAGGACCTCACCCCTGGAAGTAACATGTCCTTACCAATCATCCCCTCAGGACCTCACCCCTGGATGTAACATGTCCTTACCAATCATCCCCTCAGGACCTTACCCCTGGATGTAACATGTCCTTACCAATCATCCCCTCAGGGCCTTACCCCTGGATGTAACATGTCCTTACCAATCATCCCCTCAGGACCTTACCCCTGGATGTAACATGTCCTTACCAATCATCCCCTCAGGACCTCACCCCTGGATGTAACATGTCCTTACCAATCATCCCCTCAGGACCTCACCCCTGGATGTAACATGTCCTTACCAATCATCCCCTCAGGACCTCACCCCTGGATCTAACATGTCGTTACCAATCATCCCCTCAGGACCTTACCCCTGGATGTAACATGTCCTTACCAATCATCCCCTCAGGACCTTACCCCTGGATGTAACATGTCCTTACCAATCATCCCCTCAGGACCTCAACCCTGGATGTAACATGTCCTTACCAATCATCCCCTCAGGACCTCAACCCTGGATGTAACATGTCCTTACCAATCATCCCCTCAGGACCTCACCCCTGGATGTAACATGTCCTTACCAATCATCCCCTCAGGGCCTTACCCCTGGATGTAACATGTCCTTACCAATCATCCCCTCAGGACCTTACCCCTGGATGTAACATGTCCTTACCAATCATCCCCTCAGGACCCTACCCCTGGATGTAACATGTCCTTACCAATCATCCCCTCAGGGCCTCACCCCTGGATCTAACATGTCCATACCAATCATCCCCTCGGGACCTCACCCCTGGATGTAACATGTCCTTACCAATCATCCCCTCAGGGCCTCACCCCTGGATCTAACATGTCCATACCAATCATCCCCTCGGGACCTCACCCCTGTATCTAACATGTCCTTACCAATCATCCCCTCAGGGCCTTACCCCTGGATGTAACATGTCCTTACCAATCATCCCCTCAGGGCCTTACCCCTGGATGTAACATGTCTTTACCAATCATCCCCTCAGGGCCTTACTCCTTGATGTAAAATGTCCTTACCAATCATCCCCTCAGGACCTTACCCCTGGATGTAACATGTCCTTACCAATCATCCCCTCAGGGCCTTACCCCTGGATGTAACATGTCCTTACCAATCATCCCCTCAGGACCTCACCCCTGGATGTAACATGTCCTTACCAATCATCCCCTCAGGACCTCACCCCTGGATGTAACATGTCCTTACCAATCATCCCCTCAGGACCTTACCCCTGGATGTAACATGTCCTTACCAATCATCCCCTCAGGGCCTTACCCCTGGATGTAACATGTCCTTACCAATCATCCCCTCAGGGCCTTACCCCTGGATGTAACATGTCCTTACCAATCATCCCCTCAGGGCCTTACTCCTTGATGTAAAATGTCCTTACCAATCATCCCCTCAGGACCTTACCCCTGGATGTAACATGTCCTTACCAATCATCCCCTCAGGGCCTTACCCCTGGATGTAACATGTCCTTACCAATCATCCCCTCAGGACCTTACCCCTGGATGTAACATGTCCTTACCAATCATCCCCTCAGGACCTCAACCCTGGATGTAACATGTCCTTACCAATCATCCCCTCAGGACCTCAACCCTGGATGTAACATGTCCTTACCAATCATCCCCTCAGGACCTCACCCCTGGATGTAACATGTCCTTACCAATCATCCCCTCAGGGCCTTACCCCTGGATGTAACATGTCCTTACCAATCATCCCCTCAGGACCCTACCCCTGGATGTAACATGTCCTTACCAATCATCCCCTCAGGGCCTTACCCCTGGATGTAACATGTCCTTACCAATCATCCCCTCAGGACCTCACCCCTGGATGTAACATGTCCTTACCAATCATCCCCTCAGGACCTTACCCCTGGATGTATCATGTCCTTACCAATCATCCCCTCAGGGCCTTACCCCTGGATGTAACATGTCCTTACCAATCATCCCCTCAGGACCTTACCCCTGGATGTAACATGTCCTTACCAATCATCCCCTCAGGACCTCACCCCTGGATGTAACATGTCCTTACCAATCATCCCCTCAGGACCTCACCCCTGGATGTAACATGTCCTTACCAATCATCCCCTCAGGACCTCACCCCTGGATCTAACATGTCGTTACCAATCATCCCCTCAGGACCTTACCCCTGGATGTAACATGTCCTTACCAATCATCCCCTCAGGACCTTACCCCTGGATGTAACATGTCCTTACCAATCATCCCCTCAGGACCTCAACCCTGGATGTAACATGTCCTTACCAATCATCCCCTCAGGACCTCAACCCTGGATGTAACATGTCCTTACCAATCATCCCCTCAGGACCTCACCCCTGGATGTAACATGTCCTTACCAATCATCCCCTCAGGGCCTTACCCCTGGATGTAACATGTCCTTACCAATCATCCCCTCAGGACCCTACCCCTGGATGTAACATGTCCTTACCAATCATCCCCTCAGGGCCTCACCCCTGGATCTAACATGTCCATACCAATCATCCCCTCGGGACCTCACCCCTGGATGTAACATGTCCTTACCAATCATCCCCTCAGGGCCTCACCCCTGGATCTAACATGTCCATACCAATCATCCCCTCGGGACCTCACCCCTGTATCTAACATGTCCTTACCAATCATCCCCTCAGGGCCTTACCCCTGGATGTAACATGTCCTTACCAATCATCCCCTCAGGGCCTTACCCCTGGATGTAACATGTCCTTACCAATCATCCCCTCAGGGCCTTACTCCTTGATGTAAAATGTCCTTACCAATCATCCCCTCAGGACCTTACCCCTGGATGTAACATGTCCTTACCAATCATCCCCTCAGGGCCTTACCCCTGGATGTAACATGTCCTTACCAATCATCCCCTCAGGACCTCACCCCTGGATGTAACATGTCCTTACCAATCATCCCCTCAGGACCTCACCCCTGGATGTAACATGTCCTTACCAATCATCCCCTCAGGACCTTACCCCTGGATGTAACATGTCCTTACCAATCATCCCCTCAGGGCCTTACCCCTGGATGTAACATGTCCTTACCAATCATCCCCTCAGGACCTTACCCCTGGATGTAACATGTCCTTACCAATCATCCCCTCAGGACCTCACCCCTGGATGTAACATGTCCTTACCAATCATCCCCTCAGGACCTCACCCCTGGATGTAACATGTCCTTACCAATCATCCCCTCAGGACCTCACCCCTGGATCTAACATGTCGTTACCAATCATCCCCTCAGGACCTTACCCCTGGATGTAACATGTCCTTACCAATCATCCCCTCAGGACTTCACCCCTGGATGTAACATGTCCTTACCAATCATCCCCTCAGGGCCTTACCCCTGGATGTAACATGTCCTTACCAATCATCCCCTCAGGACTTCACCCCTGGATGTAACATGTCCTTACCAATTATCCCCTCAGGACCTTACCTCTGGATGTAACCTGTCCTTACCATTATTCTCCTCAGGACCTCACCCCTGGATGTAACATGTCCTTACCAATCATCCCCTCAGGGCCTTACCCCTGGATGTAACATGTCCTTACCAATCATCCCCTCAGGACCTTACCCCTGGATGTAACATGTCCTTACCAATCATCCCCTCAGGACCTCACCCCTGGATCTAACATGTCCTTACCAATCATCTCCTCAGGACCTCACCCCTGGATCTAACATGTCCTCACCAATCATCCCCTCAGGGCCTTACCCCTGGATGTAACATGTCCTTACCAATCATCCCCTCAGGACCTCACTCCTGGATGTAAAATGCCCTTACCAATCATCCCCTCAGGACCTTACCCCTGGATGTAACATGTCTTTACCAATCATCCCCTCAGGACCTCACCCCTGGATCTAACATGTCCTTATCAATCATCCCCTCAGGACCTCACCCCTGGATGTAACATGTCCTTACCAATCATCCCCTCAGGACCTCACCCCTGGATCTAACATGTCCTTACCAATCCTCCCGTCAGGACCTTACCCCTGGATGTAACATGTCCTTACCAATCATCCCCTCAGGACCTTACCCCTGGATGTAACATGTCCTTACCAATCATCCCCTCAGGACCTTACCCCTGGATGTAACATGTCCTTACCAATCATCCCCTCAGGACCTTACCCATGGATCTAACATGTCCTTACCAATTATCCCCTCAGGACCCTACCCCTGGATGAAACATGTCCTTACCAATCATCCCCTCAGGACCCTACCCCTGGATGTAACCTGTCCTTACCAATCATCCCCTCAGGACCTTACCCCTGGATGTAACATGTCCTTACCAATCATCCCCTCAGGACCTCACCCCTGGATGTACCATGTCCTAACCAATCATTCCCTCAGGACCCTACCCCTGGATGCAACATGTCCTTACCAATCCTCCCCTCAGGACCCTACCCCTGGATCTAACATGTCCTTACCAATCCTCCCCTCAGGACCTCACCCCTGGATGTAACATGTCCTTACCAATCATCCCCTCAGGACTTTACCCCTGGTTGTAACATGTCCTTACCAATTATCCCCTCAGGACCTCACCCCTGGATGTAACATGTCCTTACCAATCCTCCCCTCAGGACCTCACCCCTGGATGTAACATGTCCTTACCAATTATCCCCTCAGGACCTTACCCCTGGATCTAACATGTCCTTACCAATCATCCCCTCAGGACCTCAACCCTGGATGTAACATGTCCTTACCAATCATCCCCTCAGGACTTCACCCCTGGATGTAACATGTCCTTACCAATCATCCCCTCAGGACCTTACCCCTGGATCTAACATGTCCTTACCAATCATCCCCTCAGGACCCTACCCCTGGATGTATCATGTCCTTACCAATTATCCCCTCAGGACCTTACCCCTGGATGAAACATGTGCTTACCAATCATCCCCTCAGGACCTTATCCCTGGATCTAACATGTCCTTACCAATCATCCCCTCAGAACCCTACCCCTAGATGTAACATGCCCTTACCAATAATCCCCTCAGGGCCTTACCCCTGGATGTAACATCATCCCCTTAGGACCTTACCCCTGGATGTAACATGTCCTTACCAATCATCCCCTCTGGACCCTACCCCTGGATGTAACATGTCCTTACCAATCATCCCCTCAGGACCTCACCCCTTGATGAAACATGTCCTTACCAATCATCCCCTCAGGACCCTACCCCTGGATGTAACCTGCCCTTACCAATCATCCCCTCAGGACCTCACCCCTGGATGTAACATGCCCTTACCAATCCTCCCCTCAGGGCTTTATCCCTGGATCTAACATGTCCTTACCAATCATCCCCTCAGGGCCTTACTCCTGGATGTAACATGTCCTTACCAATCATCCCCTCAGGACCTCACCCCTGGATGTAACATGCCCTTACCAATAATCCCCTCAGGGCTTTAACCCTGGATCTAACATGTCCTTACCAATCATCCCCTCAGGGCCTTACCCCTGGATGTAACATCATCCCCTTAGGACCTTACCCCTGGATGTAACATGTCCTTACCAATCATCCCCTCAGGACCCTACCCCTGGATGTAACATGTCCTTACCAATCATCCCCTCAGGGCCTTACCCCTGGATGTAACATGTCCTTACCAATCATCCCCTCAGGACCCTACCCTTGGATGTAACCTCACTCCTGGATGCCATGGGTTGTTGGTGTGGCCCAGGGGGTAATAGATTATGGCCCCAGCTTATGTTGGGCTCCCAATGAACATTTCCTGTCCTGGGGACCTGGCGTTACTATATTTTCTTGGCCTAATGATTACTAAAAGTATAATATTCCTATATAAATTTATGAATGATTTCTCCTGTTAGTTATTTTGCGACTGATTTGAGCTTACTGTTTTGAAGGATAAAATGTTAATAGGCGTTCGCTTCAGGCATAGCAATTAATGTATTAAACATGTGAGAATCTGTCCCCCCCCCCTTCCCCCCCCCCCAGTATGTGAACCAGATTGATATCACTAATTCAGCAGCAAGAGACACATAGCGATTTACTCAATGGCACAAGCTGCACAACATAAGACAGGCAGACGGCTCCGTGTTTATGGGCTTAGGGAACCTACCTGCTGTTCCCATCTCATTTTGTTTCCAAAACAAGGCATTTAGCGCGACGCTGATGCTTTGAAATAAGCATATCATTATACGAGGATTCAGCTGGCAGCCAGACCATGATTAATCTCTCTGGAAAACAGAAGTCACGCAGAGATGTCTGGGTTCAGGACAGTCCACAGAAATGTGTAATCTATTAATGCATCAGGTACTGGAAGTGACTCACCATATAGAGAGCTGAATAAAGCAATATCGTCCAGATGCCCAACTAGGTCCATTACAGATCTATGGAAAGTAAATTAGGTTTACGTCAGAATGGTGAGAGCTTGAGGTAATGGCAATATATCTCAGGTAGCACCATTACAACCAGATTCTGTAACTGTTACACTTAGTTACCCCCCAAGGGTCAATTATTCATCTGTTAAGGTTTCCTAAATCCTGTTGGCTGTGATTCCCATGTGTGTGGGCCAGACATAAGAAGGATATACAATTCCAATCCAGAGCTCGGACTGCAGCTGGATCCAGTATCCAGCCTTATGGGATCCAGTGTCCAGCCTTATGGGATCCAGTGTCCAACCTGATGGGATCCAGTGTCCAGCCTGATGGGATCCAGTGTCCAGCCTGATGGGATCCATTGACCTGCCTGATGGGATCCAGTGTCCAACCTGATGGGATCTAGAGACCAGCTGATGCCATCCAGTGTCCAACCTGATGGTATCCAGTGTCCACCCTGATGGGATCCAGTGTCCAAACTGATGGAATCCAGTGTACAGCCTCATGTGATCCATAGACCAGCTGATGGGTTCCAGGGTCCAGCCTGATGGGATCCATAGAGCAGCTGATGGGATTCAGTTTACAACCTGATGGGATCTAGAGACTAGCAGGTGGGATACAGGGTCTAACCTTCTGGGATTCAGGGTCCAACTTAATGGTACTCATAGACCAGCTAATCCGATCTAGTGTCCAGTCCCTGCGATCTAAAGACTAGCAGATGGGATCCAGGGTCTAGCCTCCTGGTATCCAGGATCCAGCCTGATGGTACTCATAGACCAGCTAATCCGATCTAGTGTCCAGCCCCTGGGATCTAGAGACTAGCAGATGGGATCCAGGGTCTAGCCTCCTGGGATCCAGGATCCAGCCTGATGGTACTCATAGATCAGCTAATCCGATCTAGTGTCCAGCCCCTGGGATCTAGAGACTAACAGATGGGATTCAGGGTCTAGCCTCCTGGGATCCAGGATCCAGCCTGATGGTACTCATAGACCAGCTAATCTGATCTAGTGTCCAGCCCCTGGGATCTAGAGACTAACAGATGGGATTCAGGCTCCAGCCTGATGGTACTCATAGACCAGCTAATCCGATCTAGTGTCCAGCCCCTGGGACCTAGAGACTAGCAGATGGGATCCAGGGTCTAGCCTCCTGGGATCCAGGATCCAGCCTGATGGTACTCATAGACCAGCTAATCTGATCTAGTGTCCAGCCACTGGGATCTAGAGACAAGCAGATGGGATCCAGGGTCTAGCCTCCTGGGATCCAGGATCCAGCCTGATGGTACTCATAGACCAGTTGATGGCTTCCAGTGTCCATCCCCTGGTATCTAGAGACTAACAGATGGGATTCAGGCTCCAGCCTGATGGTACTCATAGACCAGATGATGGGATTCAGGGTCAAGCCCCTGGGATCTGGTATCCAGTCTAATGGGGTATAGAGACCAGCTGATGGGATCCAGTGTCCTGCCTCCAAGGATTGAGTGTGCAGCCTCCTGGAGTAATATTAAGATTAGAGGTGGCTTCAGTCCCCAAGTACAAAATTGTAGGAGTTACCTATTTATCAAGCATTTACAAAGTCATTTGGGCATGATTTGGGTATCTGAGGTAGGCAGGACGTAGACTGGTGAACCCATTTATCAATTTGAGCTAAGTGTTGGTTTTCAGCGTTTCTCCGTATGACTGGACGCATACCCGCACTGGCTATCCCTTTGTTGTCACAGATAGGGATCTGAAATCACGGAACCTGCCCACTGACTCCACTCACTATGCAGTGGGCGGGTATATCACTGCCATCATGTGGCTTCTGGAACCATGAGTACTTAATCACATTAAGGGGGTCATTTAGATTGACGTGTTCACACAGGGGACCAATGTTTTTGCACTGCGTATGTGTAGGGCTGCTGTGGGGGTGCCTTTGGTGACTTGCATAGTCGCCGTGGTGCTTGCACGTGGGGTGGTATTGAGGTGGGCAGGGGGTGTTCGCATGGGGACATCCAGCGTTTCCAGGGCATACCCACGAAAACACTGAGTGCACCCAGGAAAACGCTGGATGTCCCCATGCAAACACAGGTGGGCAGCTGTCTGCCGGGGCAGGCGGCTAACTTCACAGGATATCAGCCGCCTGCCCTGTTCTCGGACCAGACGACACAAGTCTTAGTCAGCTCAGACTGATCATTGCATGCCAACCAGAATTACCCCTCAAATGCTTGAGCTGTGCATGAGTTGGGCACATGCTCGATCATCATCTTTTGAACAGAGAGGAGTGGGCATCCCCGATCCATGGCCAGGGTCTCTTGCCCACTGAATTTTGTCAGAAAGAGTGAACTAGTATAAGGCCCTATGTGTGTAAGCAGCACTGCAGGGGGCATTATGGGCCTTATTCTAGTTCACTCTTTCTGACAAAATCCTTCTTAGCTGGACAAAACCATGTGCACTGCAGGGGGGCAGATGTAACCTGTGCAGAGAGAATTAGATTTGGGTGGGGTTTTCCTTCAAAGTGAGATCTATATTGCAGTGCAAAAATAAAGCAGCCAGTATTTACCTTGCACAGAAACAAAATAAATCACCCAAAGCTAAATCTCTCTTCACATTTACATCTGCCCCACCTGCAGTGCACATGGTTTTGTCCATCTAAGAAGGATTTTGTCAGAAAGAGTGAACTAGAATAAGGCCCTATGTGTGTAAGTGGCACTACTGGTGGAATTATGTGTGTAAGAAGCACTACAGGATTCTATGTGGTGTGATAATGGAGGCGGTCCATGGGAGGGTGAGAAACCATGTGATACCACACCAGGTGACACCAAACCTAGTGACGCCTCTGCTAAGATGGGAGTTATATTGAATATTTCTTATTTATTTAGCACCTTCTAGAAGATAAATAGATTCTGATTGGTTGTTGCAACATCCCAACTTCTATAGAACTCCCATCTTAGTACATTTACCCCTTAGCATCACAGAAAGTACTGTACTGTATATGAGATGAACACATTGAAACTTGGTTATTCGCTTACTGAGTCCAATCTGTGGAGTTGGATCTGACCAATATCTGCAGCTGTGTATAGCAGAGTTGTACACCTAGGGGGGAGAATGTGGTACATGGCAGAATCAGGAGCAGATTGGCCAAAGACCTTACACTGAAGATTCCTAGGAGGCCGATGCACCTATGAGGCTACCAGTCAGCCAGTGATGTGGCCCTGCTCATCTAAGGCGGCACCCATCTACAGTCTATCCACTGTGACATTTGTTAAAGGGACAGGAGTGTGCCCTATATTGGTGTTCTGTTCAGCATACATTGGATTTGGTGACGCCCAACACGAGCCACTGAAATTTTTACAGGGCTACTTTTAATTCCCAATCCTCCGCCCCTTGGGCAAAGTACCATGTGTTGTGAGGTTGGACATACAGATGGAGCGGGTCCCATCTTTGGCCGGCACTTGCCAGATCCCTTGCACTGGCGAGCGCCGGCGATAGAGACTGGGACGCGCGTGCTTCTCACACGCACGTGTGTCCCAGTTTCCTGTCGGCGGGGGGACGGGAACACTGTCCGTCTCTGCTTCAGGGAGACGGACAGGGATAGGGGGGGGGGGTGTGGCAAGGCGGCGGGGACCCGGGGCGACCATCGGCGAGGCAGCGGGGACCCGGGGGGAGCCCCGTTGTAAAGGGACGCGTGCACATCTCGTGCGCACGCGTCCCCTTCAGCGTCTGGCAAATCTTCCGCCATCCCCTGCAAAGCTGGGACCCGCTCCATCTGTATGTGCATGGCCCATTTTCAAGCATTACATATAATTGATCCAAACTAATAGAACAATTCTTGTGTCCCATTGCAGTGGGACTCCATCAATGAAATGGATGAGTTCTTCAGTCCAATACACACCTATCAAGTCTGCAATGTGATGACCCCGAGTCAGAACAATTGGCTGAGGACAAACTGGGTGCAAAGAGATGGTGCCCGCCGGGTGTATGCAGAGATCAAATTCACCCTGAGAGACTGTAACAGTATGCCTGGAGTGTTGGGCACATGTAAGGAGACCTTCAACCTGTACTACATGGAGAGTGACCGGGATCTGGGCACCAGCACTAGAGAGAGTCAGTTCATGAAGATTGACACAATTGCTGCAGATGAGAGCTTCACCGGTGTGGACCTTGGAGTACGGAGACTCAAGCTTAATACAGAGGTCCGGGGTGTTGGCCCTTTGAGTAGACGTGGATTTTATTTGGCCTTCCAGGACATTGGGGCTTGCATCGCCATTGTGTCAGTACGAGTGTATTATAAAAAGTGTCCATCTATGGTTCGGAACTTAGCTGCTTTCTCCGAAGCGGTGACAGGAGCAGACTCATCTTCTTTGGTAGAGGTCCAGGGCGAATGTGTGGGACATTCAGAAGAGAAGGACACTCCAAAGATGTATTGCAGTGCAGAAGGAGAGTGGCTTGTTCCCATCGGAAAGTGTGTCTGCAGTGCTGGCTTTGAAGAACGGATTGATTCTTGTGTAGGTAAGTGATAAACATATGTTCTAATCACCTTTGATATCTTATTTATTGAGCAATAACCCTGCATTCAGAGATTCCATGTGCAAAGAGAAAGGATGTTCTACACTAGACTGGGGATGATCAGTAAGAATGTTCTAGAGAGAAGAATGCAGAGTCAGGTTGTTCTAGACTAGACATGATCAGTAAGAATGTTCTAGAGAGAAGAATACAGAGTCAGGTTGTTCTAGACTAGACATGATCAGTAAGAATGTTCTAGAGAGAAGAATACAGAGTCAGGTTGTTCTAGACTAGAAATGATCAATAAGAATGTTCTAGAGAGAAGAATGCAGAGCCAGGTTGTTCTAGACTAGAAATGATCAGTAAGAATGTTCTAGAGAGAAGAATGCAGAGTCAGGTTGTTCTAGACTAAACATGATGCGTACGAATGTTCTAGAGAGAAGAATACAGAGTCAGGTTGTTCTAGACTAGAAATGATCAGTAAGAATGTTCTAGAGAGAAGAATGCAGAGTCAGGTTGTTCTAGACTAGACATTATCAGTAAGAATGTTCTAGAGAGAAGAATGCAGAATCAGGTTGTTCTAGACTAGAAATGATCAGTAAAAATGTTCTAGAGAGAGGAATGCAGAATCAGGTTGTTCTAGACAACACTAGATATGATCAGTAAGAGTGTTCTAGAGAGAAGAATACAGAGTCAGGTTGTTCTAGACTAGAGTAAGTGCTTGAAGGAGGAATGTAGTAATGCACAGAGTGTGACTTGTGACTCACCTTCTGTAGACTTAGCTTATACCTTCCACTGTTACTAGAGATGTATGTGGGGCCCTGTGTTTTGGTTTTCTCATTTTGGTAAAACCACCCTTGCATATTTTTGTTTTGCATCTGAGCTTTGATAAAAAATGGCTATAAACTGCCAAACTCCAGTCATTTGGGCTTATTTTTCAATAACATTATTTTCCTATCACAGCAGAACAAACACACAGCAAATATTTCTGTTTAAAACTGTTACAAATTAGTAATGTATTAGAGCAATAGCCAAACAAAAATATATTCATCCACAAGGAGGTGCAGTTTTAAAAACTAAGCACTTCAGTGACAGGGTCTGCCACTTTTCAGTGCTTGCTTTGTTAGGGCCCCTGCAAACCACTCTTTTGGAAGAGCTATTTGCGATTATTAATGAGGTTGATCATGAGGGTGTTGGTGGTGGAGAGTGCTTGTACTGGTCCATACTGCTTGTTATTATTTTACAGGATTTTTTTCACGTTTTGATAAATAAGTTGCATGAATTCTCTGAATCTGAAGTTCTGAACAAAGTGCCAATTTTTTTTTCCCTTAATATAGAAATATCTCCCTGACTTTTCCTGCTCTGGGGCTGCAAGAGAAACTCTGCTGAAAATCCAGAAATTAGTGCGGCTCAATGTTCATGGCTATTTAAATACTACAAACCTTACATCAGGCTTAATAACCAGATTTATGAGCCTAATGTAGCTGTATATTCTCCATGGGGTGTTGTTGGGAATTATGTGGGTGGCTCCGATTTGTCTCCGTCATCCCCTTCCAGACAGGTTACAGTTCTATGAATGAATACGATGAACCTTGTGTAAGCCGGAAGAAACGATATTTCTGATTTGTCGGGGGAACCCGGGCGACTGCCTGGCACTCCCTGTAAGCCCGGGCCAATGATGTGGCATTTTCTCACAAAAGGGGTAATTTATCAATGTTTGGAGAGAGACAAAGTACCAACCAATCAGCTCTTGCCAGCAATATAAAATGACAGAGGATGGGATGCACTAAATAGTTTTGCTGCAATTCCCATACTGTATGTACTAATCCCCGGACACTGGATTTCCAATGTGGAGGGTAACGCAGACAAAAGCTGCATTGCCAAATAGAAGCCTAGGTGATGTCGAGGTATCTGATTGTACTCTTTCCAGCATGCCTTGCAACCCCCGCGTCGCTCTCTGCATGCATAGGAGGAGTCTGGGGGCCGGCGGCCATCGCATTGCATTACTAATCACATGTATAATAACATATGGAATTAGTATTGGCACAAGGCTGGTACATCCTGCCCAGAAGCTAGTACTCTATCACTCTCCATCTTATCTCTTTGCAAGCGTTGATCAATCTCCTTCAGAAAAATTTGATGATGAAACTGCTGAATTTTATCACCAAAAGGCTGCGGAACATCTGTAGGGAGCAAACCTCCCAACATTTATAGTCTGAATACGCATGACCCAAAAAGGAGGTGGAGCTACCATTCAGGTGGGCATGGTCTCTGGTGGATGGGCATGGTCTTACACTTTTGTCATGCCCCGCCCTCCCTCCCTGCACTGTAGAGATGTCTATTCCCTGATCACATTTTGTTCTGAGCAGTGGAGATCTCTGTCTCTCCTCAACTTCCCCGCCACGCGCCGTCTGGACACTGTGACCCATGGGGGGGGGGGGGGGGGCAGCGGGGACAGTCTAATAAGCCGGATAGTTGGGAGGTATAGTCCTATGTCCTGGGACGGTGGGGTGGGAGTGGGGTTTTGGAAAGTCTTTGTTTCCATGGTAAATGCACATTGGTTGGTTTCCTATTGGTTGCAGTTGCCTTTCAGAAAAGCTCTCAGCAAATATAGTTTTACCTAGCGATGGACAAACCGCTACGCTGGGGCAGGTTTGACCATGTCTAAGACCATCTGAGCAATTCCACTGACAGGCGACGTCCTGACATAAATAGAGATGTGTTATTTCCATCTCATGTTTCCTGTCCTGGGGGACAACACTGGCCCCTCTTACCCCCTGCCCCCTATATCTGTATCACACACACACAGGGGCCTGACTGCTTTGCAGACTCCTCCAGAGTCCTGACTGTGTAAACGCTGATAGATGGGATTGAGAGGCGCCGGTGCCTTGCGCTGCTCACTGCCACTCACTGTATAAATAACTGGCTGATCTGGATTCCCTGGGAGAGTGCAATGTGTTTGCTTTGGCTGGATAATGGGTACTTAGTGTCCTCCTCTGCAAACATAGGACTGACGCCTCCAAGGTGGGTTCGTCCCCTATTCGCACTTCATTCAAGGTGATATTTAGAGAAACTCTGTTATCATATGTACAATATATATATATATATATATATATATATATATATATATATATATATATTCTGATATTAATTATAGGTAACAAATGGACTTCATTGAGGAACTTCAAATGAATTGGAGATGCAGCACAGCACTAGACTTTTAGCTTTAGAGAGAACTGTTTTTTTTTTTTTTTTTAAATAATAGATTTTTAAATAATAGATTTTTAAATAATAGATTTTTATTAGGTCTCCAATGAGGTACAAAACAAAGGGAAACATACATGGGCATTGATGCCAAATGGCATGAGGCATACAACAATCAGTAACGTTGGCACAGCAGCTAACGTCTGTCAGACAGTACTAGAATGTTGAATAGGTAGGCCCAAGCAGAAATTTGGGGACCAGTATTTTGGAACAGTGGAGAACTGTTTTTAATTGATCTTATTACTCCCTTATTTTATTCCAGGTGGTGGATAGGAACCAAAAACGCACAGAAAAATCCACAGGAAAGAAAAATCACAAAAACTAATATTATAAAAAATTGCAGACAAAAAAACAAAAAAGGATCTTGTTTTAAGATAAACAGTCACAGAGAGGCCCACTAGACCTTTTGGGATATTTAGGGGGTTATTCTGGTTCACTTGCAAAAGGCACAATCATGGACAAAACCATGTGCACTCTAGGTGGGGCTGATGTAACATGTGCAGACAGAGTTAGATTTGGGTGGGGGGTGACTTTAAACTGATATCTATATTGCAGCGTAAAAATAAATCAGCCAGTATTTACCCTGCACAGAAACAATAAAACACCAAAACTCAGCTCTCTTTGCTCATGTTACATCAGCCCCACCTGCAGTGTATATGGTTTCATCCATACTTCATCCATACTTGCCTACTTTTGAAAAGTAGTTTCAGGGAGAAAATAGATCACTCTGTAAGGCATTGCGTGGTGCGCCGTTGAGGGGGGCATATCACATTCTACCCAAGGGGCGTGTCTACTGTCACTCAATGGTGTGTCCTGCAGTGGCAGGTAAAAACCAAATTACCAAGCGAAGTATTGGCTGATATCACAGCTACATTACACAGGAGAGCTACACACTAACATCCCAGCTACATCAGGGTTGCCGACTTTTAAAAGCTCCTCTCCGGGAGAAGCCTGGAGAGGAGACTTTCAGCAGGAGTTTGGGGGTGGGGCTTAAACATGACATCATTAAGCCCTGCCCCCATAAAGGAAAGTTACTCAGTTTGCCTAACTACGTGGAGGGGGCGGGGCTAAATGACGTGCTTATGATGCTTTAGCCCCGCTCCCTCCCTGGAGATCTCAGACATAAGGTAATTTAAACGCCGCGGTCAGTGGGGGTGGGCGCAATCGGGGGGGGGGAGCGGGGGGCCAGGAGGGTGACCCCATTTTTGGGACACCCTCCCGGCCGTTCAAGGAGGGTAGGCAACCCTGAGCTACATTACACAGGAGGGCTACACACTGACATCACAGCTACATTACACAGGAGGGCTACACACTGACATCACAGCTACATTACACAGGAGAGCTACACACTGACATCACAGCTACATTACACAGGAGAGCTACACACAGACATCACAGCTGCATTACACAGGAGGGCTACACACCGACATCACAGCTACATTACACAGGAGGGCTACACACTGACATCACAGCTGCATTACACAGGAGAGCTACACACTGACATCACAGCTGCATTACACAGGATGGCTACACACTGACATCACAGCTATATTACACAGGAGGGCTACACACTGACATCACAGCTGCATTACACAAGAGGTCTACACACTGACATCACAGCTGCATTACACAGGAGGGCTACACACTGACATCACAGCTACATTACAAAGGAGAGCTACACACTGACATCACAGCTACATTACACAGGAGGGCTACACACCGACATCGCAGCTACATTACACAGGAGAGCTACACACTGACATCACAGCTACATTACAAAGGAGGGCTACGCACTGACATCACAGCTACATTACACAGGAGGGCTACACACTGACATCACAGCTACATTACACAGGAGAGATACACACCGACATCAAAGCTACATTACACAGGAGAGCTACACACTGACATCACAGCTACATTACACAGGAAGTCTACACACTGACATCACAGCTACATTACACAGGAGGGCTACACACTGACATCACAGCTACATTACACAGGAGGGCTACACACCGACATCACAGCTACATTACACAGGAGAGCTACACACCGACATCACAGCTACATTACACAGGAGAGCTACACACAGACATCACAGCTACATTACACAGGAGGGCTACACACCGACATCACAACTACATTACACAGGAGGGCTACATACTGACATCACAGCTACATTACACAATAGGGCTACACACTGACATCACAGCTATATTACACAGGAGGGTGATACAGTGACATCACAGCTACATTACACAGGAGGGCTACACACTGACATGACAGCTACATTACACAGGGGGGCTACACACTGACATCACAGCTACATTACACAGGAGGGCTACATACTGACGTCACAGCTACATTACACAGGAGGGTTACACACTGACATCACAGCTACATAACACAGGTGGGCTACACACTGACATCACAGCTACATTACACAGCTGCATTACACAGGAGGGCTACACACCGACATCACAGCTCCATTACACAGAAGGGCTACACAATGACATCACAGCTACATTACACAGGAGGGCTACACAATGACATCACAGCTACATTACACAGGAGGGTTCTACACATTGACATCACAGCTACATTACACAGGAGGGCTACACACTGACATCACAGCTACATTACACAGGAGGGCTACACACTGACATCACAGCTACATTACACAGGAGGGCTACACAATGACATCACAGCTACATTACAGAGGAGGGCTACACACTGACATCACAGCTACATTACACAGGAGGGCTACATACTGACGTCACAGCTACATTACACAGGAGGGCTACACACAGACATCACAGCTACATTACACAGGAGGGCTACACACTGACATCACAGCTACATTACACAACTGCATTACACAGGAGGGCTACACACCGACATCAAAGCTACATTACACAGAAGGGCTACACAATGACATCACATCTACATTACACATGAGGGCTACACAATGACATCACAGCTACATTACACAGGAGGGCTACACATTGACATCACAGCTACATTACGCAGGAGGGCTACACACTGACATCACAGCTACATTACACAGGAGGGCTACACACTGACATCACAGCTACATTACACAGGAGAGCTACACACTGACATCACAGCTACATTACACAGGAGGGCTACACACTGACATCACAGCTATATTACACTGAAGGGCTACACATTGACATCACAGCTGCATTACACAAGAGGGCTACACACTGACATCACAGCTACATTACACAGGAGGGCTTCACACTGACATCACAGCTACATTACACAGTAGGGCTACACACTGACTTCACAGCTGCATTACACAGGAGGGCTACACACTGACATCACAGCTACATTACAAAGGAGAGCTACACACTGACATCACAGCTGCATTACACAGGAGGGCTACACACTGACATCACAGCTACATTACACAGGAGAGCTACACACTGACATCACAGCTACATTACACAGGAGGGCTACACACTGACATCACAGCTACATTACACAGGAGAGCTACACACTGACATCACAACTGCATTACACAGGAGGGCTACGCACTGACATCACAGCTACATTACACAGGAGGGCTACGCACCGACATCAAAGCTACATTACACAGGAGGGCTACGCACCGACATCACAGCTACATTACACAGGAGAGCTACACACTGACATCACAGCTACATTACACAGGAGGGCTACGCACCGACATCACAGCTACATTACACAGGAGGGCTACGCACCGACATCACAGCTACATTACACAGGAGGGCTACGCACCGACATCACAGCTACATTACACAGGAGGGCTACACACTGACATCACAGCTACATTACAAAGGAGGGCTACGCACTGACATCACAGCTACATTACACAGGAGGGCTACACACTGACATCACAGCTACATTACTCAGGAGGGCTACACACCGACATCACAGCTACATTACACAGGAGAGCTACACACTGACATCCCAGCTACATTACACAGGAGGACTACACACCGACATCACAGCTACATTACACATGAGGGCTACACACCTACATAAGAGCTACATTACACACAAGGGCTACACACCGACATCAGAGCTACATTACACAGGAAGGCTACACACCGACATCAGAGCTACATTACACAGGAGGGCTACACACTGACATCACAGCTACATTACACAGGAGGGCTACACACTGACATCACAGCTACATTACACAGGAGAGCTACACACTGACATCACAGCTACATTATACAGGAGGGCTACACACTGACATCACAGCTATATTACACAGGAGGGCTACACACTGACATCACAGCTACATTACACAACTGCATTACACAGGAGGGCTACACACCGACATCAAAGCTACATTACACAGAAGGGCTACACAATGACATCACATCTACATTACACATGAGGGCTACACAATGACATCACAGCTACATTACACAGGAGGGCTACACATTGACATCACAGCTACATTACGCAGGAGGGCTACACACTGACATCACAGCTACATTACACAGGAGGGCTACACACTGACATCACAGCTACATTACACAGGAGAGCTACACACTGACATCACAGCTACATTACACAGGAGGGCTACACACTGACATCACAGCTACATTACACAGGAGGGCTACACACTGACATCACAGCTACATTACACAGGAGGGCTAGACACTGACATCACAGCTACATTACACAGGAGGGCTACACACCGACATCACAGCTACATTACACACGAGGGCTACACACTGACATCACAGCTACATTACACAGGAGAGCTACACACTGACATCCCAGCTACATTATACAGGAGGGCTACACACTGACATCACAGCTATATTACACTGAAGGGCTACACATTGACATCACAGCTGCATTACACAAGAGGGCTACACACTGACATCACAGCTACATTACACAGGAGGGCTTCACACTGACATCACAGCTACATTACACAGTAGGGCTACACACTGACTTCACAGCTGCATTACACAGGAGGGCTACACACTGACATCACAGCTACATTACAAAGGAGAGCTACACACTGACATCACAGCTGCATTACACAGGAGGGCTACACACTGACATCACAGCTACATTACACAGGAGAGCTACACACTGACATCACAGCTACATTACACAGGAGGGCTACACACTGACATCACAGCTACATTACACAGGAGAGCTACACACTGACATCACAACTGCATTACACAGGAGGGCTACGCACTGACATCACAGCTACATTACACAGGAGGGCTACGCACCGACATCAAAGCTACATTACACAGGAGGGCTACGCACCGACATCACAGCTACATTACACAGGAGAGCTACACACTGACATCACAGCTACATTACACAGGAGGGCTACGCACCGACATCACAGCTACATTACACAGGAGGGCTACGCACCGACATCACAGCTACATTACACAGGAGGGCTACGCACCGACATCACAGCTACATTACACAGGAGGGCTACACACTGACATCACAGCTACATTACAAAGGAGGGCTACGCACTGACATCACAGCTACATTACACAGGAGGGCTACACACTGACATCACAGCTACATTACTCAGGAGGGCTACACACCGACATCACAGCTACATTACACAGGAGAGCTACACACTGACATCCCAGCTACATTACACAGGAGGACTACACACCGACATCACAGCTACATTACACATGAGGGCTACACACCTACATAAGAGCTACATTACACACAAGGGCTACACACCGACATCAGAGCTACATTACACAGGAAGGCTACACACCGACATCAGAGCTACATTACACAGGAGGGCTACACACTGACATCACAGCTACATTACACAGGAGGGCTACACACTGACATCACAGCTACATTACACAGGAGAGCTACACACTGACATCACAGCTACATTATACAGGAGGGCTACACACTGACATCACAGCTATATTACACAGGAGGGCTACACACTGACATCACAGCTGCATTACACAAGAGGGCTACACACTGACATCACAGCTGCATTACACAGGAGGGCTACACACTGACATCACAGCTACATTACACAGGAGAGCTACACACCGACATCAAAGCTACATTACACAGGAGGGCTACACAATGACATCACAGCTACATTACACAGGAGGGCTACACATTGACATCACAGCTAGATTACGCAGGAGAGCTACACACTGACATCGCAGCTACATTACACAGGAGGGCTACACACTGACATCACAGCTACATTACACAGAAGGGCTAAACAATGACATTACACAGGAGAGCTACACACTGACATCACAGCTACATTACACAGGAGGGCTACGCACTGACATCACAGCTACATTACACAGGAGGGCTACACACTGACATCACAGCTACATTACACAGCTGCATTACACAGGAGGGCTACACACCAACATCACAGCTACATTACACAGAAGGGCTACACAATGACATCACAGCTACATTACACAGGAGGGCTACACATTGACATCACAGCTAGATTACGCAGGAGAGCTACACACTGACATCGCAGCTACATTACACAGGAGGGCTACACACTGACATCACAGCTACATTACACAGAAGGGCTAAACAATGACATCACAGCTACATTACAGAGGAGGGCTACACACTGACATCACAGCTACATTACACAGGAGGGCTACATACTGACGTCACAGCTACATTACACAGGAGGGCTACACACAGACATCACAGCTACATTACACAGGAGGGCTACACACTGACATCACAGCTACATTACACAACTGCATTACACAGGAGGGCTACACACCGACATCACAGCTACATTACACAGAAGGGCTACACAATGACATCACAGCTACATTACACAGGAGGGCTACACATTGACATCACAGCTAAATTACGCAGGAGGGCTACACACTGACATCACAGCTACATTACACAGGAGGGCTACACACTGACATCACAGCTACATTACACAGGAGAGCTACACACTGACATCACAGCTACATTACACAGGAGGGCTACACACTGACATCACAGCTACATTACACAGAATGGCTACACAATGACATCACAGCTACATTACAGAGGAGGGCTACACACTGACATCACAGCTACATTACACAGTAGGGCTACACACTGACATCACAGCTGCATTACACAGGAGGGCTACACACTGACATCACAGCTACATTACACAGGAGGGCTACACACTGACATCACAGCTACATTACACAGTAGGGCTACACACTGACATCACAGCTACTTTACACAGGAGGGCTACACTCTCACATCACAGCTACATTACACACGAGGGTGTTAATGTCGATATGTTATGACCAAAGAACAATAAGTGAAAAGCGTAGTTTACGTATTATGTTCGTAACCTGCGTACCTCTTATACCTAGCTACGTGCGAACAAAACGTAGCGCAGTCGTAGCGTACCTTTATTGTGTGTAATACACCGAAGAACCAATACCTTAATAAGAGATCCCTTCGCAGTACTTTGTCTCTAATCTGCGAATACACCTTTAAGGACAGTGTCCGTAATATACCTTGTCGCTATATGCGAAATAACAGACGAGACCACAGTATAGAAGTAAGGAGATAGAAACTCCGTAAATTATGTATTAAAGTCCCTAATGGACAAAAGGGGGTTACAGGAATAGAAAATAACAGGTATAACAAGTGATGCAATAGTCTAACAATAAGTATAATAATCAAGCTCTACTAGGGGAAGAAAAACAGACACAGGATACAATCAGCCAACAATACAATAAAAGAAAGTACAGTGAATGCAACCGTTTACCGTCTCATCAAATATGCGCAGCGCAGTCCGGTCGGAGCTCACTATGTTCAGGTTTGAACTATAGTCCGGTCAATGGTCAGGGAAAGGAAGATGTGCCGAAGTGACCAAGGCCGCCCTGGGTCACCTATCTTATAGGGTCAGAAAGGGGAGGTCAAAGGCCATTCCTATTGGTCAGGGTTCGTATGTCAAGTCCTCTGTGATTGGGGTAAAATGATGCACCTGGTTTGGATAGGTGCAGGGGAGTGACCTTTGGAGTCCTTTGTCTGTTGGTATCGTCGTCAGGGGTTGTAAATAGCAGTAAGAACCGGTTACAACTAGATTCTTTTGTTATACACTTTTTAACAGAATATGGATTTTGTCCATAACTATCGGACCGTATGAATAGCGAAATATTCGCAATGACCGGAATACTGCGCATAAAAAACGGAACGTAACGGTACTAAACATTATACAGACGGATGTATGCAATGCTAACTAAGCTATGTGTGGTGCTCTAAACCTTTAACTATTATTTTATTTAGTGTAAGTATGTTATTATGAATTTATGTGTAATAGTATGGCTGCGCTTCTGGTCCACTTTGTCACACAGACTCGGGTATGGAAACTTTATTTGCGCAACTAAAATGGCGGCCATACTATCCTAAAATGGCGTGTGTGCAACTCGACTTTAACAAGGGCTACACACTGACATCACCGCTACATTACGCAGCTGTGCTTAAATTTTAGGGCAGTGGGAGCCACTCACAAAATGCGGGAGGGTAGGAAAGTCTGCTCCCCATATTACACAGCACATTGCACACATCATATTATACATCATGGACTTACCACATGCAGTGCGCCACACGGACCTCCGCCCATCATTAAACAATTCATAAGGCAGCCCGCAACTTCAGTGTGTGCAGGCGCCGAGGCGCGTCTGTAGCCGTCATACGTCATAGCCAGTGGCCAAGAAAAGGACCAGCTGATCGGAGGTCTTACTGTTAGTGCGCTAAACGGCAGCTGATCGGAGGTCTTACTGTTAGTGCGCTAATCGGCAGCTGATCGTAGGTCTTACTGTTAGTGCGCTAAATGGCAGCTGATCGGAGGTCTTACTGTTAGTGCAGTAATCGGCAGCTGATCGGAGGTCTTACTGTTAGTGCTCTAATCGGCAGCTGATCGAAGGTCTTACTGTTAGTGCTCTAATCGGTAGCTTATCGGAGGTCTTACTGTTAGTGTGCTAATCGGCAGCTGATCTGAGGTCTTACTGTTAGTGCTCTAATCGGCAGCTGATCGGATGTCTTACTGTTAGTGCTCTAATCGGCAGCTGATCGGAGGTCTTACTGTTAGTGCGCTAATCGGCAGCTGATCGGAGGTCTTACTGTTAGTGCGCTAATCGGCAGCTGATCGGAGGTCCTACTGTTAGTGCTCTAATCGGCAGCTGATCGGAGGTCTTACTGTTAGTGCTCTAATCGGCAGCGGATCGGAGGTCTTACTGTTAGTGCGCTAATCGGCAGCTGATCGGAGGTTTTACTGTTAGTGCTCTAATCGGCAGCTGATCGGAGGTTTTACTGTTAGTGCTCTAATCGGCAGCTGATCGGAGGTTTTACTGTTAGTGCTCTAATCGGCAGCTGATCGGAGGTCTTACTGTTAGTGCGCTAATCGGCAGCTGATCGGAGGTCTTACTGTTAGTGCGCTAATCGGCAGCTGATCGGATGTCTTACTGTTAGTGCTCTAATCGGCAGCTGATCGGAGGTCTTACTGTTAGTGTGCTAATCAGCAGCTGATCGGAGGTCTTACTGTTAGTGCTCTAATCGGCAGCTGATCGGAGGTCTTACTGTTAGTGCGCTAATCGGCAGCTGATCGGAGGTTTTACTGTTAGTGCTCTAATCGGCAGCTGATCGGAGGTCTTACTGTTAGTACTCTAATCGGCAGCTGATCGGAGGTCTTACTGTTAATGCGCTAATCGGCAGCTGATCGGAGGTCTTACTGTTAATGCGCTAATCGGCAGCTGATCGGAGGTCTTACTGTTAGTGCTCTAATCGGCAGCTGATCAGAGGTCTTACTGTTAGTGTGCTAATCGGCAGCTGATCGGAGGTCTTACTGTTAGTGCTCTAATCGGCAGCTGATCGGAGGTCTTACTGTTAATGCGCTAATTGGCAGCTGATCGGAGGTCTTACTGTTAGTACGCTAATCGGCAGATGATCGGAGGTCTTACTGTTAGTGCGCTAATCGGCAGCTGATCGGAGGTCTTACTGTTAGTGCGCTAATCGGCAGCTGATCGGATGTCTTACTGTTAGTGCTCTAATCGGCAGCTGATCGGATGTCTTACTGTTAGTGCTCTAATTGGCAGCTGATCGGAGGTCTTACTGTTAGTGCGCTAATCGGCAGCTGATCGGAGGTCTTACTGTTAGTGCGCTAATCGGCAGCTGATCGGAGGTCTTACTGTTAGTGCTCTAATCGGCAGCTGATCGGAGGTCTTACTGTTAGTGTGCTAATCGGCAGCTGATCGGAGGTTTTACTGTTAGTGCTCTAATCGGCAGCTGATCGGAGGTCTTACTGTTAGTGCTCTAATCGGCAGCTGATTGGAGGTCTTACTGTTAATGCGCTAATCGGCAGCTGATCGGAGGTCTTACTGTTAATGCGCTAATCGGCAGCTGATCGGAGGTCTTACTGTTAGTGCTCTAATCGGCAGCTGATCAGAGGTCTTACTGTTAGTGCGCTAATCGGCAGCTGATCGGAGGTCTTACTGTTAGTGCTCTAATCGGAGGTCTTACTGTTAGTGCGCTAATCGGCAGATGATCGGAGGTCTTACTGTTAGTGCGCTAATCGGCAGCTGATCGGAGGTCTTACTGTTAGTGCGCTAATCGGCAGCTGATTGGATTTCTTACTGTTAGTGCGCTAATCGGCAGCAGATCGGAGGTCTTACTGTTAGTGCGCTAATCGGCAGCTGAATGGAGGTCTTACTGTTAGTGCGCTAATCGGCAGCTGATCGGAGGTCTTACTGTTAGTGCTCTAATCGGCAGCTGATCGGAGGTCTTACTGTTAGTGCGCTAATCGGCAGATGATCGGAGGTCTTACTGTTAGTGCGCTAATCGGCAGCTGATCGGAGGTCTTACTGTTAGTGCGCTAATCGGCAGCTGATCGGAGGTCTTACTGTTAGTGCGCTAATCGGCAGCTGATCGGAGGTCTTCCTGTTAGTGCGCTAATCGGCAGCTGATCGGAGGTCTTCCTGTTAGTGCGCTAATCGGCAGCTGATTCATCCTTTTCGTCAGACTGCCTAGCATCGTGACCGGCAACAGGTGTCTGTGATCAAGGGAGAGTGTAACCATGGAGGCGAGTCAGAGGGCGAGTAGCAGCGGCGGGCCTGCAGGACAAAGACTCGCCAGATGATGACATCATCATCTTGCGAGCGTCAGGCTGTGGAGGCAGGTGCAGCGGCGGACGGGGGACTCGGTACTGGCCACTGGGGAGAGGATGGAGGGCAGGAGGCTTTTTCAAATACCCGGATTCCGGGAGAATCCTGGAATCTGGGAGACTGGAAAAGCCTCCTTTAGAGTTGCCACCCAAAACGGGAGTGTCCCGGAAATCCGGGAGAGGTGGCAACCTTAAACAGAGGACCAGGAAGGAAGAGCTGGCCTGGCTGACACACAGAGCCCATTGTGGTGGGCGGAGCCAGCCTCAAGGAAGCCACGGAAGCCAGCTCTCTGCTCCCAAAGCGGAGACTTCTGGACTGTGCACACAGCAGCTCAGCCACCTCTACCGACAACCCCCACGGTGACTTCACCATGTAGGCACCGCCCGACAGTTCCAGACATGCGCATGCTCAGTCCGAAATTACACAGAATGGGTCCTGAAAACTGGAAGTATACCAGGGCAGCGGGAGGCTCAGGCACAAATCGGGAGCCTCCCTCTGAATTCGGGAGGGTGGGTAAATCTGTGAAAATCCTACAGACAACTGATGTTCTGCCCAGGTAACTCTGTAGGAATACTCGGCAATTGTGTATATAAAATCTAATGTAATTCTAACTGGCGGAATAATCTCATCCATACTCAGGGATGTCAGCAGGGCCGCTGTTATTATGCTGGGATGTAGTCTCTGAGTAGCTGTGCTGCCACCACATCCACTCGGGCACAGCCACCTGCTTCCCTGAGAGACCGCCGCCTGTGCAGTAAATGGGAGATGCCACCTCTGTCGTCCAGCATAACCTAGAGGTGCAGTGAGATGGTCCAGCCACGGGCTAGGGGTATGGTCAGAAGTTGTTAGACCAACTCCTTATGTCCCTCCCAGCTTTCTGTATTAAGCGCTTAGTTTTGTGTTCTTATTTGCTTTTCTCTACTTCATTGAAGGTCTGCAATGCGCCACTAGCACGGGGAGAAGGTACTGTCCGCATGCGAGTCTCACTCTCAATAGAGTAAAAAAAAACAGCCCCCCCCCCCACAGTGAAAATCAATGGAGTGCTGTGAGGCTACGACTCTTCAGTTAGGCCTCAACCTCTTTTCAGGCACAGCGGGTGGTGAGATTTACTATGATGAGCAACCCATATGAGGAGTAGTACACGGACACTTCCTCTGCTTCCCAGCTGTATTGTGTACTGAGCATTGTGCTTCTGTTACCTGTGCTGTTGTAGTGTCTCAGTCAATGTAATGTACTGTGTCTCCTGTATTGTACTAATGTGTGCTCTATGTACAGCGCTGCCCCTGGTAGTACACGCAAACCTCCTCTGCTTCCCTACATCCCAGCTGTATTGTGTACTGAGCATTGTGCTGCTGTTACCTGTGCTGTTGTAGTGTCTCAGTCACTGTAATGTTCTGTGTCCCCTGTATTGTACTAATGTGTGCCCTATGTACAGCGCTGCCCTGGTAGTATACGGACACCTCCTCTGCTTCCCTACATCCCAGATGTATTGTGTACTGAGCATTGTGCTGCTGTTACCTGTGCTGTTGTAGTGTCTCAGTCACTGTAATGTTCTGTGTCCTCTGTATAGTACTAATGTGTGCCCTATGTACGGCGCAGCCCCTGGCAGTACACAGACACCTCCTCTGCTTCCCTAAATCCCAGCAGTATTGTGTACTGAGCATTGTGCTGCTGTTACCTGTGCTGTTGTAGTGTCTCAGTCACTGTAATGTTCTGTGTCCCCTGTATTGTACTAATGTGTGCCCTATGTACAGGACTGCCCCTGGTAGTACACGAACACTTCCTCTGCTTCCCAGCTGTATTGTGTACTGAGCATTGTGCTGCTGTTACCTGTGCTGTTGTAGTGTCTCAGTCACTGTAATGTTCTGTGTTCCCTGTATTGTACTAATGTGTGCCCTACGTACAGCACTGCCCCTGGTAGTACACAGACACTTCCTCTGCTTCCCTACATCCCAGCTGTATTGTGTACTGAGCATTGTGCTGCTGTTACCTGTGCTGTTGTAGTGTCTCAGTCACTGTAATGTTCTGTGTCCCCTGTATTGTACTAATGTGTGCCCTATGTACGGCGCTGCCCCTGGTAGTACACAGACACCTCCTCTGCTTCCCTACATCCCAGCTGTATTGTGTACTGATTATTGTGCTGCTGTTACCTGTGCTGTTGTAGTGTCTCAGTCACTGTAATGTTCTGTGTCCCCTGTATTGTACTAATGTGTGCTCTATGTACGGTGCTGCCCCTGGTAATACACAGACACCTCCTCTGCTTCCCTACATCCCAGCTGTATTGTGTACTGAGCATTGTGCTGCTGTTACCTGTGCTGTTGTAGTGTCTCAGTCACTGTAATGTTCTGTGTCCCCTGTATTGTACTAATGTGTGCCCTATGTACAGCGCTGTCCCTGGTAGTACACGGACACCACATCTGCTTCCCGACATCCCAGCTGTATTGTAATAATGTGTGCTCTATGTACCGCGCTGCCCCTGGTAGTACACGGAACCCTCCTCTGCTTCCCTACATCCCAGCTGTATTGTACTAATGTGTGCCCTATGTACAGTGCTGTCCCTGGTAGTACACTGACACCTCCTCTGCTTCCCTACATCCCAGCTGTATTGTGTACTGAGCATTGTGCTGCTGTTACCTGTGCTGTTGTAGTGTCTCAGTCACTGTAATGTTCGGTGTCCCCTGTATTGTACTAATGTGTGCCCTATGTATGGTGCTGCCCCTGGTAGTACACTGACACCTCCTCTGCTTCCCTACATCCCAGCTGTATTGTGTACTGAGCATTGTGCTGCTGTTACCTGTGCTGTACTAGTGTCTCAGTCACTGTAATGTTCTGTGTCCCCTGTATTGTACTAATGTGTGCCCTATGTACAGTGCTGTCCCTGGTAGTACACCAACACCTCCTCTGCTTCCCTACATCCCAGCTGTATTGTGTACTGAGCATTGTGCTGCTGTTACCTGTGCTGTTGTAGTGTCTCAGTCACTGTAATGTTCTGTGTCCCCTGTATTGTACTAATGTGTGCCCTATGTACGGCGCTGCCCCTGGTAGCACACGGACACCTCCTCTGCTTCCCGACATCCCAGCTGTATTGTAATAATGTGTGCTATATGTACCGCGCTGCCCCTGGTAGTACACGGAACCCTCCTCTGCTTCCCTACATCCCAGCTGTATTGTGTACTGAGCATTGTGCTGCTGTTACCTGTGCTGTTGTAGTGTCTCAGTCACTGTAATGTTCGGTGTCCCCTGTATTGTACTAATGTGTGCCCTATGTACAGCGCTGCCCCTGGTAGTACACGGGCACCTCCTCTGCTTCTCTACATCCCAGCTGTATTGTGTACTGAGCATTGTTTTGCGGTTACCTGTGCTGTTGTAGTGTCTCAGTCACTGTAATGCTCTGTGTCCCCTGTATTGTACTAATGTGTGCCCTATGTGCGGTGTTGCCCCTGGTAGTACACAGACACCTCCTCTGCTTCCCTACATCCCAGCTGTATTGTGTACTGAGCATTGTGCTGCTGTTACCTGTGCTGTTGTAGTGTATCAGTCACTGTAATGTTCTGTGTCCCCTGTATTGTACTCATGTGTGCCCTATGTACAGCACTGCCCCTGGTAGTACACGGACACTTCCTCTGCTTCCCTACATCCCAGCTGTATTGTGTACTGAGCATTGTGCTGCTGTTACCTGTGCTGTTGTAGTGTCCTGTGTCCCCTGTATTGTACTAATGTGTGCCCTATGTACGGCGCTGCCCCTGATAGTACACGGACACTTCCTCTGCTTCCCAGCTGTATTGTGTACTGAGCATTGTGCTGCTGTTACCTGTGCTGTTGTAGTGTCTCAGTCACTGTAATGTTCTGTGTCCCCTGTATTGTACTAATGTGTGCCCTATGTACGGCGCTGCCCCTGGTAGTACACGGACACCTCCTCTGCTTCCCTACATCCCAGCTGTATTGTGTACTGAGCAGTGTGCTGCTGTTACCTGTGCTGTTGTAGTGTCTCAGTCACTGTAATGTTCTATGTCCCCTGTATTGTACTAATGTGTGCCCTATGTACAGCACTGCCCCTGGTAGTACACGGACTTTTCCTCTGCTTCCCTACATCCCAGCTGTATTGTGTACTGAGCATTGTGCTGCTGTTACCTGTGCTGTTGTAGTGTCTCAGTCACTGTAATGTTCTGTGTCCCCTGTATTGTACTAATGTGTGCCCTATGTACAGCACTGCACCTGGTAGTACACGGACACTTCCTCTGCTTCCCTACATCCCAGCTGTATTGTGTACTGAGCATTGTGCTGCTGTTACCTGTGCTGTTCTAGCGTCTCAGTCACTGTAATGTTCTGTGTCCCCTGTATTGTACTAATGTGTGCCCTATGTACGGCGCTGCCCCTGGTAGTACACGGACACCTCCTCTGCTTCCCTACATCCCAGCTGTATTGCGTGCTGAGCATTGTCCTGCTGTTACCTGTGCTGTTGTAGTGTCTCAGTCACTGTAATGGTCTGTGTCCCCTGTATTGTACTAATGTGTGCCCTATGTACAGCGCTGCCCCTGGTAGTACACGGACACCTCCTCTGCTTCCCTACATCCCAGCTGTATTGTGTACTGAGCATTGTGCTGCTGTTACCTGTGCTGTTGTAGTGTCTCAGTCACTGTAATGTTCTGTGTCCCCTGTATTGTACTAATGTGTGCCCTATGTACAGCACTGCACCTGGTAGTACACGGACACTTCCTCTGCTTCCCTACATCCCAGCTGTATTGTGTACTGAGCATCGTGCTGCTGTTACCTGTGCTGTTGTAGTGTCTCAGTCACTGTAATGTTCTGTGTCCCCTGTATTGTACTAATGTGTGCCCTATGTACAGCACTGCACCTGGTAGTACACGGACACTTCCTCTGCTTCCCAGCTGTATTGTGTACTGAGCATTGTGCTGCTGTTACCTGTGCTGTTGTAGTGTCTCAGTCACTGTAATGTTCTGTGTCCCCTGTATTGTACTAATGTGTGCCCTATGTACGGCGCTGTCCCTTGTAGTACACGGACACCTCCTCTACTTCCCTACATCCCAGCTGTATTGTTTACTGAGCATTGTGCTGTTGTTACCTGTGCTGTTGTAGTGTCTCAGTCACTGTAATGTTCTGTGTCCCCTGTACTGTATTAATATGTGCCCTATGTACAGCGCTGCCCCTGGTAGTACATGGACACCTCTTCTGCTTCCCTACATCCCAGCTGTATTGTGTACTGAGCATTGTGCTGCTGTTACCTGTGCTGTTGTAGTGTCTCAGTCACTGTAATGTTCTGTGTCCCCTGTATTGTACTAATGTGTGCCCTATGTACGGCGCTGCCCCTGGTAGTACACGGACACCTCCTCGGCTTCCCTACATCCCAGCTGTATTGCGTACTGAGCATTGTCCTGCTGTTACCTGTGCTGTTGTAGTGTCTCAGTCACTGTAATGTTCTGTGTCCCCTGTATTGTACTAATGTGTGCCCTATGTACGGCGCTGTCCCTGGTAGTACACGGACACCTCCTCTGCTTCCCTACATCCCAGCTGTATTGTGTACTGAGCATTGTGCTGCTGTTACCTGTGCTGTTGTAGTGTCTCAGTCACTGTAATGTTCTGTTTCCCCTGTATTGTACTAATGTGTGCCCTATGTACAGCACTGCACCTGGTAGTACACGGTCACTTCCTCTGCTTCCCAGCTGTATTGTGTACTGAGCAATGTGCTGCTGTTACCTGTGCTGTTGTAGTGCCCCAGTCACTGTAATGTTCTGTGTCCCCTGTATTGTACTAATGTGTGCCCTATGTACGGCGCTGCCCCTGGTAGTACACGGACACCTCTTCTGCTTCCCTACATCCCAGCTGTATTGTGTACTGAGCAGTGTGCTGCTGTTACCTGTGCTGTTGTAGTGTCTCAGTCACTGTAATGTTCTGTGTCCCCTGTATTGTACTAAAGTGTGCCCTATGTACAGCACTGCCCCTGGTAGTACACGGACACTTCCTCTGCTTCCCTACATCCCAGCTGTATTGTGTACTGAGCATTGTGCTGCTGTTACCTGTGCTTTTGTAGTGTCCTGTGTCCCCTGTATTGTACTAATATGTGCCCTATGTACGGCGCTGCCCCTGGTAGTACACGGACACCTCCTCTGCTTCCTACATCCCAGCTGTATTGTGTACTGAGCATTGTGCTGCTGTTACCTGTGCTGTTGTAGTGTCTCAGTCATTGTAATGTTCTGTGTCCCCTGTATTGTACTAATGTGTGCCCTATGTACGGCGCTGCCCCTGATAGTACACGGACACTTCCTCTGCTTCCCAGCTGTATTGTGTACTGAGCATTGTGCTGCTGTTACCTGTGCTGTTGTAGTGTCTCAGTCACTGTAATGTTCTGTGTCCCCTGTATTGTACTAATGTGTGCCCTATGTACGGCGCTGCCCCTGGTAGTACACGGACACCTCCTCTGCTTCCCTACATCCCAGCTGTATTGTGTACTGAGCAGTGTGCTGCTGTTACCTGTGCTGTTGTAGTGTCTCAGTCACTGTAATGTTCTATGTCCCCTGTATTGTACTAATGTGTGCCCTATGTACAGCACTGCCCCTGGTAGTACACGGACACTTCCTCTGCTTCCCTACATCCCAGCTGTATTGTGTACTGAGCATTGTGCTGCTGTTACCTGTGCTGTTGTAGTGTCTCAGTCACTGTAATGTTCTGTGTCCCCTGTATTGTACTAATGTGTGCCCTATGTACAGCACTGCACCTGGTAGTACACGGACACTTCCTCTGCTTCCCTACATCCCAGCTGTATTGTGTACTGAGCATTGTGCTGCTGTTACCTGTGCTGTTGTAGTGTCTCAGTCACTGTAATGTTCTGTGTCCCCTGTATTGTACTAATGTGTGCCCTATGTACGGCGCTGCCCCTGGTAGTACACGGACACCTCCTCTGCTTCCCTACATCCCAGCTGTATTGCGTACTGAGCATTGTCCTGCTGTTACCTGTGCTGTTGTAGTGTCTCAGTCACTGTAATGGTCTGTGTCCCCTGTATTGTACTAATGTGTGCCCTATGTACAGCGCTGCCCCTGGTAGTACACGGACACCTCCTCTGCTTCCCTACATCCCAGCTGTATTGTGTACTGAGCATTGTGCTGCTGTTACCTGTGCTGTTGTAGTGTCTCAGTCACTGTAATGTTCTGTGTCCCCTGTATTGTACTAATGTGTGCCCTATGTACAGCACTGCACCTGGTAGTACACGGACACTTCCTCTGCTTCAATACATCCCAGCTGTATTGTGTACTGAGCATCGTGCTGCTGTTACCTGTGCTGTTGTAGTGTCTCAGTCACTGTAATGTTCTGTGTCCCCTGTATTGTACTAATGTGTGCCCTATGTACAGCACTGCACCTGGTAGTACACGGACACTTCCTCTGCTTCCCAGCTGTATTGTGTACTGAGCATTGTGCTGCTGTTACCTGTGCTGTTGTAGTGTCTCAGTCACTGTAATGTTCTGTGTCCCCTGTATTGTACTAATGTGTGCCCTATGTACGGCGCTGTCCCTGGTAGTACACGGACACCTCCTCTACTTCCCTACATCCCAGCTGTATTGTTTACTGAGCATTGTGCTGTTGTTACCTGTGCTGTTGTAGTGTCTCAGTCACTGTAATGTTCTGTGTCCCCTGTACTGTATTAATATGTGCACTATGTACAGCGCTGCCCCTGGTAGTACATGGACACCTCTTCTGCTTCCCTACATTCCAGCTGTATTGTGTACTGAGCATTGTGCTGCTGTTACCTGTGCTGTTGTAGTGTCTCAGTCACTGTAATGTTCTGTGTCCCCTGTATTGTACTAATGTGTGCCCTATGTACGGCGCTGCCCCTGGTAGTACACGGACACCTCCTCTGCTTCCCTACATCCCAGCTGTATTGCGTACTGAGCATTGTCCTGCTGTTACCTGTGCTGTTGTAGTGTCTCAGTCACTGTAATGGTCTGTGTCCCCTGTATTGTACTAATGTGTGCCCTATGTACAGCGCTGCCCCTGGTAGTACACGGACACCTCCTCTGCTTCCCTACATCCCAGCTGTATTGTGTACTGAGCATTGTGCTGCTGTAACCTGTGCTGTTGTAGTGTCTCAGTCACTGTAATGTTCTGTGTCCCTTGTATTGTACTAATGTGTGCCCTATGTACGGCGCTGTCCCTGGTAGTACACGGACACCTCCTCTGCTTCCCTACATCCCAGCTGTATTGTGTACTGAGCATTGTGCTGCTGTTACCTGTGCTGTTGTAGTGTCTCAGTCACTGTAATGTTCTGTTTCCCCTGTATTGTACTAATGTGTGCCCTATGTACAGCACTGCACCTGGTAGTACACGGTCACTTCCTCTGCTTCCCAGCTGTATTGTGTACTGAGCATTGTGCTGCTGTTACCTGTGCTGTTGTAGTGCCTCAGTCACTGTAATGTTCTGTGTCCCCTGTATTGTACTAATGTGTGCCCTATGTACAGCACTGCACCTGGTAGTACACGGACACCTCCTCTGCTTCCCAGCTGTATTGTGTACTGAGCATTGTGCTGCTGTTACCTGTGCTGTTGTAGTGTCTCAGTCACTGTAATGTTCTGTGTCCCCTGTATTGTACTAATGTGTGCCCTATGTACAGCGCTGCCCCTGGTAGTACACGGACACCTCCTCTGCTTCCCTACATCCCAGCTGTATTGTGTACTGAGCAGTGTGCTGCTGTTACCTGTGCTGTTGTAGTGTCTCAGTCACTGTAATGTTCTGTGTCCCCTGTATTGTACTAAAGTGTGCCCTATGTACAGCACTGCCCCTGGTAGTACACAGACACTTCCTCTGCTTCCCTACATCCCAGCTGTATTGTGTACTGAGCATTGTGCTGCTGTTACCTGTGCTTTTGTAGTGTCCTGTGTCCCCTGTATTGTACTAATATGTGCCCTATGTACGGCGCTGCCCCTGGTAGTACACGGACACCTCCTCTGCTTCCTACATCCCAGCTGTATTGTGTACTGAGCATTGTGCTGCTGTTACCTGTGCTGTTGTAGTGTCTCAGTCACTGTAATGGTATGTGTACCCTGTATTGTACTAATGTGTGCCCTATGTACAGCACTGCACCTGGTAGTACACGGACACTTCCTCTGCTTCCCTACATCCCAGCTGTATTGTGTACTGAGCATTGTGCTGCTGTTACCTGTGCTGTTGTAGTGTCTCAGTCACTGTAATGTTCTGTGTCCCCTGTATTGTACTAATGTGTGCCCTATGTACGGCGCTGCCCCTGGTAGTACACGGACACCTCCTCTGCTTCCCTACATCCCAGCTGTATTGCGTACTGAGCATTGTCCTGCTTTTACCTGTGCTGTTATAGTGTCTCAGTCACTGTAATGGTCTGTGTCCCCTGTATTGTACTAATGTGTGCCCTATGTACAGCGCTGCCCCTGGTAGTACACGGACACCTCCTCTGCTTCCCTACATCCCAGCTGTATTGTGTACTGAGCATTGTGCTGCTGTTACCTGTGCTGTTATAGTGTCTCAGTCACTGTAATGTTCTGTGTCCCCTGTATTGTACTAATGTGTGCCCTATGTACGGCGCTGTCCCTGGTAGTACACAGACACCTCCTCTGCTTCCCTACATCCCAGCTGTATTGTGTACTGAGCATTGTGCTGCTGTTACCTGTGCTGTTGTAGCGTCTCAGTCACTGTAATGTTCTATGTCCCCTGTATTGTACTAATGTGTGCCCTATGTACAGCACTGCACCTGGTAGTACACGGACACTTCCTCTGCTTCCCTACATCCCAGCTGTATTGTGTACTGAGCATTGTGCTGCCGTTACCTGTGCTGTTGTAGTGTCTCAGTCACTGTAATGTTCTGTGTCCCCTGTATTGTACTAATGTGTGCCCTATGTACAGCACTGCACCTGGTAGTACACGGACCCTTCCTCTGCTTCCCTACATCCCAGCTGTATTGTGTACTGAGCATTGTGCTGCTGTTACCTGTGCTGTTGTAGTGTCTCAGTCACTGTAATGTTCTGTGTCCCCTGTATTGTACTAATGTGTGCCCTATGTACGGCGCTGCCCCTGGTAGTACACGGACACCTCCTCTGCTTCCCTACATCCCAGCTGTATTGTGTACTGAGCATTGTCCTGCTTTTACCTGTGCTGTTATAGTGTCTCAGTCACTGTAATGGTCTGTGTCCCCTGTATTGTACTAATGTGTGCCCTATGTACAGCGCTGCCCCTGGTAGTACACGGACACCTCCTCTGCTTCCCTACATCCCAGCTGTATTGTGTACTGAGCATTGTGCTGCTGTTACCTGTGCTGTTGTAGTGTCTCAGTCACTGTAATGTTCTGTGTCCCCTGTATTGTACTAATGTGTGCCCTATGTACGGCGCTGCCCCTGGTAGTACACGGACACTTCCTCTGCTTCCCTACATCCCAGCTGTATTGTGTACTGAGCATTGTGCTGTTGTTACCTGTGCTGTTGTAGTGTCTCAGTCACTGTAATGTTCTGTGTCCCCTGTATTGTACTAATGTGTGCACTCTGTACGGCGCTGCCAACCACCATGCTGTGAGCTGCGGCTCTTTGGCGAGGCTGTATAACTTCCCACCAGAGTATATATCTGCGGAGATCTGCATATAAGCCCTTGGGTCCGTAACATGTTGCTATGTGCTGCTCCTGCAGAAATGTCACTTTCCAGCATATGCCGCTTCGCTGCCCGGATCTGCTGAAATAGGAAATTAGCACTTTTAATTGTCAGGCGGAGGAGAGCTGCGTCCAGCTGCTGTCGCTCATGGAGATTCCATCGGCCGCATTCTGCTCGTGCGGAGATAAATCACTAATAATCCTTCTAAAAATACCGGCAATTTCTATTCCATGGGAGGAAATCTTCCCACAGAGCGAGTTCTATGTCGGGGACGTGACAGACGGTGCGGCATAAACTGGTCGGAGTTATTATTCCAGTATGATTGTGTCCATTACTATTATTCTGTATATACAGGGGTGGGCAACCTGCAGCGCGCCAGCCTCCCACTGTGTCCTCAACAGTTTAGCCATTAAGTTATGCTAAATAGGGCATGCTGGGATGTGCAGTTCCACAACAGGTATCAGGATAATCTTTTATGTATAGGTAGCTTCCCAGGGCCCCAGAATTCTAGGGGAACCAAGCAGGGGTGGCTGGTGGTCACACCCACAATGCCACACTCTTTACCAACCTGAAGCCAGGCAGTGAGTATCTACCAACATGCTGATTGGGGGAATGGCTGGAGCTATTCACCAGAGTGTTGATAGCAGTCACATATGGAAAGTTTGCAGGTTCTCTAAACTAAAAATGCTGTAAAAACCCAGTTATCAGGGTTTTTACTGCATTTTGGGATGCTCTAAGCATCCTCTGCCGGGTTACCGCGTTGCGCCATAGGAGCCTATGGGCTTCTAACGCAAACCCACTGCCACCCCGCACCGACCCCCACCGCCCCACACCGACCCCCCCTCACCTGTGTCCGGGCAGCACAGAGCTGTGCTGCCCGGACCTGTGACCTCCTCCCTGCACTGACCCTCTTCCGGGTGCAGGGAGGAGGAGAGCCCGGCGCAGCAGCTCCAGGCCAGGTAAGAGAGGGAGGGGGAGCCGCCGGGACCCGCCACTCATCGCCGGGTCAACGCAAAAGACAGCTCTTAATGCAAGAACTGTCTTTTGTGATAATTATCGCATATGCTACAGCATATACGATAATTAGGTCTGCGGTAGCCGGCGATGGGCGGCGGTAAGGGGGTGCGGATGTTAGAGCATCCCCCCCTATATCTGCGAATGGCTGTGCAGGGGCTCTATTACTACAGTGCTGTTAGTGGGAGGATACAGAATATCTGATCACTCTCTGAACACTTTTGTTTTCATCAGATTCAGATGGATCTGACAGACCGATCTGATGAAAAAAAGCCAAATCTGAGCTTCCTCAGATCAGATGTGTGCTTGAGATCATCTGATGAAAAAATCCTTGGTGCTGCACCAAAGAGCAATGTGATCTGAAGCTTTCAGGGGTTTAAATTGATCAGATATATCTGAAGTGAATAGAGTGAAAAAAATAGCCCAGGGTCAGATCAGAAATCTCGGAGAGTTCAAGGGAAATCTGAAGAGATTTGTAGCTTCAAAAATGTATGTGTAGTACATCTGTATATATCCCACAGTACATCTGTATATATCCCACAGTACATCTGTATATATCCCACAGTACATCTGTATATATCCCACAGTACATCTGTATATATCACACAGTACATCTGTATATATCCCACAGTACATCTGTATATATCCCACAGTACATCTGTATATATCACACAGTACATCTGTATATATCCCACAGTACATCTGCATGTATCCCACAGTACATCTGCATGTATCCCACAGTACATCTGTATGTATCCCACAGTACATCTGCATGTATCCCACAGTACATCTGCATGTATCCCACAGTACATCTGCATGTATCCCACAGTACATCTGCATGTATCCCACAGTACATCTGCATGTATCCCACAGTACATCTGCATGTATCCCACAGTACATCTGCATGTATCCCACAGTACATCTGTATGTATCCCACAGTACATCTGTATGTATCCCACAGTACATCTGTATGTATCCCACAGTACATCTGTATGTATCCCACAGTACATCTGTATGTATCCCACAGTACATCTGTATGTATCCCACAGTACATCTGTATGTATCCCACAGTACATCTGTATGTATCCCACAGTACATCTGTATGTATCCCACAGTACATCTGTATGTATCCCACAGTACATCTGTATGTATCCCACAGTACATCTGTATGTATCCCACAGTACATCTGTATATATCCCACAGTACATCTGTATATATCCCACAGTACACCTGAATATATCACACAGTACATCTGTATATATCCCACAGTACATCTGTATATATCCCACAGTACATCTGTATATATCCCACAGTACATCTGTATATATCCCACAGTACATCTGTATATATCCCACAGTACATCTGTATATATCCAACAGTACATCTGTATATATCCCACAGTACATCTGTATATATCCCACAGTACATCTGTATATATCCCACAGTACATCTGTATATATCCCACAGTACATCTGTATATCCCACAGTACATCTGTATATATCCCACAGTACATCTGTATATATCCCACAGTACATCTGTATATATCCCACAGTACATCTGTATATCCCACAGTACATCTGTATATATCCCACAGTACATCTGTATATGTCCCACCTGATGTGGAATCTGTAGGGAAAGTGTGACCAATAAATCACTGCCAAAATAGCCACCATGCATGCTCAATAGTAATATGAGTCTCTGGAACATAGAGGGGGCCATGTTTCTGGAGACCTGCGCATGTCAGAATCTTTGGAACCATGGTGAGGAGGGGGCTCAACCGCAGTCTGCTCACCGGCCCCTCCTCTGTTATAATGGCTCTGGTGTAAAGAGAAAGATGTGAGCACCAAGCAATAATACACAGAAGGCAAGACTATAATGCCAGGCTGGTAATCGGCATCACTATAGGTGCCAGCAGTGCCAAAATGGAATACCTGAGAGCACCAAGTGGTTCTTCCATTGCTGATTCCATTCCGTTCCCTGACTCTGCCCGGCTGCCTCTAGTGATTAGTGATGTGCCCAGACCCTGACTCTGCCCGGCTGCCTCTAGTGATTACTGATCTGGCCCAGACCCTGACTACCCGGCTGCCTCTAGTGATTAGTGATGTGCCCAGACCCTGACTCTGCCCGGCTGTCTCTAGTGATTACTGATGTGCCCAGACCCCGACTCTGCCCAGCTGTCTCTAGTGATTAGTGATGTGCCCAGACCCTGACTCTGCCCGGCTGGTCTAGTGATTACTGATCTGGCTCAGACCCTGACTCTGCCCGGCTGTCTCTAGTGATTACTGATGTGCCCTGACCCTGACTCTGCCTGGCTGCCTCTAGTGATTACTGATCTGGCTCAGACCCTGACTCTGCCCGGCTGTCTCTAGTGATTACTGATGTGCCCAGACCCTGACTCTGCCCGGCTGTCTCTAGTGATTACTGATGTGCCAAGACCCCGACTCTGCCCAGCTGTCTCTAGTGATTAGTGATGTGCCCTGACCCTGACTCTGCCTGGCTGCCTCTAGTGATTACTGATCTGGCTCAGACCCTGACTCTGCCCGGCTGTCTCTAGTGATTACTGATCTGGCTCAGACCCTGACTCTGCCCGGCTGTCTCTAGTGATTACTGATGTGCCCTGACCCTGACTCTGCCTGGCTGCCTCTAGTGATTACTGATCTGGCTCAGACCCTGACTCTGCCCGGCTGTCTCTAGTGATTACTGATGTGCCCAGACCCTGACTCTGCCTGGCTGCCTCTAGTGATTACTGATCTGGCTCAGACCCTGTCTCTGCCCGGCTGCCTCTAGTGATTAGTGATGTGCCCAGACCCTGACTCTGCCTTGCTGCCTCTAGTAATTACCGATGTGCCCAGACCCTGTCTCTAGTGATTAATGATCTGGCCCAGACCCTGATTCTGCCCGGCTGCCTCTAGTAATTACCCATGTTCCCAGGCCCTGACTTTGCCCAGCTGACTCTAGTGATTACCAAACTGGCCCATACCCTGACTCTGCCAGGCACCTCTTTTTATTACCAACGTGTCTGGACCTGTAGTATTTACAAAATCTTGTAAATGGGAAGCACCAGCAGCTTCTGCTGAGGAAAATGATATGCAGCTGCCTATATTCTGTGTGCGAGCTCTCCTGCATCTGCAATAGAAATGAAACCTTATATACTGTATGCAGATACAGTACAACATTTAGTAAGGAGGAAGTAATGTGGGTGCATACAGAGTATATATCATCTTACTCAGCAGAAGCTGCCTGTGCATCCTATTTGCATCATTTTGTAAATAAGACCACTTTTAATGAAAACTGTGCTGCGGGGCCGTGTTAAATCAGGTCATGGTGTGACTGGAAGGGCTGTAAGATGTGCAGGAATGTTAGATTTATGTGGGCTTGGACGAGGGAGATAAAGTCTTAGGTTGGGATGTAGCAGCGGTGTATGTCATTATCTCTCCTTTACCGGATTCTCTGGCAGCTCGGAACCTCCTATATGAGACCTGATGAATGTGTGCAGACTCTGAGGTGGCGAGCGTGTCTCTATATATGATGGTTCCCTTTCCTTCTGCCTGCATTGAACCACGGAGGGGGGAGCTCAGGTGTATCATGTCTTATTACACCACATGGTCCTGATACAGGAAATGTCTGATGGGAACAGCCTTCATCCAGCACATCTTACTGCTCGGTGATAACACTTTGTGGATACAGCTAAGGCCCAGCACCATGGTCCATTCTTAGCCTTATCCCCAATCTAACACTGGAGTTGGTGTGGCCCTCGCTCCGTCACCTGGCAGTAGCCCGTAGCGCAGCAGATTCCGTTACAGTGTCTTATATAGCGCAGCAGATTCCATTACAGTGTCTTATATAGCGCAGCAGATTTCATTACAGTGTCTTATATAGCGCAGCAGATTCCATTACAGTGTCTTATATAGCGCCGCAGATTCCGTTACAGGGTCTTATATAGTGCCGCAGATTCCATTACAGTGTCTTATATAGCACAGCAGATTCCGTTACAGTGTCTTATATAGCGCCGCAGATTCCGTTACAGGGTCTTATATAGTGCCGCAGATTCCGTTACAGTGTCTTATATAGCGCAGCAGATTCCATTACAGTGTCTTATATAGCGCTGCAGATTCCGTTACAGTGTCTTATATAGTGCCGCAGATTCCGTTACAGGGTCTTATATAGCGCAGCAGATTCCATTACAGTGTCTTATATAGCGCAGCAGATTCCGTTACAGTGTCTTATATAGCGCAGCAGATTCCGTTACAGGGTCTTATATAGTGCAGCAGATTCCGTTACAGTGTCTTATATAGCGCAGCAGATTCCGTTACAGTGTCTTATATAGCGCAGCAGATTCCATTACAGTGTCTTATATAGCGCAGCAGATTCCGTTACAGTGTCTTATATAGCGCCGCAGATTCCGTTACAGGGTCTTATATAGCGCAGCAGATTCCATTACAGTGTTTTATATGGCGCAGCAGATTCCGTTACAGTGTCTTATATAGCGCAGCAGATGCCGTTACAGTGTCTTATATAGCGCAGCAGATGCCGTTACAGTGTCTTATATAGCGCAGCAGATTCCGATACAGCGTCTTATATAGCGCAGCAGATTCCGTTACAGTGTCTTATATAGCGCAGCAGATTCTGTTACAGCGTCTTATATAGCGCAGCAGATTCCGTTAAAGCGTCTTATATAGCGCAGCAGATTCCGTTACAGTGTCTTATATAGCGCAGCAGATTCCATTACAGTGTCTTATATAGTGCAGCAGATTCCGTTACAGTGTCTTATATAGCGCAGAAGATTCCGTTACAGTGTCTTATACAGCGCAGCTGATTCCGTTACAGTGTCTTATGTAGTGCAGCAGATTCCGTTACAGCGTCTTATATAGCGCAGCAGATTCCGTTACAGTGTCTTATACAGCGCAGCTGATTCCGTTACAGTGTCTTATATAGCGCAGCATGTTCCATTACAGCGTCTTATATAGCGCAGCAGATTCCGTTACAGCGTCTTATATAGCGCAGCAGATTCCGTTACACTGTCTTATATGGAGCAGCAGATTCTGTTACAGAGGCTTATATAGCGCAGCAGATTCCGTTACAGTGTCTTATATAGCGCAGCAGATTCCATTACAGCGTCTTATATAGCGCAGCAGATTCCGTTACAGTGTCTTATATAGCGTAGCAGGTTCCGATAGTGTCTTATATAGTGCAACAGATTCCGTTACAGCGTCTTATATAGTGCAGCAGATTCCGTTACAGTGTCTTATATAGCGCAGCAGATTCCGTTACAGTGTCTTATATAGTGCAACAGATTCCGTTACAGCGTCTTATATAGTGCAGCAGATTCCGTTACAGTGTCTTATATAGCGTAGCAGGTTCCGATACAGTGTCTTATATAGTGCAACAGATTCCGTTACAGCGTCTTATATAGCGCAGCAGATTCCGTTACAGTGTCTTATATAGCGCAGCAGATTCCGTTACAGTGTATTATATAGCGCAGCAGAATCCGTTACAGTGTCTTATATAGCGCAGCAGAGTCCGTTACAGTGTCTTATATAGTGCAGCAGATTCCGTTACAGTGTCTTATATAGCGCAGCAGATGCCGTTACAGTGTCTTATATAGCGCAGCAGATTCCGATACAGCGTCTTATATAGCGCAGCAGATTCCGTTACAGTGTCTTATATAGCGCAGCAGATTCTGTTACAGCGTCTTATATAGCGCAGCAGATTCCGTTAAAGCGTCTTATATAGCGCAGCAGATTCCGTTACAGTGTCTTATATAGCGCAGCAGATTCCATTACAGTGTCTTATATAGTGCAGCAGATTCCGTTACAGTGTCTTATATAGCGCAGAAGATTCCGTTACAGTGTCTTATACAGCGCAGCTGATTCCGTTACAGTGTCTTATGTAGTGCAGCAGATTCCGTTACAGCGTCTTATATAGCGCAGCAGATTCCGTTACAGTGTCTTATACAGCGCAGCTGATTCCGTTACAGTGTCTTATATAGCGCAGCATGTTCCATTACAGCGTCTTATATAGCGCAGCAGATTCCGTTACAGCGTCTTATATAGCGCAGCAGATTCCGTTACACTGTCTTATATGGAGCAGCAGATTCTGTTACAGAGGCTTATATAGCGCAGCAGATTCCGTTACAGTGTCTTATATAGCGCAGCAGATTCCATTACAGCGTCTTATATAGCGCAGCAGATTCCGTTACAGTGTCTTATATAGCGTAGCAGGTTCCGATAGTGTCTTATATAGTGCAACAGATTCCGTTACAGCGTCTTATATAGTGCAGCAGATTCCGTTACAGTGTCTTATATAGCGCAGCAGATTCCGTTACAGTGTCTTATATAGTGCAACAGATTCCGTTACAGCGTCTTATATAGTGCAGCAGATTCCGTTACAGTGTCTTATATAGCGTAGCAGGTTCCGATACAGTGTCTTATATAGTGCAACAGATTCCGTTACAGCGTCTTATATAGCGCAGCAGATTCCGTTACAGTGTCTTATATAGCGCAGCAGATTCCGTTACAGTGTATTATATAGCGCAGCAGAATCCGTTACAGTGTCTTATATAGCGCAGCAGAGTCCGTTACAGTGTCTTATATAGTGCAGCAGATTCCGTTACAGTGTCTTATATAGCGCAGCAGATTCCGTTACAGTGTCTCATATAGCGCAGCAGATTCCGTTACAGTGTCCTATATAGCGCAGCAGATTCTGTTACAGCGTCTTATAAAGCGCAGCAGATTCCGTTACAGTGTCTTATATAGTGCAGCAAATTCTGTTACAGTGTCTTATATAGCGCAGCAGATTCCGTTACAGTGTCTTATATAACGCAGCAGATTCCGTTACAGTGTCATATATACTGTAGCGCAGCAGATTCCGTTACAGAGTCTTATATAGCGCATCAGATTCCGTTACAGTGTCTTATATAGTGCAGCAGATTCCGTTACAGTGTCTTATATAGCGCAGCAGATTCCGTTACAGTGTATTATATAGCGCAGCAGAATCCGTTACAGTGTCTTATATAGCGCAGCAGAGTCCGTTACAGTGTCTTATATAGCGCAGCAGATTCCGTTACAGTCTCATATAGCACAGCAGATCCCGTTACAGTGTCTCATATAGCGCAGCAGATTCTGTTACAGTGTCTTATATAGTGCAGCAAATTCTGTTACAGTGTCTTATATAGCGCAGCAGATTCCGTTACAGTGTCTTATATAGTGCAGCAAATTCTGTTACAGTGTCTTATATAGCGCAGCAGATTCCGTTACAGTGTCTTATATAACGCAGCAGATTCCGTTACAGTGTCATATATACTGTAGCGCAGCAGATTCCGTTACAGAGTCTTATATAGCGCATCAGATTCCGTTACAGTGTCATATATAGTGCAGCAGATTCCGTTACAGTGTCTTATATAGCGCAGCAGATTCCGTTACAGAGTCTTATATAGCGCATCAGATTCCGTTACAGTGTGTTATATAGTGCAGCAGATTCCGTTACAGTGTCTTATATAGCGCAGCAGATTCCGTTACAGTGTCTTATAAAGCGCAGCAGATTCCATTACAGTGTCTTATATAGCGCAGCAGATTCCTTTACAGTGTCTTATATAGCGCAGCAGATTCCGTTACAGCATCTCATATAGCGCAGCAGATTCCATTACAGTGTCTTATATAGCGCAGCAGATTCCGTTACAGAGTCTTATATAGCGCATCAGATTCCGTTACAGTGTGTTATATAGTGCAGCAGATTCCGTTACAGTGTCTTATATAGCGCAGCAGATTCCGTTACAGTGTCTTATAAAGCGCAGCAGATTCCATTACAGTGTCTTATATAGCGCAGCAGATTCCTTTACAGTGTCTTATATAGCGCAGCAGATTCCGTTACAGCATCTCATATAGCACAGCAGATTCCGTTACAGTGTCTTATATAGCGCAGCAGATTCCGTTACAGCGTCTTATATAGCGCAGCAGATTCCGTTACTGTGTCTTATATAGCGCAGCAGATTCCGTTACAGTCTCTTATATAGCGCAGCAGATTCCGTTACAGTGTCTTATATAGCGCAGCAGTTTCCGTTACAGTGTCTTATATAGTGCAGCAGATTCCGTTACAGTGTCTTATATAGTGCAGCAGATTCAGTTACAGTGTCTTATATAGCGCAACAGATTCCGTTACAGCGTCTTATACAGCGCAGCTGATTCCGTTACAGCGTCTTATAAAGCGCAGCAGATTTCGTTACACTGTCTTATATGGAGCAGCAGATTCCGTTACAGAGGCTTATATAGCGCAGCAGATTCCGTTACAGTGTCTTATATAGCGCAGCAGATTCTGTTACAGTGTCTTATATAGCGTAGCAGGTTCCGTTACAGTGTCTTATATAGCGCAGCAAATTCTGTTACAGTGTCTTATATAGTGCAGCAGATACTGTTACAGTGTCATATATAGCGCAGCAGATTCCGTTACAGAGGCTTATATAGCGCAGCAGATTCCGTTACAGTGTCTTATATAGCGCAGCAGATTCCGTTACAGTGTCATATATATAGCGCAGCAGATTCCGTTACAGTGTCTTATATAGTGCAGCAGATTCCGTTACAGTGTCTTATACAGCGCAGTAGATTCCGTTAGTGTCTTATATAGAGCAGCAGATTCCGTTACAATGTCTTATATAGCGCAGCAGATGTCGTTACACTGTCTTATATGGAGCAGCAGATTCCGTTACAAAGGCTTATATAGCGCAGCAGATTCCGTTACAGTGTCTTATATAGCGCAGCAGATTCTGTTACAGTGTCTTATATAGCGTAGCAGGTTCCGTTACAGTGTCTTATATAGTGCAGCAGATTCCGTTACAGCGTCTTATATAGCACAGCAGATTCCGTTACAGTCTTATATAGCACAGCAGATTCCGTTAGTGTGTTATATAGTGCAGCAGATTCTGTTACAGAGTCTTATATAGCGCAGCAGATTCTGTTACAGTGTCTCATATAGCACAGCAGATCCCATTACAGTGTCTCATATAGTGCAGCAGATTCCGTTACAGTGTCTTATATAGTGCAGCAAATTCTGTTACAGTGTCTTATATAGCGCAGCAGATTCTGTTACAGTGTCTTATATAACGCAGCAGATTCCGTTACAGTGTCATATATAGCGCAGCAGATTCCGTTACAGAGTCTTATATAGCGCATCAGATTCCGTTACAGTGTCTTATATAGTGCAGCAGATTCCGTTACAGTGTCTTATATAGTGCAGCAAATTCTGTTAGTGTCTTATATAGCGCAGCAGATTCCGTTACAGTGTCTTATATAGCGCAGCAGATTCCGTTACAGTGTCTTATATAGCGCAGCAGATTCCGTTACAGTGTCTTATATAGTGCAGCAAATTCTGTTAGTGTCTTATATAGCGCAGCAGATTCCGTTACAGTGTCTTATATAGCGCAGCAGATTCCGTTACAGTGTCATATATATAGCGCAGCAGATTCCGTTACAGTGTCTTATATAGTGCAGCAGATTCCGTTACAGTGTCTTATATAGCGCAGTAGATTCCGTTAGTGTCTTATATAGAGCAGCAGATTCTGTTACAATGTCTTATATAGTGCAGCAGATTCCGTTACAGTGTCATATATAGCGGCAGATTCTGTTACAGTGTTATATATAGTGGCAGATTCCGTTACAGTGTCATATATAGCGGCAGATTCCCTTACAGTTTCTTATGTAGCGCAGTAGATTCCGTTAGTGTCTTATATAGCGCATCAGATTCTGTTACAGTGTTCTATATAGCGCAGCAGATTCCTTTACAGCGCCTTATATAGCGCAACAGATTCCGTTACAGTGTCTTATGTAGCGCAACAGATTCCGTTACAGTGTCTTCTATAGCGCAGCAGATTCCATTACAGTGTCTTATATAGCGCAGCAGTTTCCGTTAGTGTCTTATATAGTGCAGCAGATTCCGTTACAGTGTCTTATATAGTGCAGCAGATTCCGTTACAGTGTCTTATATAGCGCAGCAGATTCCGTTACAGTGTCTTACATAGTGCAGCAGATTCCGTTACAGTTTGTTATATAGCGCAGCAGATTCCGTTTACAGTGTCTTATATAGTGCAGCAAATTCCGTTACAGCGTCTTATATAGCGCAGCAGATTCCTTTACAGCGTCTTATATAACGCAGCAGATTCCATTACAGCGTCTTATATAGCGCAGCAGATTCCGTTACAGTGTCTTACATAGCGCAGCAGATTCCGTTACAGTGTCTTATATAGTGCAGCAGATTCCGTTACAGTTTGTTATATAGCGCAGCAGATTCCGTTACAGTGTCTTATATAGCGCAGCAGATTCCGTTACAGTGTCTTATATAGTGCAGCAGATTCCGTTACAGTTTGTTATATAGCGCAGCAGATTCCGTTAAGTGTCTTATATAGTGCAGCAGATTCCGTTACAGTTTGTTATTTAGCGCAGCAGATTCCGTTTACAGTGTCTTATATAGTGCAGCAGATTCCGTTACAGTGTCTTATATAGCGGCAGATTCCGTTACAGTGTCTTATATAGCGCAGCAGATTCCGTTACAGCGTCTTATGCAGCGCAGCAGTTTCCGTTACAACGTTTTATATAACGCAGCAGATTCCATTACAGCGTCTTATATAGCGCAACAGATTCCATTACAGCGTCTTATATAGCACAGCAGATTCCGTTACAGTGTCTTATATAGTGCAGCAGATTCCGTTACAGCTTGTTATATAGCGCAGCAGATTCCGTTACAGTGTCTTATATAGCTCAGCAGATTCCGTTACAGTGTCTTATATAACGCAGCAGATTCCGTTGCAGAGTCTTATATAGCGCAGCAGATTTTATTACAGCGTCTTATATAGTGCAGCAGATTCCGTTACAACAGACAGACTTGGAGGTAGGAGTGCCCTGCTGCAAACTTACAATCTATAGGGACATAGGAGGGAAACACAAGGACAGGCATCAGTAATAGCATAGCAGTCCCAACAAGTTACAAGTCCAAAAGGGAAGCTATATAATACATAAGTGCCTCAGAGGGTTATGTGTGCGGTATATAAATATGATAGGCTTGCCTGAAGAGGTGAGTTTTCAAGGAACGCTTGAAAGTTTGGAGGCTAGTGGAGAGTCTTATTGTGCGTGGAAGGGCATTCCATAGGATGGGAGCAGCCCAATGAAAGTCCTGTAATAGTGAATGGGAGCTAGTGATCCGTGTAGAAGAAAAAAGTTTGGTACCGTGTTAGCCAGTTGATAAGAAAAGTTTTATTGTTCCTCAGTGAGAAAAACAAAATAGCAATCTAGCAAATATGATACCTTTTAATGGCTAACAAAAATAAATGTTGTTAAAATGCAAGCTTTCGAGACTACTTAGGTCTCTTCCTCAGGCATGGTATAACAAGGTGTGTGAAGAACCACATATATATACACAGCAGAGTAGGAACAAGATGTGATAGATGGACATTCTTAAGATCAAAACAAAACAAAATAACAGAATGAGTTTGTAAATTGAGTCCTTAATTAGTTTGTAGATAAGTAGTGTGAAAGTTTTATTGTCTCTAAGTTGATGACAGACCAGAGTTAGAGCTCCGATGCCCTCACTCTCTCTGGGCCAGATTCCTCAGATGTTGTAGTGGGCCATAAATCCCTCGGATAGATTCAGTCCTGTGTTAAGGGTGTCAAACGTTGTCATTAATTTGTATTCCCAGGTCTCCATAATCACTTTCATATGATCCTGATTGTGTCCTGGGCTGCAGAAATGTTTGGCCACAGGAAAGTGTGTCTTTTTTTCCTTTATTGTGTGGCGATGGGACCTCATCCTTGCCTTAAGTTTTTGTCCTGTTTCTCCAATATACAGACCCCCAATAGGACATTTGGTGCACAGAATCAGGTACACTACATTGGTAGTAGAACATGTGAATGTCCCTGGGATCTTATAGTCCTGTTGTGTGTTGGCCAGAGAGAGTGAGGGCATCGGAGCTCTAACTCTGGTCTGTCATCAACTTAGAGACAATAAAACTTTCACACTACTTATCTACAAACTAATTAAGGACTCAATTTACAAGCTCATTCTGTTATTTTGTTTTGTTTTGATCTTAAGAATGTCCATCTATCACATCTTGTTCCTACTCTGCTGTGTATATATATGTGGTTCTTCACACACCTTGTTATACCATGCCTGAGGAAGAGACCTAAGTAGTCTCGAAAGCTTGCATTTTAACAACATTTATTTTTGTTAGCCATTAAAAGGTATCATATTTGCTAGATTGCTATTTTGTTTTTCTCACTGAGGAACAAAAAAACCTTTCCGTGTAGAAGAGAGACGCAAATCTTGTGCAGAGCGGAGTGGTCGAGATGGGAGATATTTTGTGATAAGTAGAGATATTAGCTGGTGCAGTATGGTTAATAGCTTTATATGCTAGTAGAAGTGTTTTATATTGAATACGGTAAAACACAGGTAACCAATGGAGGGACTGGTAGAGCGGATCAGCAGACGATGAGCAAGGAAGATCAGCCTAGCAGCAGTTGTCAACAGTGATGGAGATCTGAAGATGGTAACTGTTCTTGGCTGGTGTGAATATAAGTAATTCCATTTTGGAAATATTCAGTTTGAGGGGGTGAGAAGATATGGATGGCAGAGAGACATTCAGAGACTCGGCCCAAAACCAATGGTGACAACAATAATGTTGATACATTTGAGTATCCGCATATAAATGATACTGAAATCCAAAAGAGCTGATGAGTTTGCCAAGAGATGAGGTATAGATTGAGAACAGCAAAGGACCTAAGACTGAGCCTTGCGGAACTCTGACTGACAGAGGTAATGAAGAGCAAGTAGAGTCAGAGAAGCAAACACTGAAAGAGCGATCAGATAGGTAAGAAAGGGCTGTATCATTAAGACCTAGGGAGTGTAGTGTTTGTAGGAGAAGAGTGTGATCCACAGTGTCAAACGCAGCAGAAAGATCTAGAAGAATAAGTAGTGAGTAATGGCCTTTAGACTTAGCAGTTGCCAGATCATTCACCACTTTAGTCAGTACTGTCTCAGTGGAGTGTTGGGAGCGAAAGCCTGACTGAAGCGGGTCTTATAGGGTGTGAGAGTTAAGAAAGTGTGTGAGGCGAGAGGAGACAAGTCTCGAGAGTAGCTTGGAGAGGCATGTGAGCTGAGAGATAGGACAATAGTTAGAGAGAGAGTTAGGGTCAGAATTGTGTTTTTTCAGAATGGGAGTAGTCACTGCATGTTTGAGCAGAGAAGGAAAAGTACCAGTAGCAAGAGAGAGATTGCAGATTTTAGTTAAGGTTGGGACAAGCATAGGAGACGACAGAGTTTTAATGACTTGTGCGGGTATAGGATCGAGGGGAGAGGTAGTGGAGTCGGAGGATAAGAAGAGTGCGGATACTTCATTTTCGTTTGTAAGCTCAAATGAAGAGAAAGTGCCAGAGGGTTCAGGTGGGGAAGAAAGAGGGTTAGAGGTTGTGGAAGAGCATACCATTTCATCTGGTATGTTATCAATCTTGTCCTTAAAGTAGGAGGCAAGTTCTTGTGCACTGATGGTCAGACTTTCCACCTACTATAGGGATTAGCTACTATAAACATAGGTTTAACTAGATGGACGCAAGTCTTTATTCAGCCTCACCTACTATGTAACTATGGTAGCCGGTGGGGGAGGAGCTGGAGGGTACAGAAGAGAATTTAAAAAAGTTAAAAAGTCGCTTATAGTTGGTGGCATGAGAAGAGATGAGAGATTGGTAGTATGTTTGTTTGGCCGTGTCCAAAGCATTGCAGTAGGAGTGGTAGCTAGTCTTATATGTGAGGAAATCAGTAATATTACAAGATTTATGCCATTGGTGTTCTACTTTCCGTGATTGATTTTGTAGTTGTCTTGTTATCTTGGAGTTCCACAGTTGGCATCTAAGCCTACGTGGGGTGTAATGGGAGGCTGGAGCCACTTCATGAAGGGCTGTTTCAAGAGTCTGGTACAGGTGGGAAACAGCAGAGTCAGGAGAGGTAAATGTAGAAATTACAGAGAGCTGTTGTTGCAGGGAGGTGGAAAGTTGTGGAAAATTAATAGCATTAGTATTTCTGCGGGTTAGGGCAGTATTCAATGAGAAAAGTTCTCCGTGTTTTGTGGAGAATTTGTGATTTGTTCGCCTTGGACGGAGCATTTTGCTCTCCAAAAGCGAGCAACCCTATTCAATGTGAAATGTTCTCCGTCTTTCTAAGTGATTTTCTCTGTGTCTCTCCGTGTAGCAATTCTCCATCTTTTGATGGGGAGCTGGAATGTGAACTTTTAAACTAAAAGGTTTTTTTTTTTAATTTTGGTGTCAAAAAATCATTTTTTTTTTTGTGTGAAGGGGCATGTTATTTTTATTCATGTGCTTATAGCACATGAATATATATTTAATTTAAAAAATATATATTTTTTTAAATTTAAAAAAAAAATTTTTTTACACAATGCAGCCAGCAGGGGGCGCCGGAGCGCTCGAGACGCTCATTAGATATTCATATATTCACTGCACCCGATCGTTAATATGCACGAATGGGTACAGTGAATACTGGGTCCCCCGCTGGCTATAGGGGGGTGCAGCCTGGGTCCTGGAGAGCCCCCCTCCCCTCCACAGTCCTCTGGAGCAGCCAGGGAGACTTTAATCTCTCTTGGCTGCTACGTCCCCCGGCTCCCTGAAAGCTCCCTGCCGCGGATGCTCGTCCGCTGCAGGGGTTAAGACTCGCCGCGAGTGGCGGCGAGTCTTAACCACATTGAATATAGGGAGCAGGAGTGGCAGCGAGCCCTCCGGAACACGGAGAGTGCATGGAGAGCGAAATAAAACGCTCTCCATGCCTGGAGAACTATGACATTGAATACTGCCCTTAGAGTAGGCTTACATGATTTCTGTGTCAGTGAGCTTGGTGTAATGGAGGAGAGCGAGAGGGTGATGAGATTATGATCAGAGAGAGGGAAGGGAGTGTTGTAAAATCAGAGACTGAGCACAGCCTGGTGAAAACAAGGTCAAGGCAGTGGCCTTCCTCATGAATAAAGGAGTCGGACCACTGGGAGAGTCTTAGGCCCCCCATACATTAGCCCGACTTGTCCTAGGGACAAGTCGGACCCGATTTCCCCGGCAGCTCCCCGGGAGGTTTCCATCATGATAAGGCACTTGATGTGCCAAGTTGTGCATATGATAAATCGCCATGCGATTTATCATATAAAACTCCCGGGGAGCTGCAGGGGGAGAGCGGGGTGAGGGACACTGGGGAGCAACAGGGGGGGAGCCGGGCATTGTGGCTGTCAAATAGGCAGCGGGCGGTGGGGGGGCGCTGGAGAGCCGGGCTGGGGACACAGGCAGCAGCGGGCGGGGGTGGACGCCGGTGAACGGAGCTGGCCGGGCGCAGCATGACCGGGGACGGGGAGAACGCTGCAAGAAAAAAAAAAAAAAACATTACAAATGAATTGGAAGCCAGTGATTGGCTGAGAGCTCTCTCAGCCAATTGCTGATTGGCTGAGAGAGCTCTCTCAGCCAATCACTGGCTTCCAATTCATTTGTAATGTTTTTTTTTTTTCTTGCAGCGTTCTCCCCGTCCCTGGTCATGCTGCGCCCGGCCAGCTCCGTTCACCGGCGTCCACCCCCGCCCGCTGCTGCCTGTGTCCCCAGACCGGCTCTCCAGCATCGCCCTCCCCAGCGTCTGTCACCGCTGACGCTGCCCGCTCTCCCCCTGCCTGGCTCTGGCGTCCCCCGCCCGGAGGCTGCACATAAGATTTAGGAAATCTTATGTGCAGCCGGTCCGACTGCCCGACTCCGATCCGATGCGCACGGGACCGCGCATCGGATCGGGGGGGCTGTCAAACCATGCGATTTGGGCCGATTTCATGGCCCGATTCATCCGAATCGGGTGAAATCGTGCCCAAATCGTATAGTGTATGGGGGCCTTTAGAGAGGAGGTTAGAGTTTGAAAGCTTCTGTGCACTAGATCCCCATCTGTTGCATGTTAGCTTGAGTCAGCCAATGACAACCACAATATGCTTCTTTCCACTAGGTGCCCCCCTCTGTTGCATATTTGCTGGAGCCGGAGCAGATCAGTGATTTCCACGTTCTGCTTCTGTGCACTAGATGCCCCTCTGTCACGTGTTTGCTGGAGCTGGTGCAGGTCAGTGAGTTCCGCGCTTTGTTCTGTGCACTAGATGACCCCTCTGTCTCATGTTTGCTGAGCTGGAGGTGGTCAGTGAGATCCGTGCTTTGCTTCTGTGCACTAGATGCCCCCTCTGTCACATGTTTGCTGGCGGTGGTCAGTGAGATCTGATCTTTGTTTCTGTGCACTAGATGACCCCTCTGTCACATGTTTGCTGGAGCTGGCGCAGGTCAGTGAGATACGTGCTCTGCTTCTGTGCCCTAGATGCCCCCTCGGTCACGTGTTTGCTGGAGCTGGTGGTGGTCAGTGAGATCCGCGCTTTGCTTCTGTGCACTAGATGCCCCCTCTGTCACATGTTTGCTGGAGCTGGTGCAGGTCAGTGAGATCTGTGCTTTGCTTCTGTGCACTAGATGCCCCTCTGTCAGTGTTTGCTGGAGCTGGTGCAGGTAAGTGAGATCTGCGCTTTGCTTCTGTGCACTAGATGCCCCTCTGTCACGTGTTTGCTGGAGCTGGCGCAGATCTGTGAGATCTGATCTTTGTTTCTGTGCCCTAGATGCCCCCTCTGTCACATGTTTGCTGGAGCTGGCGGTGGTCAAAGAGATCCGTGCTCTGCTTCTGTGCCCTAGACGCCCCCTCGGTCACGTGTTTGCTGGAGCTGGTGGTGGTCAGTGAGATCTGTGCTTTGCTTCTGTGCACTAGATGCCCCCTCTGTCACATGTTTGCTGGAGCTGGTGCAGGTCAGTGAGATCCGTGCTCTGCTTCTGTGCACTAGATGCCCCCTCTGTCACATGTTTGCTGGAGCTGGCAGTGGTCACTGAGATCTGTGCTTTGCTTCTGTGCCCTAGACGCCCCCTCGGTCACGTGTTTGCTGGAGCTGGTGGTGGTCGGTGAGATCCGTGCTTTGCTTCTGTGCACTAGATGCCCCCTATGTCACATGTTTGCTGGAGCTGGTGCAGGTCAGTGAGATCCGTGCTCTGCTTCTGTGCACTAGATGCCCCCTCTGTCACATGTTTGCTGGAGCTGGCGGTGGTCAGTGAGATCCGTGCTCTGCTTCTGTGCACTAAATGCCCCCTCTGTGTGAGAGAGAGAGAGTGAGAGAGAGTGAGAGAGAGAAGGAGAGTGAGAGAGAGAGCGAGAGAGGGGGGGGGGGAATGATAACGGTACGTTTCTCTTTAATGGCAGGGAAACATGTCGCACTCAGGAGCAAAGCGGCTTCATGTACAATCATCCCTCAAATCATCTTCTCCGGCTGTGATTGGGGCCCGGGGAATTGTCTGCTGTCAGTTATATGATAGGAGCCTCATGCACAGAGATTTCCCAGATAGAGAGATGTATGTGGTGCTGCCATTGTTCCTGCTCTGTCCTCCCTGCATCCCTTGTGGTCTCTGCCACATCTTCACTACTGTAACATAGAGTGTAATAAACTTCTGCTGTGGGAAAAGCCTAGAGGTACTGTATCCCCTCTATATACCTCTATATACAGGACCGTCTTAACAGCAGTGCGGGCCCCTGGGCAAAGCAATGCACTGGGGCCCTTACCCATTCTCCCCTCCTAGGGGTTGGGGGTGCTCTCAGCAGCAGCTTTGATGTCCCACGGATGGCAGGGGGTGCTCTATCTTCCACTCAGCATGTAGGACCTGGAGCAGTAACTTCTGCTAATTACTCCTTTACTGCACAGGTGGTGGGAGGGAGAACACTAACGTGTGGAAGGGGGCACTGAGCTGAATGAAGGGGCCCTTGTAAATGACTTCCAGGGAGGTAGGGGGTGTTTTATATGCAGAGGAGGGTTGGGTAATGGAGTGGGCTTAAAATTCCTCATTTTCCGGTGGAAGGGCAGCTTGTTTGACTGTAGATATCGCCATTATCTGGAAAAAGATTTCTTAGCCTTCAATAGTATAAAGACCAGAGTCCCAACTTTCAGGAGGTGATGGGGACTTGGGGATCAGAGATCCATACCTCCCAACATTCCGAGACAGCAGGGAGGGACAGGGTGCACAACGATTTATTTTTGAGCATGACCAATCGGAAAGGGATGCGGGACCATTTGTCTACAACAAGAAGATAGACAGCCATTAGGTCGACACCATTAGTTCGACAACTCAATAGGTCGACATGCTTTTAGGTCGACATACCATTAGGTCGACATACCATTAGGTCGACATGCCATTAGGTCGACACTGCCATTAGGTCGATAGTGTCTAGGTCGACAGTCAAAAGGTTGACATGTTTTTTTCCCACTGTTTTTTTGACCCAAATGTCGACACATTCGACATGGACACAGTTTGAAGTGAACCGCAGCCCCTCGCATCGCTCGCTTCGCTCGTGATGCTTCGGGCACGGTGCCTCGCTGCGCTCGGCACACTATTATAATCTAAATCCACGCCCTAGTGGATGGTAGGGCATGAAATACCACCTGTCGGCACATGTCGGCTCAAAAAACAGTGAAAAAAACCATGTCGACCTTTTGACTGTCGACCTAATGATAGTGTCGACCTAATGGCATGTCGACCTAATGGTATGTCGACCTAATGGTATGTCGATCTAATGGTATGTCGATCTAAAAGCATGTCGACCTATTGAGTTGTCAAACTAATGGTGTCGACCTAATGGCTGTCTATCTTCTTGTTGTAGACAAATAGTCCGGATACCATCGGGAAGGGCATGGCCTATACACGCGATGCTGCTGTGAGGCCACGCCCCGTTCTTCGCTGCAGTGGGGGCATGCCCAGCAGCTCTGCGAGCTGCTGTCCAGCCTCCAGCCCCTCTGCCTGCAAGAATAGATGCTGTGCGCATGTGCACAGCGTCTATTCACGGATGACAGGGGGGACTCCCAACTCCCCCCCCCCCCACTGCGGGACACTGCCGGCAGCAGAGGGACGTGGGAATGTCTCAAAATACCGGGACATTCCCGCAATAAGCGGGACAGTTGGGAGGTATGGAGATCAGCAGCCAGAGCAATCCATTGACAAAAATATAAAACTGTACCAGACGTTTGGAGCTGGAGCAGGGACCGGCTGCTGGAAGGCTGATATCTCTGGTTCTGGGCATGATAGAGAGAAGCCGCTAGTGTCGACAGAAAGGGGAGAGTCCCAGCTCTTGGAATATACTCTCAGAAAAACTCTACATCAGAGAGAATCTGAGAAATATGACTGGGAAATGCAATGAACAGGTCGGATGTGGACTGCTGCTTTGAAGTTGGATATCTCCAGTTCCCCAGGGCCGATTTTCAAAATTCTGGTATCCCTGGAAAAAGGGGATCCTCAGCTATCAGCATAGGGCCCTTATACGCCTGGGGCCCCTGGGCAAGTGCCCATTAAGCCCATATGAAAATATGGCCCTGTCTATATACATCTATATACCCTTATACCTATATAGACCTCCCTGATGACGAGGAGCATTCCCCAAAAGCGCTAGATACATGCTGTATTCTGCTGTGCCCTAATACACTATATCTTGGTGATTACTACATCCGTGTGCCTCCATCTCTTATATATGTGGCTACATGTGTCAATCATTATGGGAGTGTGTCTATAATGCTGGGCGCCCCCCCCCCCCCCTCCCCCACCCAGCTTTACACACACACTCCCAGAATACACACATATATTTTGCCCCCTGCCCAGCTGCATTACAAGGGGGCAGGGCTAAACGGCACTGTGCTATACAGTGCCATGCCAGCCAGCAGCTTCAGAGACAGCAGCACAGCCTAAAAGTGAGTGTGACACAGGGAAGGGGCTGTGTGTGTGTGTGTCACTGTTATATATATGTGTGTGTATGAATCTGGGGGCCAAGATGGAGCGCTGCTGCAGGCAGGTGTATAAGGCATTGAGGTCTCATTTCTGCAGATGGTCAAATCCACTGTTTCCACCCCCTCCACTGCTTTCAGAAAAATGTTGGTTACGGCGCAAGCGATAAAAATTGTGTCTATCGGGACCACCCGAAATCGCGTCGATCGCATCGCATGCAACCAAATCGCATGCGATGCGATCAACGTGATGGACGTGATTTTTAAATTGGAATCAATGTATAATGATCCCTGACACCCGATTTAACATTGGCCCCAATGTTAAATGGCCCCCAGACCCCAATTTTTATTGTTTCCCAACCCTGATGGGTCAAATGCCCCCCATTGTTAACGCCAACCCAGGTTCAACGCCAATCCGAAGCGTGGCAAGCGCAGCGAGCCCGCGAGGGGCGGTGGTACCCGTCCTCTGACCTTTTCATACCCCCACTATCCACGTAGGCGTGGAGTTGATTTTATATATATGGAGTTGATATTTATAAACAGAGCCCAAAGCATGGCGAGCGAACACGTATTACTTCACAGGTTTTCCGTGTCCCCTCGCGGGACGCGCTGCGCTTGCCACGCTTCAGGCTCGGTGGCTCGTTGCGCTCGCCACACTATATAAAATCAACTCCACGCCGACGTGGATAGTGGGGGTATGAAAAGGTCAAAGGACGCGTACCGCCGCCCCTCGCAGGCTCACTGCGCTCACCACGCTTCGGGTTGACGTTCATCGTGGGGTGGCGTTAACAATGGGGGGGGGGGCATTTCTCATGTAAAATACCCATAAGGGTGGCTATACAATGAAAAATCGGGTCCATTGGCCCATTTAACATTGTTCCCTATGTAAAATCGCGTCCATCGCATCGCATGCCTTAACTTAAGGCACTCGATGGACGCAATTTTTTAATTGTCGGGGAAAAGGCTAAAAATAGCCGTGAAATCGCGTTGGTCGCGTCCATCGCATACCTTAACTTAAGGTATGCGATCACCTACGACGGGCAGCTCTGTAAGATGTACAAGGATCTCACTCCCTGTGGCTGTGCCTCCCTGCCCCCTCCCTACCCTCCTGCCTCTTTGTCCCCTCCGAACTGCCCTGTGCCTCCCTGTCCCCTCCGAACCGCCCTGTGCCTCCCTGTTCCCTTTCAACTGCGCTGTGCCTCCCTGTCCCCTCCCTACCATCCTGCCTCACTGTTCCCTCCCAATCTGTGCCTCCCTGTCCGCTCTACCACACAACTACAATCACACCACCAACATATGCCACATGTAGACAAATATATAAGACAACACCCTGCCCGGCACCTGCCCTCCCGGAAGTATCACCGAAACACGCGCAGGACAGACAGGTTCAAGGCAGCAGACTCCCACTCTCACGGGAACTGCCGCCCCAGCACGCTACGCACAGTGCTGACAAGTGTGGCCTCTGCCTGCTAGCTCCTCCCGCCACCACCGCGACCCGCTCACAGGCGCCTAATAATTGCCCTGGGTACATGGAGGGGCCAAGTGGCACATAAGGGGTATGTGGAGAGGTCTGGTGGCACAAAAGGGGCACATAAAGGGGACTGGTGGCACATTGAAGGGACATTAAAGTGTTCTAATAAATAAAAAAAAAATACAAATTAAAAGGTCACAGTAGTTCCGCATCCAAATGGGAAATACTTACACTTACACTGTGCCCTATTTTTAACACCCACATTCACACGCACACACACTCAAGCACACACACACACACACACACACATTTGTGCCCCCCCCCCCCCCAACTTGCATAGAAAAACAAAAGCATAGAATATATATTTGTTATAACTTTCTTCCCCAGGACCATCTCCACCTTGGCCCTTATACTGTCAAATGACGCATTATTTTGTGTCGTACATGTTCCAGGCTGTACTTCTGAATGATTGCTGCTGGGAGTGGGACTCAGCTCAGGGCAGGCTGGCCAGTGTTGTGTGTTATGGGCATCATAACTTCACCCATCTGTCTCAGCGCTATAGCAGTGAGCCCTGGGTTGGCCCACCATACTCAGTAGGAGGAGGGAACGTGAGCAGAGACAACCGGGCGCATCGCTCGCCAATCATCCATCAGTGGAAATAGATAGTTGTCAGCTGTCAAGGCCTGCGGCGCTGCTCTCAGCTCTCCTCCTCTCATCGACGGACCCGTGTCGCACATTTACAAAAAAGAAACTTTTGGGGGTGGGCGGCAGCGCCGGGCAGTGGGCCCCAATCACCCCTAGGGCCCCAGGGCACTGCACCGGCGGTAGTTCTGCCCTTGAACCCGGTTATAACCCGGGTTATTGTGGGCTATGAATCCTACTTATGGCGGAGGTGAGCAATTGTGTGTGGGTCACTTACCAAATGGCATTTGCCACAGGATGTAGCAAATGTAGAGATTTGGGGTTTGGTTCTCTAGAGATCTGAATCTGCCCGAATTTTGTGGATCCAAATCGAACCAAAACCCAGTCTGTATCTTTTTGCATTTCAGAATACTAATTTTAAATCTAAATTTTAGGTTTTCGATTGTAAAAATTACATGATTTTAGCTTATTTTTTAAGCTAATTTATAAACAAAATGTATTACCAATTGTTGATTTTCTGCTCCATGTAAGGTTTCTGTCCTCACTGAGTAGTAGCGCACCTTTATTACTGTGTGATAGGTGTATTTATGTCAGGTGTATGATCAGTGTATGACTGGTCTTACTCACTGCGTCACCAGTCTCTCCCTCCCAGCGGTTAATCTTACCCACTGTGTCACCAGTCCCTCATTCCCAGCTGTTAGTCTTACCCACTGCGTCATCAGTCCTTCCCTCCCAGCTGTTAATCCTACCCACTGTGTCACCAGTCACTCCCTCCCAGCAGTTAATCTTACCCACTGTGTCACCAGTCCCTCATTCCCAGCGTTTAGTCTTACCCACTGCGTCACCAGTCCCTCCCTCCCAGCTGTTAATCCTACCCACTGCGTCACCAGTCACTCCCTCCCAGCTGTTAGTCCTACCAACTGCATAACTAGTCACTACCTCACAGCTATTAATCTACACACTGTGTCACCTGTCACTCCTTCCTAGCTTTTAGTCTTACCACTATGTCACCAGTAACTCCCTCAGCTTTTAATCTTACCCACTTCATCACCAGTCCCTCCCTCCCAGATGTTAGTCTAACTCACTGTGTCAACTGTCACTCCCTCCCAGCTGTTAGCCCTACCTAATGCGTCACCAGTAAGTCCCTCCCTGCCATTAGTCTTACCCACGGCGTCACCAGTCACTCCCTCTTAGCTGTTAATCTTACCAATTGTATCACCAGTCACTCCTTCCTAGCTGTTAGTCTTACCCACTGCATCACCAGTCACTCCCTCTCAGCTGTTAATCTTACCCACTGTGTCACCAGTCACTCCCTCCCAGCTGTTAGCCCTACCAACTGCATCAGGAGTCAATCCTTCCCAGCTGTTAGTCCTACCAACTGCATAACCAGTCACTCCCTCCTAGCGGTTCATCTTACCCACTGTGTCACCAGTCCCTCATTCCCAGCTGTTAGTCTTACCCACTTTGTCACCAGTCCCTCATTCCCAGCTGTGAGTCTTACCCACTGCGTCACCAGTCCCTCCCTCCCAGCTGTTAGTCCTACCCACTGTGTCACCAGTCCCTCCCTCCCAGCTGTTAGTCTTACCACTATGTCACCAGTCACTCCCTCTCAGCTTTTAATCTTACCCACTTCGTCACCAGTCCCTCCCTCCCAGATGTTAGTCTAACCCACTGTGTCACCTGTCACTCCCTCCCAGCTGTTAGCGTCACCAGTTACTCCCTCCCAGATGTTAGCCCTTCCCACTGCATCACCAGTCAGTCCCAGCCTGCCGTTAGTCTTACCCACGGGGTCACCAGTCACTCCCTCTTAACTGTTAATCTTACCCACTGTATCACCAGTCACTCCTTCCCAGCTGTTAGTCTTACCCACTGTGTCACCAGTCACTACCTCCTAGCTGTTAGTCTTACCCACTGCATCACCAGTCTCTTCCTCTCAGCTTTTAATCTTACCCATTGTGCCACCAGTCACTTCCTCTCAGCTGTTAATCTTAACCATTGTGTCACTTGTCAGTCCCTCCCTGCCGTTAGTCTTACCCACTGGGTCACCAGTCACTCCCTCTCAGCTGTTAGTCTCACCCACTGTGTCACCTGTCACTCCCTCCCAGCTGTTAGTCTTATCCACTGTGTCACCTTTCCCTCCCTCCCAGCTGTTAGTCTTACCCACTTTGGCACAAGTCCCTCCCTCCCAGCTGTGTCTTACCCACTGTGTCACCTGTCCCTCCCTCCCAGCTGCTAACCTCACCCACTGTGTCACCATATGACACAGGAAAAGGTCAACATGACTTTTTCATGTTTTTGTGTCTGTTTGACATGGACCCCCCAGTAGTGTAATGTGTACCCTTGCATGGCTCGCTCCGCTCGGCGCACTTTACCGTTTTTGTACTCCACACAGAAAATGAACAAGTCATCTGGATGAACCCCTCATATCCTGTTTCCGTATAGACTCAGCGAGCACTAAAGATGGGAGACGGGCATATATGTGCAACATGCTCAAATTCACACTATCAAATCCAATTCTGTGCCGCAGGGTCAGGCCTCCAGGTGCGTGCCGCAGGGTCAGGCCTCCAGGTGCTTGCCGCAGGGTCAGGCCTCCAGGTGCTTGCCGCAGGGTCAGGCCCCAGGTGCGTGCCGCAGGGTCAGGCCCCAGGTGCGTGCCGCAAGCTCAGGCCCCAGGTGCGTGCCGCAGGGTTAGGCCCCAGGTGCGTGACGCAGGGTCAGGCCCCAGGTGCGTGCCGCAAGCTCAGGCCCCAGGTGCGTGCCGCAGGGTCAGGCCTCCAGGTGCATGCTGCAGGGTCAGGCCTCCAGGTGCGTGCCGCAAGGTCAGGCCTCTAGGTGCGTGCCGCAAGCTCAGGTCCCAGGTGCGTGCCGCAGGGTCAGGCCTCCATGTGCATGGCGCAAGGTCAGGCCTCCAGGTGCGTGCCACAGAGTCAGGCCTCCAGGTGCGTGCCGCATGGTCAGGCCTCCAGGTGCGTGCCGCAGGGTCAGGCCCCAGGTGTGTGCCGCAGGGTCAGGCCCCATGTTCGTGCCGCAGGGTCAGGCCCCAGGTGCATGCCGCAGGGTCAGGCCTCCAGGTGCGTGCCGCAGGGTCAGGCCCCAGGTATGTGACAACATCTCACTGCAGCTTATTCTTTGTGTTTTGTAGCCTGTGATCTTGGATATTACAAGTCCTCCCCGGGGGATCAGCTGTGCTCCAAGTGCCCCCCCTTCAGTCACTCCGACACCCTGGCTGCCCAGATCTGTGATTGTGACACCAACTACTTTCGCTCTACAACCGACCAGTCTTCTGCCGCCTGCACCCGTAAGTAGTACAAGCTCATGTCACCATAGTCCGCTAATCTCAGTGGGGAACTGGAACATGCAGTTATTAGAAACCTCTATGGCTTAATTCCAGGTCTTAGAGTCTTATCCCATTCTGGCATTATACCAGATAGATCATATAGAGTAAAAACTGGGGAGAGAAAGAAGACTCTGTTTTTGGGGCACTCTTGTGATATGGTAATTATATAATAAAACTTAGCTTTTATTAGGTATTTTTATAAAATAGGGGGCTATAACTCTCGGTTAGGATAGCCGTTAACTTAAACCCGTCTCCTTAGCTGGCAGTGAGCTTAGTTTTATATACGCTATGCACTGGAGATGGTTGAAAAGAAGTTAGAAAAAAATATCAGAAAGAAGTTTTTTTCTCCCTTTTCCAAATTGGTACGTCAATTGGACCAATTTGGATTGATGATGTGTTGCCTAGTGGGCCTTACGGCGAATGCTGACTAGGGCTCGTTAGAGGCAAATTATAGAATTGAAAGGGGTTAATTCCCTATAGATATGGAGACTGCTCGCACGATGAGCGTGAGTCCTATCTGTACTGTGGTAAGTAGTACCAATTTTGACACCGCAGTGGTTAATTGTGTGGGTAAAATTCCCTATTTAGTGTGTTGCAGCATCTGGGTATTTGCACAGATCAGTGATTATGGTGCACAGTTTAAGGATCTGTGCTGTCAGTAAGGGCCTGGCTGCTGTATACGCTAAGTTATGCGCTGCGCCCAAGTTACTTAGTAATATGGGTTGGATGTAGTACCTTGACTATATCAGTAGCTGTACCACATGCTGCTCTGAAGATGAGCTTAGACGTGTGTTTGGCTGATGATAGAGCCCAAACAATCTAATGGGCACAGGTAGTTAAGTATAATTCACAGCTTAGTATCCACGTGACTGGTTACCATCTCAGTGGCCGTACCGCATACTATAAATTTGACATAGTATAATGGCAATATCAGTAGCTGTACCACATGCTGCTCTGAAGATGAGCTTGGACGTGTTTGGTCACTGATAGAGCACACACAATCTAATCAACACAGATAATTGCAATTAACAGTTAGGTATACACGTAATTAGTGTTCGGCTGTTAAGTATGCACCAATGGTTACAGATGGCTGTGTTTTATTAACAGTCTGATGTCTATTTCACTAGTTACACATCAATCTGCTGATTGTACACAATGTTGTTCTTGTGTTTAAGTTTAGGTAGACACTTAGTTGCTCTAATCGTTACAGAGTATAGGCAGCTGTGGCTGAATGGAGTGAGCATATATAAGTTAGTAAGTTGCAGTTTGATATCTGCTGAGGTAACTGCACACCATACCTGTAAATGTCCACAGAATTGTTAGTGAGTCAAATTTCAAGTGCACACCTTGCTGCTGAGTAAGCATCAGCTGACAGTTTCAACACGTGAATAAGGCTAAGCAGATGTCGACTTAAACTCTATCTGAAATCATAAACATTTCTTCTTGCCCATCAAAACACTGAATATTAATTATAAGGGAGGCACAGTAAAATTCTGGTCACAGTAGAGATATGCTAATCGTTAATTCAAAAGTTTAGTACAAGTAATGCATGTTGTTGATATTATGTCAACTGTAGGATTTAATCTACACAGTTAGCGATCTGTGACACTAAGTAATCTGTGCTTGTCCCTGAGAAACTGTTAGATAGACCCTTTAGTCGGCAGTTGTGATTTCTGCTTTTCCTGGAGTCATGCAGACGTGCATTGGACTCCAGGATGAGAAAATCTCAATCTGCGCTGCGGGGTCAAGTAGTGATAGTGTAGGTAGACACTTCTGCTGTCGACAGTGGGGTTGACAGTGTGACCCTGTTGCTAGGGTAGCATAGCAGGGTACTAAGCTGCCCCAATTCTGTCGATAAGAGAGTGTCTAGATGGTAGAAGAGAGGTGCTGAACAGAAAAGGAAATAATAGGTAAATTGCTGGTTGGCACCTCTGGGTATATCCTTCTGCTTCCCACAGAGTCTTGCTCCCGCAGTGGACTCCGCGGGTGAGAGAGGTGTAAGTACAGAGGGCTTAGAGCATAGGTATAGTGGATAGAGGGTATAGTAGATCGCTTCTACTGTCAGTGTTAAGTGTCCGGTTGCCCTGTTGTATGCCGACAGAGCAGGGGCACCCCAGGCAGGTCACTGACAAGAGAGCGAAGAAAGTACCTTTCCGAAGTTATTCAGGTTTTCCCTTTCTGTTGTTTCCTGTATCTCCCCGTTCGCCAGCGCTGGTGATCCCCCCAGGTGGAAGCTGCTCCTAAACCTTGTGGTAGGTGCCTGCCGGTAGCTGGTCAGTGGCGAGGGTGTTGGACAATCCGGAGGCTGGACCGGAGGATGGTAGAGCACAGCGCGTGTCGGCGCTGGATGTAATATCTTGGCTCGATATGTGAGGATAGTGCTGGACGGCTAGATGGCCGGGACAGGGGAGAAGGGAGAACAGCGCGAGCCTGCGCCAAGTGTTCTCTGCCTCTCTGGTGCGGCTGCTGCTGCGTGCGGCTGCGGTAAACGTGCTGGACGGCTAGGTAGCCGGGACAAGGGAGAGGAGAGAACAGCGCGAGCCTGCGCCGGGTGCTCTCTGCCTCTCTGGTGCGGATGTTGCTGTGTGCGGTGATGATAGTTTTGTGCGGCTGTATTGCCCTGCAGTCTCCCGACACTGACCCACCGGCGCCGGTGGTCAGTGAAACTGGATGACGCGCGTTTCGCCTCGACGGCTTGCTCACATCAGGTGACGTATGCCGTGTCCATTCCTTTGATTTAAGCTAACCGGGGAAATGATCCCCCGCCCCTCTGCGTGGTGCAATGGGCTGCTAGTGTTTGAGTGACATGTTTCCCCTCCTCCTCGGGGAGTATGTAACATTGCTCATATGGTAGTGTGTTCACAGTAGCACATAGCGTACATGTGATCGTTTAGGGTCAGATTACGATTTGTCTTCTGTCATCTGACTCATCATGTATTGGAATTATCTGGGTATATTAAATTTGGGGTAAAAAGTTTATTCGTTAAATGAAGAGTTTCTGTGGATAATAGTCCCCTGTATCTGTTGTGATAGTGTGTTGATACTTGTTCACAAACTCCCAATTTAGGGGTCCGGGGAAGAAGCCAGAGTAACGGCGGTTACTAGCACATGTGGGGGGTCCGGGCTTGGGTTTTAGTGGTGGGGCTACTAATGATCAATAGGTGTTAAGGTCCCTTGTGTGGGATATAATTACATGGTGTCAATTGGGGGTGAGAAGAAAGCCCATATTAGGTGGGATGTGCAAGCAAATGAGGTGCAGTGGTATGTGCCCCACTCCGTGTAAGGATCACCATTGTGAGGGGTGTCCCTGATGTTGGGGTGAACATGGTCTTGCTCATGACTGCTGATGGTGAATTGGAAAAGAGGCTCCCAGGGAGTGGCTATTGTGGTTATATTCTTCTAAAAGTGCTTGGGGATTATATCCCGTGCGTGGTAGTGCGGGTGAATGGAGGCGAAGGTGCCAAATTGTGGATGCTAAATGTGATGTGGTGTATCACATGGTGTGTGGGTTGCCCTCAAAGGAGGTGCATGATGAGGTTCTGAGATCCATGCCCTTTGTGTGTGACAAGTGATGTGATAACTCCAAAAAAGATTTTTGTGAAATAACCAAGTGAGTGAACAAATTATATTAAATACACACGTGAGGAATGGAATATTATATATTGGTATTTAAAGAAAAGCACTGAAGTTTATGTGTTCATTGAGCCCTCTCGGAGTTAGGGCCCCAAGTTCAAATGTCCAGAAACTTTCGCGTTTGAGTAAAACCCTCAGATAAGGGGGGCAATATCGTCATATGGCCCAAGGATGACTACACCAAGGAAGCGTACAAACAACTGCACAATGTCAACTGCTACAAACCCATACTCCTAAATCCCACAGAGAACTTTCAGACCCTCTACAAAAGACTTATTGATGAAGCATTACAAGATGGAACCATCACTAAAACAGAACACCAGTACCTGTGGACAGAACACCCCAAAATGGCGACTTTCTATCTGTTACCTAAAGTCCACAAGAATCCAACCACACCCCCGGGGAGACCGATTGTCTCAGGAATCGGTGGACTAACTGAAAAGGCCAGCACATTCGTCGATCTCCATCTGAGGAAATTTGTGCTTCAACTTCCATCATACACAAGGGACACCTCTGATATCCTCAAAAAATTGCACGATGTGAAATTGGAAAAGGGCCAACTACTCATCACACTGGACGTAGAAGCACTATATACCAGTATTGACCACGATCAAGGACTGGCCGCTGTTCGTTATTTCCTGAACATGGAAACCCACAGTGAATTCCACGACTTTATCATTAAACTACTCAACTTCATCCTGAAATATAACTTTTTTACATTTGATAACAGATTTTTCCTGCAGGTGAGGGGCACAGCGATGGGGGCAGCTTGTGCCCCTACCTATGCGAACCTATTTTTAGGATGGTGGGAGAAGGAACACGTATTCCAGGAAGAGAATGAGATCTGGACCAAACATGTCATATCATGGCATCGATATATAGATGACATCTTGCTGATATGGGATGGAGGAAGAGACCACCTCCTGAGATTCATCCAACACCTCAACCAAAACAATCTCAACCTGAAACTTACACATGAGATAAGCGAAGATGCGATATCCTTTCTGGACCTGAAAATATACAGAAGCCCCACAGACACCATTGAAACAGAACTCTTCAGAAAAAGTACCGCCACGAACAGTGTACTGTACCAAACCAGCTCCCATTTCCCACCCACCATCGAAAATATACCTAAGGGTGAATTTCTACGCCTCAGACGCAACTGTTCTGATGATGCAGTCTTCAAAGAAAAAAGCAAAGAACTAACACAACGGCTTAGGGAAAGGGGGTACAGCCACAATTCAACCAAAAAAGCACAAAGGTTCACACAACAAATAAACAGGGATAAACTCATATTCCAACCATCCAAGAACACCAACAGGAAAGAAGACACCCAAATTAGATTTGTGGGGAACTTCAATCAAAACTGGAAGGAAATCAGTAAAATTATACAAACTCACTGGCACATCCTGAAAACGGACGCAGACCTGGCAGAACATTTAGGAGACAGGGTTTCCATGAGCTGGAGGAGGTCACCCAACCTGAGGGACCATCTTGTTGAAAGCCATTTCTCAAAAACCAAACAAAAAAACCCAACAACAACTGGTTCGTATGCATGTGGATCATGCAAAGCCTGTGAGGTCATGGTGAAAACCACAGAAACCCTGGATCGACATGGCAACAAAGTCAAAATCAAAGACTACATTAACTGTAGAAGCCAGGGTGTAATATACTGCATAGCATGCGAATGTGGCCAAAGGTACGTTGGAATGACATCAAGAATGCTAAAGCAACGTATACTAGAACACCTGGGGTCCATCAGGAATGCGGAACAAGACAGAAAAAGAATGAAACAACTGACTACAGTGGCCAGACACTTCCACCATATACACAAAGGGAGTACAAAAACATTCAAAGCCTTCGGCCTAGAGAGGGTCCGCCTAGGCATTAGGGGAGGAGACATGACGCAAGAACTACTCAAACGCGAAAGTTTCTGGACATTTGAACTTGGGGCCCTAACTCCGAGAGGGCTCAATGAACACATAAACTTCAGTGCTTTTCTTTAAATACCAATATATAATATTCCATTCCTCACGTGTGTATTTAATATAATTTGTTCACTCACTTGGTTATTTCACAAAAATCTTTTTTGGAGTTATCACATCACTTGTCACACACAAAGGGCATGGATCTCAGAACCTCATCATGCACCTCCTTTGAGGGCAACCCACACACCATGTGATACACCACATCACATTTAGCATCCACAATTTGGCACCTTCGCCTCCATTCACCCGCACTACCACGCACGGGATATAATCCCCAAGCACTTTTAGAAGAATATAACCACAATAGCCACTCCCTGGGAGCCTCTTTTCCAATTCACCATCAGCAGTCACGAGCAAGACCATGTTCACCCCAACATCAGGGACACCCCTCACAATGGTGATCCTTACACGGAGTGGGGCACATACCACTGCACCTCATTTGCTTGCACATCCCACCTAATATGGGCTTTCTTCTCACCCCCAATTGACACCATGTAATTATATCCCACACAAGGGACCTTAACACCTATTGATCATTAGTAGCCCCACCACTAAAACCCAAGCCCGGACCCCCCACATGTGCTAGTAACCGCCGTTACTCTGGCTTCTTCCCCGGACCCCTAAATTGGGAGTTTGTGAACAAGTGTCAACACACTATCACAACAGATACAGGGGACTATTATCCACAGAAACTCTTCATTTAACGAATAAACTTTTTACCCCAAATTTAATATACCCAGATAATTCCAATACATGATGAGTCAGATGACAGAAGACAAATCGTAATCTGACCCTAAACGATCACATGTACGCTATGTGCTACTGTGAACACACTACCATATGAGCAATGTTACATACTCTCCGAGGAGGAGGGGAAACATGTCACTCAAACACTAGCAGCCGATTGCACCACGCAGAGGGGCGGGGGATCATTTCCCCGGTTAGCTTAAATCAAAGGAATGGACACGGCATACGTCACCTGATGTGAGCAAGCCGTCGAGGCGAAACGCGCGTCATCCAGTTTCACTGACCACCGGCGCCGGTGGGTCAGTGTCGGGAGACTGCAGGGCAATACAGCCGCACAAAACTATCATCACCGCACGCAGCAACATCCGCACCAGAGAGGCAGAGAGCACCCGGCGCAGGCTCGCGCTGTTCTCTCCTCTCCCTTGTCCCGGCTACCTAGCCGTCCAGCACGTTTACCGCAGCCGCACGCAGCAGCAGCCGCACCAGAGAGGCAGAGAACACTTGGCGCAGGCTCGCGCTGTTCTCCCTTCTCCCCTGTCCCGGCCATCTAGCCGTCCAGCACTATCCTCACATATCGAGCCAAGATATTACATCCAGCGCCGACACGCGCTGTGCTCTACCATCCTCCGGTCCAGCCTCCGGATTGTCCAACACCCTCGCCACTGACCAGCTACCGGCAGGCACCTACCACAAGGTTTAGGAGCAGCTTCCACCTGGGGGGATCACCAGCGCTGGCGAACGGGGAGATACAGGAAACAACAGAAAGGGAAAACCTGAATAACTTCGGAAAGGTACTTTCTTCGCTCTCTTGTCAGTGACCTGCCTGGGGTGCCCCTGCTCTGTCGGCATACAACAGGGCAACCGGACACTTAACACTGACAGTAGAAGCGATCTACTATACCCTCTATCCACTATACCTATGCTCTAAGCCCTCTGTACTTACACCTCTCTCACCCGCGGAGTCCACTGCGGGAGCAAGACTCTGTGGGAAGCAGAAGGATATACCCAGAGGTGCCAACCAGCAATTTACCTATTATTTCCTTTTCTGTTCAGCACCTCTCTTCTACCATCTAGACACTCTCTCATCGACAGAATTGGGGCAGCTTAGTACCCTGCTATGCTACCCTAGCAACAGGGTCACACTGTCAACCCCACTGTCGACAGCAGAAGTGTCTACCTACACTATCACTACTTGACCCCGCAGCGCAGATTGAGATTTTCTCATCCTGGAGTCCAATGCACGTCTGCATGACTCCAGGAAAAGCAGAAATCACAACTGCCGACTAAAGGGTCTATCTAACAGTTTCTCAGGGACAAGCACAGATTACTTAGTGTCACAGATCGCTAACTGTGTAGATTAAATCCTACAGTTGACATAATATCAACAACATGCATTACTTGTACTAAACTTTTGAATTAACGATTAGCATATCTCTACTGTGACCAGAATTTTACTGTGCCTCCCTTATAATTAATATTCAGTGTTTTGATGGGCAAGAAGAAATGTTTATGATTTCAGATAGAGTTTAAGTCGACATCTGCTTAGCCTTATTCACGTGTTGAAACTGTCAGCTGATGCTTACTCAGCAGCAAGGTGTGCACTTGAAATTTGACTCACTAACAATTCTGTGGACATTTACAGGTATGGTGTGCAGTTACCTCAGCAGATATCAAACTGCAACTTACTAACTTATATATGCTCACTCTATTCAGCCACAGCTGCCTATACTCTGTTACGATTAGAGCAACTAAGTGTCTACCTAAACTTAAACACAAGAACAACATTGTGTACAATCAGCAGATTGATGTGTAACTAGTGAAATAGACATCAGACTGTTAATAAAACACAGCCATCTGTAACCATTGGTGCATACTTAACAGCCGAACACTAATTACGTGTATACCTAACTGTTAATTGCAATTATCTGTGTTGATTAGATTGTGTGTGCTCTATCAGTGACCAAACACGTCCAAGCTCATCTTCAGAGCAGCATGTGGTACAGCTACTGATATTGCCATTATACTATGTCAAATTTATAGTATGCGGTACGGCCACTGAGATGGTAACCAGTCATGTGGATACTAAGCTGTGAATTATACTTAACTACCTGTGCCCATTAGATTGTTTGGGCTCTATCATCAGCCAAACACACGTCTAAGCTCATCTTCAGAGCAGCATGTGGTACAGCTACTGATATAGTCAAGGTACTACATCCAACCCATATTACTAAGTAACTTGGGCGCAGCGCATAACTTAGCGTATACAGCAGCCAGGCCCTTACTGACAGCACAGATCCTTAAACTGTGCACCATAATCACTGATCTGTGCAAATACCCAGATGCTGCAACACACTAAATAGGGAATTTTACCCACACAATTAACCACTGCGGTGTCAAAATTGGTACTACTTACCACAGTACAGATAGGACTCACGCTCATCGTGCGAGCAGTCTCCATATCTATAGGGAATTAACCCCTTTCAATTCTATAATTTGCCTCTAACGAGCCCTAGTCAGCATTCGCCGTAAGGCCCACTAGGCAACACATCATCAATCCAAATTGGTCCAATTGACGTACCAATTTGGAAAAGGGAGAAAAAAACTTCTTTCTGATATTTTTTTCTAACTTCTTTTCAACCATCTCCAGTGCATAGCGTATATAAAACTAAGCTCACTGCCAGCTAAGGAGACGGGTTTAAGTTAACGGCTATCCTATCCGAGAGTTATAGCCCCCTATTTTATAAAAATACCTAATAAAAGCTACGTTTTATTATATAATTACCATATCACAAGAGTGCCCCAAAAACAGAGTCTTCTTTCTCTCCCCAGTTTTGTCTAATTGTTTATTTGGACTCACGGGAGCACCACCAACTGAGTAGTGTCCGTCCAATCAGGTACCTAGACACACATTTAATAGTTGGTAACAGGCAACTCAAGCCGAACCCCACACGGTGGGTAGGGATCTCACTTGATTCCCCCCCCATCCCGAGTGGGGGTAACTTTGTGCGGAATCCAAACAAAACCTTTTGCCCTTCAGATCATATAGAGTGTAAGCATGTGAGCAGGGCCCTCCAACCCTCTGTGACAGTAGGTGCATGCTAGGATTTGCGGCGGGGGGGGGGGATAATGGGAACTCCTCTTCCTCAATAATGTTAGATAGTATGGATGGCCATTAGTGGGTTACCCAGAGCCTGGGGGCGGGGCTTCACAGGAGTGTCGGGGGGCTGAGTTAAGCTCTGCTCTGGCACTTTGTAAAAAAAAATACTTCTGCAACATCGATGGTGGGATATCATATGGTTCTCACCTATTGATGGCAAAAGTGTTCAGCATATGTTATACACCATTGATGATTTTGAACCATCGGTGGCCGATGGTCATCCCTGGTACATAGTAGGAGGAGGAGTGAGAGGTGTCTGGGTGGACAGCATTGCTCTTGTGCTATTCAATATAAGAATGCTGCCCTAGTCCGCACTGGTGTGCACACTACCGAGACCATACAAGGTGGTACCCTACTATACCCTAGCATTACTACAATGTGCATTCTTCTATATTATTAGTATTTACCGCTGTTTCTGCACTATCAGGTCCGCCGTCTGCTCCCGTCAATCTCATCTCCAGCGTTAATGGCACCACTGTCACCTTGGAGTGGAACCCACCGCGTGACACAGGTGGGCGCAGAGATGTCACATACAATGTCATTTGCCGGCGCTGTGCTTGGGATGCGGGCCAGTGTGAGCCCTGTGGGGGAGGGGTCCGTTACACCCCCCAACAGATGAGCCTAGCAAAGACCTCCCTTACAGTGGCAAATCTTCAGGCCCACATGAACTATACCTTCTGGGTGGAGGCCGTCAACGGGGTGTCCGACTTTAGCTTGGAGCAACGGATGTTCTCCACAGTGAATATAACCACGAACCAGGCAGGTAGGATCCTATGCAATACCTGTGTGTTATACTAACTGTGGCTATGGTGTTCTGTCACATGATCAAACCACTATAACAGCCATGCCGGAGCCTGTATACCCAGTGATTTACCCAGAGATCGATGCACATTGGTGGGACACCTGAGGTTGCTGTTATATGCATGTGTACTGGAAGCACTGGGGGAGAGAGGTGTAACGTTACAAATGGTGTAATGGGAGAACTGGGGGAGAGAGGTGTAATGTTACATAATATATAATGGGAGCACTGCGGGAGAGAGGTGTAACGTTACAAATGCTGTAATGGGAGAACTGGGGGAGAGAGGTGTAACGTTACAAATTGTGTAATGGGAGAAATGGGAGAGAGAGGAGTAGTGTTACACAAGGTGTAATGGGAGCACAGGGGGAGGGAGGAGTAGCGTTACACAAGGTGTAATGGGAGCACTGGGGGAGAGAGGAGTAGCATTACACAGTATATAATAGGAGCACTGGGGGAGAGAGGAGTAGTGTTACACAAGGTGTAATGGGAGCACTGGGGGAGAGAGGAGTAGCATTACACAGTATATAATAGGAGCACTGGGGGAGAGAGGAGTAGTGTTACACAAGGTGTAATGGGAGCACTGGGGGAGAGAGGAGTAGCATTACACAGTATATAATGGGAGCACTGGGGGAGAGAGGAGTAGTGTTACACAAGGTGTAATGGGAGCACTGGGGGAGAGAGGAGTAGCATTACACAGTATATAATAAGAGCACTGGGGGAGAGAGGAGTAGTGTTACACAAGGTGTAATGGGAGCACTGGGGGAGAGAGGAGTAGCATTACACAGTATATAATGGGAGCACTGGGGGAGAGAGGAGTAGTGTTACACAAGGTGTAATGGGAGCACTGGGGGAGAGAGGAGTAGTGTTACACAAGGTGTAATGGGAGCACTAGGGGAGAGAGGAGTAGTGTTACACAAGGTGTAATGGGAGCACTGGGGGGAGAGAGGAGTAGCATTACACAGTATATAATGGGAGCACTGGGGGAGAGAGGAGTAGCATTACACAGTATATAATGGGAGCACTGGGGGAGAGAGGAGTAGTGTTACACAAGGTGTAATGGGAGCACTGGGGGAGAGAGGAGTAGCATTACACAGTATATAATGGGAGCACTGGGGGTGAGAGAGGAGTAGTGTTACACAAGGTGTAATGGGAGCACTGGGGGAGAGAGGTGTAGCGTTACAAATGGTGTAATGGGAGCACTTGGGGAGAGAGGAGTAGCTTTACACAGTATATAATGGGAGCACTGGGGTAGAGAGGAGTAGTGTTACACAAGGTGTAATGGGAGCACTGGGGTAGAGAGAAGTAGTGTTACACAAGGTGTAATGGGAGCACTGGGGGAGAGAGTTGTAGCGTTACAAATGGTGTAATGGGAGCACTGGGGGAGAGAGGAGTAGTGTTACACAAGGTGTAATGGGAGCACTGGGGGAGAGAGTTGTAGCGTTACAAATGGTGTAATGGGAGCACTGGGGGAGAGAGGAGTAGTGTTACAAACAGTGTAATGGGAGAACTGGGGGAGAGAGGTGTAGCGTTACAAATGGAGTAATGGGAGAACTGGGGGAGAGAGGTGTAGCGTTGCACAAGGTGTACTGGAAGCAATGGGGGAGAGAGGAGTAGTGTTGCACAATATCTAATGGGAGCACTGGGGAAGAGAGGAGAAATTTTACACATGGTGTAATGGGAGCATTGAGGGAGAGGAGTAATGTTACACTCGGTGTATCGGGAGAACCTGGGGAGAGAGAATAGCATTACACACGGTGTAATGGGAGCACTGGGGGAGAGAGGGGTAGTGTTACACATGCTGTAATGGGAGCACTGGGGGAGAGCAGAGTAGTGTTACACATGGTGTAATGGGAGCATTGAGGGAGAGTAGTGTTACACTCGGTGAAACGGGAGAACCTGGGGAGAGAGAATAGCATTACACACAGTGTAATGGGAGCACTGGGGGAGAGAGGAGTAGTGGTACACATGGTGTAATGGGAGAATTGTGGAGAGAGGAGTAGTGTTACACACAGTGTAATGGGAGAATTGTGGAGAGAGGAGTAGTGTTACACACAGTGTAATGGGAGAACCTGGGGAGAGAGGAGCATCGTTACACACGGTGTACTGGGAGCACAGGGGGAGGGAGGAGTAGTATTATACATGGTGTAATGGGAGAATTGTGGAGAGAAGAGTAGTGTTACACATGATGTAATGGGAGAACTGGGGGAGAGAGAATAGCATTACACACAGTGTAATGGGAGCACTGGGGGAGAGAGGAGTAGTGTTACACATGGTGTATTGGGAGCATTGAGGGAGAGGAGTAATGTTACACTCGGTGTAACGGGAGCACTAAGAGAGAGAGGAATAGTGTTACACATGGTGTAATGAGGAGTAGTGTTACACATGGTGTAATGGGAGCATTGAGGGAGAGGAGTAGTGTTACACTACTCCAAACTTTATTTATAAAGTATGATTTGTGGCTAAATCGGTTAACCGCAAATATTAAGTATCACTGAAATGTATTAAGGGGGACCGCAGTATGAATCTCCGATCCCTGCTGCTATCCCCCCCTGCAGCTCCGCTGGCCGCATCCCCCATAGGTTTCTATGGGGGATGCGAAGCGGCCCTATGTATCAACATCGGGCAGCCCGGCTTCACACCCCTGGGCTATCGCCATTCTGATATGGCGATAGCCCATTGTAGCCTATGGCTACACATCGCACTGCCCGAGCAGGGCAGTGCGGTAAGAGGGGTCGGCGTGGGTCAGCGCATAACCGCGCATGCGCTGACTCCCCGGCTTCCGGGTCAGGGCTTCGCAGGGACGGGCTATTTTCGAAGCCCTGTCCCTGTGCCCCCATAATGATAAATCCTGCCGGTAACAGATGATACCGCAATGTGATGCCCAGCGATGTCATCACGCCGGCATCGCTATATAATGATAAATGCGCCCCTAAGAGAGAGAGAATAGCATTACACACAGTGTTATGGGAGCACTGGGGGAGAGAGGAGTATCGTTACACACGGTGTACTGGGAGCACAGGGGGAGGTAGGAGTAGTATTACACATGGTGTAATGGGAGAATTGTGGAGAGAAGAGTAGTGTTACACACAGTGTAATGGCAGAACTGGGGGAGAGAGGAGTATCGTTACACACGGTGTACTGGGAGCACAGGGGGAGGTAGGAGTAGTATTACACATGGTGTAATGGGAGAATTGTGGAGAGAAGAGTAGTGTTACACACAGTGTAATGGCAGAACTGGGGGAGAGAGGAGTATCGTTCCACACGGTGTACTGGGAGCACAGGGGGAGGGAGGAGTAGTATTACACATGGTGTAATGGGAGAATTGTGGAGAGAAGAGTAGTGTTACACATGATGTAATGGGAGCACTGGGGGAGAGAGAATAGCATTACACACAGTGTAATGGGAGCACTGGGGGAGAGAGGAGTAGTGGTACACATGGTGTAATGGGAGCATTGAGGGAGAGGAGTAATGTTACACTCGGTGTAACGGGAGCACTAAGAGAGAGAGGCATAGTGTTACACATGGTGTAATGGGGAGAGAGGAGTAGTGTTACACAGGGTGTAATGGGAGAACTGTGGGAGAGCGGAGTAGTGTTACACATGGTGTAATGGGAGCATTGAGGGAGAGGAGTAGTGTTACACTCGGTGTAATGGGAGCACTAAGAGAGAGAGGAATAGTGTTACACATTTTGTAATGGGGAGAGAGGAGTAGTGTTACACATGGTGTAATGGGAGAACTGGGGAAGAGATGTGTAGTGTTGTAACAGAGTACCCAGTTGCTGAGCATGTTGTGATATCTTCAATGGATGGCCTCTGGCATTGTGATGGATTACGCAGTTGCTGAGCATGTTGTGATGGCTCCAGTGGGCGGACATCAGGATTGTCACAGAGTTCTGGTGGATGGCCATCAGCATTGTTATGGAGTACCCAGTTGCTGAGCATGTTGTGATCTCTCTGGTGGATGGCCATTGGCATTGTAATGGAGTACCCAGTTGCTGAGCATGTTGTCATAGCTCACGTGAGTGGCCACCGGCATTGTGACAGACTAGCCAGTTGCTGAGCATGTTGTTGTGGCTCCGGTGATTGGTATTCAGAATTGTAACGGAGTACCCAGTCACTGAGCATGTTGAGATGGCTCTGATGGATTGCCACCTGCATTGAGATGGAGTACACAGTTGCTGAGCTTGTTGTGATGGCTCCGGTGCATAGCCCCTGGCATTACGATGGAGGACCCAGTCGCTGAGCATGTTGTGATGGCTCTAGTGGAGGCCAGTTGGCATTTTGACAGAGTACCCAGTTCTGAACATGTTGTGGTGTCTCTGGTGGGCAGCCACCACCAGCATTGTGATGGAGTAACCAGCTGTGTGTGGTGTGTCCGGTGGGTGGCAGTCCACATTGTGATGGAGTACCCAGTTTCTGAGCATGTTGTGATGGCTCCGGTGCGTGGCCATCTGCATTGTGATGGAGTACCCAGTTGCTGAGCGTGTTGTGATGGCTCCGGGGGGGGCGGACATCAACATTGTGACAGAGTACCCATTTCCTGAGCATGTTGTGATGGCTATGGTGCATAGCCACTGGCATTGTGACAGAATACCCAGTAGCTGAGCTCCGGTAGATGGCCATCGGCATTGTGATGGAGTACCAGATGCTGAACATGTTGTGGTGTATCTGGTGGGTGGCAGTCAGCATTGTGATGGAGTACCCAGTTGCTGAGCATGTTGTGATGACTCCTGTGGATAACCACCGGCATTGTGATGGAGAACCCAGTTGTTGAGCATGTTGTGGTGGCTCCAGTGGATGGCCACCAGCATTGTGACGGAGTACCCTGTTGCTCAGCATGTTGTGATGGCTTCAGTGGATGGACACTGGCATTGTGATGGAGAACCCAGTTGCTGAGCATGTTGTGGTGGCTCCGTTGGGCAGCCATCGGCATTGTGATGGAGTACTCAATTGCTGAGCATGTTGTAAATGGCTCTGGTGAGCGGACATCAGCATTTTGATGAAGTACCCAGTCGCTGAGCTTGGTGTGATGGCTCCGGTGGGCGGCCATCGACATTGTGATGGAGTATCCAGTCGCTCAGCTTGTTGTGATGGCTCTGGTGCATGGCCACTAACATTGTGACGAAGTACCCAGTTACTGAGCATGTTGTTGTGGCTCCAGTGGGTGGCCATCAACATTGTGACGGCGTACCCAGTCACTCAGCTTGTTGTGATGGCTCCGATGGATGGCCACTGGCTTTCTGATGATGTACCCAGTTGCTGAGCATGTTGTTGTGGCTCCTGTGGGCGGTAGTCGGCAATATGAATCAGGTCCCAGGTGCACAGCTCATGGAACTTTTTTGCTTTACTACCAAATAACGATCAGGTCCTTAATCTGCATTGTCTACTACTGAACATAATAATTATACAGGTAAGACCGTCCCTCTGATAGCAGCTTCTCAATTGTCTGTCAGCCCCCTCACAGGTGGTGGTTATTCGCAAGGAGAAGACCGCTGAGAACAGCATCACCCTAATTTGGCAGGAACCCGACCAGCCCAACGGCATCATCCTGGAGTATGAGATCAAATATTTTGAAAAGGTTAAAATAATAATTTGTTATTTCATCACATACAGTACCGGCAACATACAGTCCTATGGGTATTACTGCAATAGTCCTCAGGGTACAGTGTCAGTAGGGGCAGGGGGCATCAAGGCCACCCAAAGGCTCCAATGTGTATGCCCCACTGCAGGCACCAGTGTTAGCAGCATCCACCTGCATCTGTCTGGTGCTTTGTATGAGGGAAGAAAGGGACAAAATCCAGAACTAATGCTGCTCTCAGTCAGTGAGTCCTTCATCTCTGAAATAGTCCCATCACTTTATTTTTCTCAGTCCCCACATCTGACCCCACATGTTTTCAGCATATTCTGAGGGGGCATTGCCTAATACAGCCCCAGTATGCCCTGTACTCATGTACATCCCTGGAACTTATATTAATGCTAAAGCAGATGTACTGTGGAGTAGCAGGAATCCCACCAGGAGTAGGACAGCAGTGACCTCTATGGTCGGTGGAGACGGTGGCACCCGGTTATGGTTAGGAGGAGAATGCTGAGTGATTATAGCCCTACCATGGGGCTTACATCTCCACACTTGAATGTACAGGATGGGGCTTGGGTCAGTAGAGAGATAGCTGCTTGTACCTCAGTAGGATTATGATAATATAATTTAGGAACTGTACCTGCTCCCTGTATCCTGCACCCCCCCTCTGTATCCTACGCCTCCACCACTCTGTATCCTGCAACTCCTCCACTCTGTATCCTGTGCCTGCTCTCTGTATCCTGTGCCTCTTCTATGTATCATGTGCCTCCTTTCTGTATCCTGTACCTCCTCCCTGTATCCTGCTCCTTCTCCTCTCTGTATGCTGTACCTTCTCCTCTCTACATCCTGCACCTTCTCCTCTCTGTATCCTGTACCTCCTCTCTGTATCCTGTGCCTCATCTCTGTATCCTGTGCCGCCTTCTCTCTGTATCCTGTGACTTCTCCTCTCTGTATCTTGAAACTCATCCACTCTGTATACTGTGACTCCTCTCTGTATCCTGTGCCTCCTCCCTGTACCCTAATCCTTCTCCTCTTGGTATGCTGTACCTTCTCCTCTCTGTATCCTGTACCTCCTCTCTGTATCCTGTGCCTTCTTCTCTCTGTATCCTGTGCCTCCTCTCTGTATCTGTGCTTTCTCCTCTCTGTATCCTGCGCCACCTCCACTCTGTATCCTGCAACTCCTCCACTCTGTATCCTGTGCCTCCTCTCTGTATCCTGTGCCTCTTCTGTGTATCCTGTGCCTCCTCTCTGTATCCTGTACCTCCTCCCTGTATCATGCTCCTTCTCCTCTCTGTATGCTGTACCTTCTCTTCTCTGTATCCTGTGCCTCCTCTCTGTATCCTGCACCTTCTCCTCTCTGTATCCTGTACCTCCTCTCTGTATTCTGTGCATCCTCTCTGTATCCTGTGCCGCCTTCTCTCTGTATCCTGTGACTTCTCCTCTCTGTATCCTGAAGCTCATCAACTCTGTATACTGTGCCTCCTCTCTGTATCTTGTGCCTCCTCCCTGTACCCTAATCCTTCTCCTCTTGGTATGCTGTACCTTCTCCTCTCTGTATACTGTACCTCCTCTCTGTATCCTGTGCCTTCTTCTCTCTGTATCCTGTGCCTCCTCTCTGTATCCTGTGCTTTCTCCTCTCTGTTTCCCGTGCCTCCTCCACTCTGTATCCTGCACCTCCTCTCTATATCAGTTGCCTCTTCCTCCCTGTATCCTGTGCCTCCTCTATATCCAGTACCCCCACCCTGTATCCTGCTCCTTCTCCTCTCTGTATGCTGTACCTTCTCATCTCTGTATCTTGTGCCTCCTCTCTGTATCCTGCACCTTCTCATCTCTGTATCATGTATCTCCTCTCTGTATCCCGTGCCTTTTCCTCTCTGTATCCTGTACCTCCTCTCTGTATCCTGTGCCTCCTCTCTGTATCCTGTGCCTCCTCTCTGTATCCTGTGCCTCTTCTCTGTATCCTGTGCCTCTTCTCTGTATCCTATGCCTCTTCTCTGTATCCTGTGCCTTCTCCTCTCTGTATCCTGTGCTTCCTCTTTTTATCCTGTGCCTCCTCTCTATATCCTGTGCCTCCTCTCAGTATCCTGTGCGTCCTCTCTGTATCCTGTGCCTCTTCTCTATATTTTGCGCCTCTTCTCTGTATCCTCTGTCTCCTTCTCTCTGTATCCTGCGCCTCCACTCTTTATCCTGCGCCTCCTCTCTTTATCCTGCGCCTCTGTCCTTTATCCTGCGCCTCCTCTCTGTATCCTGCGCCTCCTCTCTAACTGTCAGATTCCATGTTCTTGACCTCCAGGACAAAGAGATGCAGAGTTATTCTACCCTGAAGGCAAAGGAAACCCGAGCAGTGGTAACTGGCCTGAAGTCCTCCACTCGCTATATCTTCCAGGTCAGGGCCCGCACCTCGGCTGGCTGTGGGAGGTTTAGCCAAACTGTTGAGGTGGAAACCAATAAGACAGGTAAGTCACAAAGAATCCACCTAAGAAAGATACAGTAACACTATGTCAGACAGTGACCCTCCTACACCCGGTACCGGGCGTCTGACCCTGCAGGATACAGTAATGCTATGTCAGTTAGTGACCCTCCTACACCCAGTACTGGGCATCTGACCCTGCAAGATACAGTAACACTTTGTCAGTCGGTGACCCTCCTACACCCGGTACTGGGTGTCTGACCCTGCAGGATACAGTAACGCTATGTCAGTTAGTGACCCTCCTACACCCAGTAATGGGCATCTGACCCTGCAAGATACAGTAACGCTATGTCAGTCAGTGACAATTCTACACTCGGTACTGAGCATCTGACCCTGCAAGATACAGTAACACAATGTCAGTCAGTGACAATTCTACACTCGGTATTGGGCATCTGACCCTGCAAGATACAGTAACGCTATATCAGTCAGTGACAATTCTACACTCGGTACTGAGCATCTGACCCTGCAAGATACAGTAACACAATGTCAGTCAGTGACAATTCTACACTCGGTACTGGGCATCTGACCCTGCAAGATACAGTAATACTGTGTCAGTCAGTGACCCCTCCTACACTCGGTACTGGGCATCTCACCCTACAGGATACAGTAACACTATGTCAGTCAGTGACCCTCCTACACCCGGTACTGGGCATCTGACCCTGCAGGATACAGTAACACTATGTCAGTCAGTGACCCTCCTACACCCGGTACTGGGCGTCTGACCCTACAGGATACAGTAACACTATGTCAGTCAGTGACCCTCCTACACCCAGTAATGGGCATCTGACCCTGCAAGATACAGTAACACTATGTCAGTCAGTGACCCTCCTACACCCTGTACTGGGTGTCTGACCCTACAGGATACAGTAACACTATGTCAGTCAGTGACCCTCCTACACCCTGTACTGGGCGTCTGACCCTACAGGATACAGTAACACTATGTCAGTCAGTGACCCTCCTACACCCGGTACTGGGTGTCTGACCCTACAGGATACAGTAACGCTATGTCAGTCAGTGACCCTCCTACACCCAGTAATGGGCATCTGACCCTGCAAGATACAGTAACACTATGTCAGTCAGTGACCCTCCTACACCCTGTACTGGGCGTCTGACCCTACAGGATACAGTAACACTATGTCAGTCAGTGACCCTCCTACACCCGGTACTGGGTGTCTGACCCTACAGGATACAGTAACGCTATGTCAGTCAGTGACCCTCCTACACCCAGTACTGGGCATCTGACCCTGCAAGATACAGTAACACTATGTCAGTCAGTGACCCTCCTACACCCGGTACTGGGCGTCTGACCCTGCAGGATACAGTAACACTATGTCAGTCAGTGACCCTCCTACACCCGGTACTGGGCGTCTGACCCTGCAGGATACAGTAACACTATGTCAGTCAGTGACCCTCCTACACTCGGTACTGGGCGTCTGACTCTACAGGATACAGTAACACTATGTCAGTCGGTGACCCTCCTACACCCGGTACTGGGCGTCTGACCCTGCAGGATACAGTAACACTATGTCAGTCAGTGACCCTCCTACACCCGGTACTGGGCGTCTGACCCTACAGGATACAGTAACACTATGTCAGTCAGTGACCCTCCTACACCCAGAAATGGGCATCTGACCCTGCAAGATACAGTAACACTATGTCAGTCAGTGACCCTCCTACACCCGGTACTGGGCGTCTGACCCTGCAGGATACAGTAACACTATGTCAGTCAGTGACCCTCCTACACCCGGTACTGGGCGTCTGACCCTGCAAGATACAGTAATACTGTGTCAGTCAGTGACCCCTCCTACACTCGGTACTGGGCATCTCACCCTACAGGATACAGTAACACTATGTCAGTCAGTGACCCTCCTACACCCGGTACTGGGCATCTGACCCTGCAGGATACAGTAACACTATGTCAGTCAGTGACCCTCCTACACCCGGTACTGGGCGTCTGACCCTACAGGATACAGTAACACTATGTCAGTCAGTGACCCTCCTACACCCAGTAATGGGCATCTGACCCTGCAAGATACAGTAACACTATGTCAGTCAGTGACCCTCCTACACCCTGTACTGGGTGTCTGACCCTACAGGATACAGTAACACTATGTCAGTCAGTGACCCTCCTACACCCTGTACTGGGCGTCTGACCCTACAGGATACAGTAACACTATGTCAGTCAGTGACCCTCCTACACCCGGTACTGGGTGTCTGACCCTACAGGATACAGTAACGCTATGTCAGTCAGTGACCCTCCTACACCCAGTAATGGGCATCTGACCCTGCAAGATACAGTAACACTATGTCAGTCAGTGACCCTCCTACACCCTGTACTGGGCGTCTGACCCTACAGGATACAGTAACACTATGTCAGTCAGTGACCCTCCTACACCCGGTACTGGGTGTCTGACCCTACAGGATACAGTAACGCTATGTCAGTCAGTGACCCTCCTACACCCAGTACTGGGCATCTGACCCTGCAAGATACAGTAACACTATGTCAGTCAGTGACCCTCCTACACCCGGTACTGGGCGTCTGACCCTGCAGGATACAGTAACACTATGTCAGTCAGTGACCCTCCTACACCCGGTACTGGGCGTCTGACCCTGCAGGATACAGTAACACTATGTCAGTCAGTGACCCTCCTACACTCGGTACTGGGCGTCTGACTCTACAGGATACAGTAACACTATGTCAGTCGGTGACCCTCCTACACCCGGTACTGGGCGTCTGACCCTGCAGGATACAGTAACACTATGTCAGTCAGTGACCCTCCTACACCCGGTACTGGGCGTCTGACCCTGCAGGATACAGTAACACTATGTCAGTCAGTGACCCTCCTACACCCTGTACTGTGCATCTGACCCTACAGGATACAGTAACACTATGTTAGTCAGTGACCCTCCTACACCCGGTACTGTTCGTCTGACCCTACAGGAAACAGTAACACTATGTCAGTCAGTGACCCTCCTACACCCGGTACTGGGCGTCTGACCCTACAGGATACTGTAACACTATGTCAGTCAGTGACCCTCCTACACCCAGTCTGACCTTACAGGATACAGTAACCCTATGTCAGTCAGTGACCCTCCTACACCAGGTACTGGGCGTCTGACCCTACAGGATACAGTAACACTATGTCAGTCAGTGACCCTCCTACACCCAGTACTGGGCGTCTGACCCTACAGGATACACTAACATTATGTCAGTCAGTGACCCTCCTACACCCGGTACTGGGCGTCTGACCCTACAGGATACAGTAACACTATGTTAGTCAGTGACCCTCCTACACCCGGAACTGGGCGTCTGATCCTACAGGATACAGTAACACTATGTTAGTCAGTGACCCTCCTACACCCAGTCTGACCCTACAGGATACAGTAACCCTATGTCAGTCAGTGACCCTCCTACACCAGGTACTGGGCGTCTGACCCTACAGGATACAGTAACACTATGTCAGTCAGTGACCCTCCTACACCCAGTCTGACCTTACAGGATACAGTAACCCTATGTCAGTCAGTGACCCTCCTACACCCGGTACTGTTCGTCTGACCCTACAGGTAACACTATGTCAGTCAGTGACCCTCCTACACCCGGTACTGGGCGTCTGACCCTACAGGAGACTGTAACACTATGTCAGTCAGTGACCCTCCTACACCCAGTCTGACCTTACAGGATACAGTAACCCTATGTCAGTCAGTGACCCTCCTACACCAGGTACTGGGCGTCTGACCCTACAGGATACAGTAACACTATGTCAGTCAGTGACCCTCCTACACCCAGTACTGGGCGTCTGACCCTACAGGATACACTAACATTATGTCAGTCAGTGACCCTCCTACACCCGGTACTGGGCGTCTGACCCTACAGGATACAGTAACACTATGTTAGTCAGTGACCCTCCTACACCCGGAACTGGGCGTCTGATCCTACAGGATACAGTAACACTATGTCAGTCAGTGACCCTCCTACACCCAGTCTGACCCTACAGGATACTGTAACACTATGTCAGTCAGTGACCCTCCTACACCCAGTCCTACCCTACAGGATACTGTAACACTATGTCAGTCAGTGACCCTCCTACACCCAGTCTGACCTTAGAGGATCTCATTAGTAATCTGTAGTTTGCAATGATCTAGTGATCCAAAAACGATTTTTAGGGCTGAATCTGCAACTGTTGTATATATACTGTACTTTATTTACATAGTTACATAGTAGGTAAGGCTGAAAAAAGACTTGCGTCCATCTAGTTCAACCTGGTATAGATATCCATTGCTGATTTGGTAGGTTCTGGTATTTTACAGACAAATTATATTTCTTATTTGTACCCATGGATGTTTTTCTCCAGTAAATGTTTGTCCAACTTTGCCTTGAACGAATTTAATGAGCCAGCCGTTACCACCTCCCTGGGAAGAGAGTTCCAGAGTTTGACTGTTCTGACTGTAAAGAAATTCTTTCTACTAGCTGAATGAAATCTTTTTTCTTCTAATCTATACTCATGCCCTCGTGTCCTAGATTCCTTTCTAGTAGAAAATAGGGTGTGTGACAGTTCCTTATATTGGCCCTTGATATATTTGTACATGTTGAGCATGTCCCCCCTTAAACGTCTCTTCTCTAGTGTAAATAGTCCCAGCTTGCTTAATCTCTCCCCGTAGCTTAAAGTCTCCATTCTCCTATTCAGTGGCCTGATCGCACAGCTGGGAATTTGCAGGCTACTATTGATACAATACACATGTGTCGACCTACAATAAAGTCCTTCTAATCCTGCTATGATATATGGCCGTAACAAGGTGACTGACAGGAAGCCGGCGTTTGGGGGCGTTTGGGGGTGGTAACCAGCCATTTCCGGGAGGGTCAGGAAAAGGTGTCACGTGTAAAGCAGCCCATACACGCTGCTTTGTGGGCGTGCTTTCCGTGCTGTACTAGCACGGATCACATTGCATTGCATGTGCATCCGTTGTGCATGCAATGTGATGAAACCTAAGTACAAAAAGTATGTGCTTGCCTGATTCTATCACAGCCGCTGAGTAAGTCCTGGGCTACGCACACACTGCACACACTGGGGAATCATTACATGGTGCACGGCTGTTATCTGGGAGTGTCAGGTAATACGCAGGCGTGGCCAGGTGTGTGAGGGGAAGTCATGTGATGTCAGCTCCGCCCCCGATCAGCCTGATTCTGTTGCAGCTGCTGTGTCCTGGGCTACGCACAGACTGCACACACTGGGGAATCATTACAGGGTGAGCGGCTGTTATCTGGGAGTGTCAGGTAATATGCAGGCGTGGCCAGGTGTGTGAGGGGAAGTCATGTGATGTCAGCTCCGCCCCCGATCAGCCTGATTCTATCGCAGCCGCTGAGTAAGTCCTGGGCTACGCACACAGTGCACACACTGGGGAATCATTACATGGGGAGCGGCAGTTATCTGGGAGTGTCAGGGAATACGCAGGCGTGGCCAGGTGTGTGAGGGGAAGTCATGTGACATCAGCCACGCCCCCGATCAGTCGGTGACCATGGAATGATGTGGGTGTTCCCCCACAGCCTGCAAATAGAGGTTTGTGTCTGCCAGTGTGTGCGAAGGGGAGGCGGCCAGGCCGCCATCCGCGATGCAGAATCACCCCCTATGTGCATACATTTGTCTGATGATTTGTTTATGTGTTTGCGTCTCAGTGGCCCTCAGATATGACACTATGACGATCGTGTGGATCTGCCTGACTCTAATTATGGGTCTCATCGTTCTTCTGTCGGTGCTGATCTGCAAGAAGAGGTGCGTCCAGCGTCCTTCCCCTGGCCCTCGTCCTGCTCCCAGTAATGTTTCATAAGTACAGCTTGTCTGTCTGTCCTGCAGGCACTGCGGCTACAGCAAGGCCTTCCAGGACTCTGATGAGGAGAAGATGCATTATCAGAACGGGCAGAGTGAGTTCATATCTGTGCCATCACAGAACTAAGTATTACCGTATCCTGGGGGTAGGGGCTGGCTGGGGGGTAAGTCCAGAGCACTGGCCCTAAGTAACAGTGCATGCTCCCCCTGCATAATAATCTCAGGACACCACACGCTGCTCCCCCTGCACAATAATCCCAGGACACCACAGGCTGCCCCCCTGCATAATAATACCAGGACACCACAGCCCCCCCCCCCCCCCCCCTGCATAATAATAATAATAATAATAATACCAGGACACCACAGGCTGATCCCCCTGCATAATAATATCAGGACATCACAGGCTGCTCCCCCTGCATAATAATCCCAAAACACCGCAGGCTGCTCCCCCTGCATAATAATCCCAGGACACCACAGGCTGCCCCCCCCTGCATAATAATACCAGGACACCACAGGCTGCAAGCGCATATTTTTGTTTGTCATTTAGATAATGTCACCTGAGATGTGGCATCTCTTAAGTCTATGGCTTTCACTGGTCTCAGTGTTTGTGCCGCGGCTCCCGCCTCTCTGCCCTTTCCCGCTCCGCAGCCACATCAACTTCCGTCTTCCCACACTGGATCTTCCTCCCACATCAGACGCACAGGTGGGCTGCATCACCTGCCAGTGAATGATAGTCACTAGAAGAGGAAGTTCCCCTAGTCATGGGCCTGGGCATGACCTTAGTGCCAGGGGCTGGCGGCACCGACAGGAGGAGGAGGTGGACAATACGCTGGACTACCAGGGGGCCCGCAACACTAACTGATAAATTGTCACCCTGTCCCCTGGCCCAGTCCACTTGGTAGGGTTAATGTCATTCCTGTCTATCCCATGCAAACAAGACCACATCTTGGTAATCTATGAATGAAAAATCACCTGGACAGGTTAATCCCACTGTAGAGCGCAACCCAGCACCAGACACTGCAGTACAGGGCAAGTGTGACCGGACGCCTGCCCTTACGCTCTGGCTACGCCCCTCGGGTCCAGAGATAGTGGTTCCTGGTCTCACGGGACCTGGCCAATAGGGGATTCCCTGTTACCATCAGCAACTGCCTGTCGCTGCCACCACCAGACTCCTCCTACGTGGCGCCTGGAAACATGGATACTTCCTCAGGCCCAAACGCTGGCACCTGAGCATTACCTCCTGGGGTGTATGCGTCGACAAGCTGCTGACACACCCCTGACTAGCGTTGTTTGCTTCCCCACTGGTCACGGACCAGGCCTCTGCTTCGGTAGCTGGCAGAGCAGAACTCGGAGACGCTGGATACTTGTACCCAGAACAGCCGGAGAACGGAATTATTGCAGTAATTCTATTGGTCGCAAGATGAAGCAGTCGTCTTGGTCAAAGGATGGTTTATTGCCAATAGATCTGAAGAGATCTAATCTCCTATCATAGGAGGCACCGCATACAGATGTTACAGCTTCAGATACAGGCAGATGTACAAGTACCAGGGAGCACAGGCCCTGTTTATATAGACAGAAAGCACACTGGCATGGTCAGATCCTCCCCTATACATTTAGGATTTGCAGATGAATCTGACATCTTACTTCCAGTGCATAACGAACCAAGATTACATACTACAAAGGGTGAGTCCAATTTCCTTAGGAGACTTCCAGGAACGGAACCATTTGATTATCTCCTGGACATGATTACATAAAGGAACACAAATGTCTGTGCATTACCAATACCTCGCACACAGGATGGCATGGGTTCAGTGAAACATCACATATACAAGTTTCCTTATTAACACCTTTACACAGGACTTCAGACACAAGAGGTGATATTTAATAGGATGAGATATTCAGAAAGTGAGAGATTTGGGAAGAAATCTCCAGGTTTTTTAAAGTGGCAATCAATTACACTGCAAAAGCAGTTTGAATTTGCAGTGTAAATGATTACCGCTTTAAAAAAACTGGAGATTTCTTCCCAAATCTCTCACTTTCTGAATCTCTCATCCTATTAAATCTCACCCAAAGTCTGTTACCTGCTGTGTTTTGGCCACTCACAGACCTTCTGCCAGGAGGAGGCTGTTTAGCATCTCATTTCATTGTCACAAAGATTTGCTAAATTTCTTCCCCCAGAAATGTACAAAGTGCATTTTAAATTTAGAATGCATTCCTCAATATTCAATACAATATATGAAATATATGGTGCAGTCCCAGCTCAGTGCTAAACATATATTTCATAAATACATATAATCTGTGACTGGTGCCCAGCAGCAGGCTTCATCTCACATTGCAGCAGGGGTCCTGTCCCAGCTCAGTGCTGATCATACAGTTTAAAACATGTAAAGTGCCCTTGTCCAAAATGGCTTAACCCCTTCAGCGCTGTGTCAGCCATTACACACGTGTGCCGGGATCTCCGGCCACACTAAGAAGCACCAGATATTGCTGTACAGGGAGGCCCAGCAATAGACACGGCAGTACAGGGTGACCCAGCTCTAGACAGAGCCGTAGAGGGAGACCCAGCACCAGACTTGGCCGTACAGTGAGACCCAGCACTAGACACGGCCATACAGGGTGACCAAGCCCTAGACAAGGCCGTAGAGGGAGACCCAGCACCAGACTTGGTCGTACAGGGAGACTCAGCACTAGCACTGCCATACAGGGATATACAGCACCGGACAGGGGGGGGGGGGCGCTGTGCATGTGGGGGCTGCGGTGCTATAGTTACCCCCCCCCCCCAATCCCCCGCAGACTTACGTATCTTGCTGGTCCCGGCGGCTCCGTTCTTCTGATGAGGACCACAACAAAATGGCCTCCCCCATATAGCAAACAGTTCTCTGAAACTGTCTGCTGTACGGGGGCAGCCATTTTGTGGTGGTCCTCAGCAGATGAACGGACGGAGCCGCCGGGACCAGCGCGATAGGTAAGACCAGGGATGCCGACTTTAAGATTCTCCTCTCCGGGAGAAGCCCGGAGAGGAGAGTTTCAGCAGCCGCTCAGGGGGCGGGGCTTATGAGTGACATCACTAAGCCCCGCCCCATGCTGCTAAAGCAGCACATTCAATGATCTCCGTGGAGGGGGCGGGGCTAAAATGACGCGGTTGTGCAGTTTTAGCTCCGCCCCCTCCTCTGAGACCCGAGGATTGCGGCATTTTAATGCCGCAATCCGGGGGTCAGCGAGGGTCCCCCCTGAATCCGGGAGGGTTGTCCACCCTTCCGGGGGGCCGGGAGGGGGTACCCGATTTTCGGGAGACTCCCGGAAATCTCCCGGGCGTACAGGGTGATCCAGCACTAGACACGGCCATACAGGGAGACCCAGCACCAGACATGGGCAAACAGGGTGACCCAACACTACACACGGGCGTACAGGGTGACCCAGCACTAGACACGGCTTTACAGGGAGACTCAGCACTAGACACGGGCGTACAGGGTGACCCAGCACTAGACACGGCTTTACAGGGAGACTTAGCACTAGACACGGGCATACAGGGTGACCCAGCACTAGACATAGGCGTACAGGGAGGCCCAGCAATAGACACGGCTGTACAGGGTGACCCAGCACCAGACACGGGCGTACAGGGTGATCCAGCACTAGACACGGCCATACAGGGAGACCCAGCACCAGACATGGGCAAACAGGGTGACCCAACACTACACACGGGCATACAGGGTGACCCAGCACTAGACACGGCTGTACAGGGTGACCCAGCACCAGACACGGGCGTACAGGGTGATCCAGCACTAGACACGGCCATACAGGGAGACCCAGCACCAGACATGGGCAAACAGGGTGACCCAACACTACACACGGGCAAACAGGGTGACCCAACACTACACACGGCCGTAGAGGGAGACCCAGCACCTGACTTGGTCGTACAGGGAGACTCAGCACTAGCACTGCCATACAGGGATATACAGCACCAGACACGGCCGAACAGAGAGAACCAGCACATACAGGGTGACCCAGCACTAGACACGGCTGTACAGGGAGACTCAGCACTAGACACGGGCGTACAGGGTGACCCAGCACCAGACTTGGCCATACAGTGAGACCCAGCACTAGACACGGCCGTAGAGGGAGACCCAGCACCTGACTTGGTCGTACAGGGAGACTCAGCACTAGCACTGCTATACAGGGATATACAGCACCAGACACGGCCGAACAGAGAGAACCAGCACCAGATATTGCTGTACAGGGTGACCCAGCACTAGACAAGTCCATACAGGGAGACCCAGCACTAGACACGGGCGTACAGGGTGACCCAGCACTAGACAATGCCGTAAAGGGTGACCCAGCACTAGACACAGGTGTACAGGGTGACTCAGCACTAGACACGGCAGTACAGGGAGACCCAGCACTAGACACGGCTGTACAGGGAGATCCAGCACCAGACACGGGTGTACAGGGAGATCCAGCACCAGATATTGCTGTACAGGGTGACCCAGCACTAGACACGGCCGTACAGGGAGACCCAGCACTAGACACGGCTGTACAGGGAGACCCAGCACTAGACACGGCTGTACAGGGTGATCCAGCACCAGACACGGCTGTACAGGGAGATCCAGCACCAGATATTGCTGTACAGGGAGGCCCAGCACTAGACAAGTCCATACAGGGAGACCCAGCACCAGACACGGCCGTACAGGGTGATCCAGCACCAGACAATGCCGTACAGTGAGAACCAGCACTAGACACGGGCGTACAGGGAGACCCAGCACTAGACACGGGCGTACAGGGGGACTAAGCACCAGACACGGCTGTACAGGGAGATCCAGCACCAGACACGGCTGTACAGGGAGATCCAGCACCAGATATTGCTGTACAGGGAGACCCAGCACTAGACACGGCTGTACAGGGAGACCCAGCACTAGACACAGACGTACAGGGTGACCCAGCACTAGACACGGCAGTACAGGGAGACCCAGCACTAGACACGGCCGAACAGGGTGACCCAGCACTAGACACGGGCGTACAGGGTGACCCAGCACTAGACACGGCCGTACAGGGTGACCCAGCACTAGACACAGACGTACAGGGTGACCCAGCACTAGACACGGCAGTACAGGGAGACCCAGCACTAGACACGGCCGAACAGGGTGATCCAGCACTAGACACGGGCGTACAATGAGAACTAGCACTAGACACGGGTGTACAGTGAGAACTAGCACTAGACACGGGCGTAAAGGGTGACCCAGCACTAGACAATGCCGTACAGGGAGACCCAGCACCAGACATGGCCACACAGGGAGACCCAGCACTAGACAAATCCATACAGGGAGACCCAGCACCAGACATGGCCACACAGGGTGACCCAGCACTAGACACAGCTGTACATGGAGACCCAGCACTAGACACAGCTGTACATGGAGACCCAGCACTAGACATGGCCACACAGGGAGACCCAGCACTAGACAATTCCGTACAGGGTGACCCAGCACTAGACACGGGCGTACAGGGTGACCCAGCACTAGACACGGCGTACACGGTGACCCAGCACTAGACAAGTCCATACAGGGAGACCCAGCACTAAACACGGGCGTACAGGGTGAACCAGCACTAGACACGGGTGTACAGGGTGAACCAGCACTAGACACGGGTGTACAGGGTGAACCAGCACTAGACACGGGTGTACAGGCAGACTCAGCACTAGACAAGTCCGTACAGGAAGACCCAGCGTTTAGACACGGGCGTACAGGGTGACCCAGCACTAGACACGGGCGTACAGGGTGACCCAGCACTAGACACGGGCGTACAGGGTGACCCAGCACTAGATATGGGTGTACAGGGTGACCCAGCACTAGACACGGGTGTACAGGGTGACCCAGCATAAGACAGATGTACAGGATGACCCAGCACTAGACACGGGCGTACAGGGTGACCCAGCACTAGACACGGGCGTACAGGGTGACCCAGCACTAGACACGGGCGTACAGGGTGACCCAGCACTAGACAATGCCGTAAAGGGTGACCCAGCACTAGACATGGGTGTACAGGGTGACCCAGCACTAGACACGGGCGTACATGGTGACCCAGCACTAGACACGGGCGTACAGGGAGACCCAGCACTAGACAAGTCCATAAAGGGAGAACCAGCATCAGACCTGAACAGATCACCTTCTGGAGGTTAAAATATATAGAATAACAGTCTCTTGTTCCCGTTCCAATAGTCACCTTTCCAGAGTCAAAGCTCTATGTTGACCCCCACACGTATGAGGACCCCTGCCAGGCTGTGCACGACTTTGCTAAGGAGATTGAGGCCTCCAGAATTAAGATTGAGAAGATTATTGGCTCAGGTAGGTACAATCTCTCTGGCATTGACCATTCCTAGGAATGAGTAAGCTGGCCTGACGTCACACAGCTGAGGCCTCGTATACTCAGAGCTGAGCTGGGTGCAGAGCTTCTCTTGTGTATCTATGTACTCCTGGTGCAGAGCTGAGATGGGTGCGGAGCGTATATTGTGTATGAATGTACTCCTGGTGCAGAGCTGAGCTAGGTGCGGAGCATACAGTATCTTCTGTATGTATTTACTCCGGGTGCAGAGCTGAGCTAGGTGAGGAGCATCTCTTGTGTATGTATGTACTCCGGGTGCAGAGCTGAGCTAGGTGCGGAGCATCTCTTGTGTATGTACTGTATGTACTGCTGGTGCAGAGCTGAGCTGGGTGCAGAGCGTCTCTTGTGTTTGTATATACTCCTGGTGCAGAGCTGAGATAGGTGCGGAGCGTATATTGTGTATGAATGTACTCCTGGTGCAGAGCTGAGCTAGGTGCGGAGCATACAGTATCTTCTGTATGTATTTACTCCGGGTGCAGAGCTGAGCTAGGTGAGGAGCATCTCTTGTGTATGTATGTACTCCGGGTGCAGAGCTGAGCTAGGTGCGGAGCATCTCTTGTGTATGTATGTACTGCTGGTGCAGAGCTGAGCTGGGTGCAGAGCGTCTCTTGTGTTTGTATATACTCCTGGTGCAGAGCTGAGCTAGGTTCGGAGCGTCTCTTGTGTATGTAAGTACTCCTGGTGCAGAGCTGAGCTAGGTGCGGAGCATCTCTTGTGCATGTAATGTACTACTGGTGCAGAACTGAGCTAGGTGCGGAGCACCTCTTGTGTTTGTATATACTCCTGGTGCAGAGCTGAGCTGGGTGCAGAGCGTCTCGTGTGTATATATGTACTCCTGGTGCAGAGCTGAGCTGGGTGCAGAGCGTCTCGTGTGTATGTATGTACTCCGGGTGCAGAGCCGATCTAGGTGCGGAGCACCTCTTGTGTTTGTATATAGTCCTGGTGCAGAGCTGAGCTAGGTGCAGAGCGTCTGTTGTGTATGTATGTACTCCTGGTGCAAAGCTGAGCTGGGTGCAGAGCGTCTCTTGTGTATGTATGTACTCCTGGTGCAGAGCTGAGCTGGGTGCAGAGCATCTCTTGTGTATGTATGTACTCCTGGTACAGAGCTGAGCTGGGTGAAGAGCGTCTCTTGTTTATGTATGTACTGCTGGTGCAGAGCTGAGCTGGGTGCAGAGCGTCTCTTGTGTATGTATGTACTCCTGGTGCAGAGCTGAGCTGGGTGCAGAGTGTCTCTTGTGTATGTATGTATTACTCCTGGTGCAGAGCTGAGCTGGGTGCAGAGTGTCTCTTGTGTATGTATGTACTCCTGGTGCAGAGCTGAGCAAGGTGCGAAGCGTTTCTTGTGTCTGTATGTACTCCTGGTGCAGAGCTGAGCTGTGTGCAGAGCATCTCTTTTGTATGTATGTACTTATGGTGCAGAGCTGAGCTGGGTGCAGAGCGTTTCTTGTGTATGTGTGGCACCCCACTCCAGGGGGTACCCCTTTTATTCCTGTGCCACCAGGGAGTTAACATTGCAGCCAATGCTGCCAGAACAGGTCCTTTCCCCTGTCAGCAGGGCTGTGAGGGGTTAACAGACTCAGCTAGTGTCCCAGCTCCCCTGCACGTGTGACAGGAAGCTGGGAGGTCAGAGGTGATCCCAGCAGCAGTGTGTGAGAGAGGACGTGTGGAGAGAGGGAAAAAGCTTTGTGAAGGAGAGCTGCAGCAACCCCAGTGTCAGAGAGAAAAGGAGAGTGCTGCCTAAAGACAGAAGGAACAAGTGCACTGAGGCATGGGAAAGAAAGTTGAAGAAGGCTGCTGTCCCAAGTGTGAGGAGAAGGAAGAGAGAGAGAGCACACTGTAGCAACCAGCAGAGGGGCCAGGCAGCATGCAGCAGTATAGCCAGTGGTCCATGTGGCAGAAGTCAGCAATATAGCAGGTACTACTTTGCCTCATAATGACAGCCACCTACACCCTCATATTACCTAGCAGGGACATTCCCCAGGATACCCCCCACTATTGCCTATAGTAAGGAAAGAAGACACTATAAGGGCCAGAAGGCCTCCTTGCTGAAAGTGGGCATTTGACTCTTCCCTGCACAACTTAGACCTCTGCATATGGTCAGCCCTGTTACTGAGTGGGGCACTAGCACATTCACAATCGTCCTGTGGACATTTTGTTGAGAGCTGTGGTATATTTACTGTCATATAGTTTATGTGAACTGATATTCTGCTGTGCTTATTTTCCCTTTTATTGTATTTGATATAAGTAAGTAGTGGCCGTCTCAACCCATATTATTCTGAGATTCCTGAGCGATAATTGTTCCTGTTTAATGCCGTATTGTAAATGTTTGCTTAGTCTCGGAGCTCCAAATAGCAGTGTAGTATTTTAGTATGTATTTTTTATTCTAATAATCCTTTCTTTATAGCAGCGAGTAGTTTCTTCCCTGGTAAATAAACTTTTTGAGCTGCTAACCATAGTAGTGTCACTTTTGTGGGTTCTCCTTGGGTTGTGCCACCCCCTGTCACAGGATCTTCCTAGGAAGAGGCCGTGAAGATCTGAAGCCTGCAAGCCCAGAGTCCAGGTACGCATCACACCACACCGTGGCCCTTATTCTGATCTGTGCGGAAATTCCCGCATTCTTACGGAGCGGTCGGCACGCCACGGTGTTTTGCCGCATGCGGCCATCGTCCGTAGAAACGCCCACGTGTCCTCCGCATTCGGACGGACTCACTCTTTAAAACAGGGCGTGTTTACGGACGACATACAAAGCATGCGTGTGCGGGAGAAACACTCCGATTCGGCACGGTATTACAGAGTATTACAGAGTATGCTCGGGAATACCGCATCCGAACGGGAGCCAAGCGGTGCTACCGCACGTAAGCGGAGTATTTACGCCAAACAACCCACTATGAAGTATCTTCTGCAATACATCACATGACCCACTTATTCAATTACCTATCCTCATAAAAAACTGCTTATTTGGACTTGGAATCAATTAGATTCCAATATATCCTTACAAGCATGCCTAACACATGCATTGCACACATTAACCCTTACAGCAATGTAAGTGCAATGGTTTCAATTAAAGCACTGACAAGCGGCCTATTAGTGAGTAATGAGTAAAGGAGTAGATTCTATTGGGTTCAGGTGTTAATGGTTGTAGTCATTAGGCGTACGTTCGCCTACCGCATGAACGAGTGGTGTCCGCAAAGCAATAGTACACTTGTGGACACCGCACATTTCTGGCCTTTTTGATCGCGTGCATTCGGAGTGGTTTCCGAATGTACGCCCCCCAACATAAGTGTACTCCCCCGTGTCCGCCCATGTTTCCGCCCCGTTTTGCCCACTTTGAAACTACGCCCATGTGTCATTCCGCATGACGCCCATAATACGCCCCTATTTCCCGAATGATAGCGGTGAACAGTTCTGGACGGGATTTGGCCGAACTGGTACCGAGTCAATGCGTGGCACATGCGCGTAGCGTTCTCCACGCATGTGCAGACGCCGTAAAGACGCGATCCGAAAGTATGCGGTAAAGTCCGCGTCAATCAGAATAAGGGCCCGTGTCAGTGAGCCTGTCACAATTGGCGTCACGAACAGGATCGGACATGTAAGTGCATAAAGGGAACCCCACCGCATATGACCAGTCCATCAGTGAAATGTCTGTCGCACTGGATGGAATCATGAAGATGGTCGCAGAGATAAGGAAAACCCTAGCTGACCAGAGAATAGAACAGGAGGAATATGAACATAGAAGATGGCGACGCAATGTCATATGTATGTACTCCTGGTGCAGAGCTGAGCTGGGTGCAGAGCGTCTCTTGTGTATGTATGTACTCCTGGTGCAGAGCTGAGCTAGGTGCGGAGCACTTCTTGTGTATGTATGCACTCCTGGTACAGAGCTGAGCTGGGTGCAGAGCGTCTCTTGTGTATGTATGTACTCCTGGTGCAGAGCTGAGCTGGGTGCAGAGTGTCTCTTGTGTATGTATGTACTCCTGGTGCAGAGCTGAGCTGAGTGCGGATGTCCCCCTCAGTTCCTGCTCCCCTCTCTCCAGGTGGTCACATATGATGTATCTTCTCCTGCCCGCTATTGTTACCTGGTATCTCCCGCTCAGTACATGTTTCACCGTCTCCTGGTGGTCATGTATGATGTCAGTAAGTAAGTTTATATAGTGCACTTTCTCCAACAGGACTCATGCCTGCTCTTGTTATCTCCCACTCAGTATTTGCTCCCAGTCTCCTGGTGGTCATGTATGATGTAAGCTTGCGAGCAGGGCCCTCCTACCTCTATGTCAGGTTTTTTCTACTCACCTGGGATCTCACGCTGAGTGCCTGCTCCCCTCTCTCCTGGTGGTTATATATAATGTGTCTTCTCCTTCCCACTATTGTTACCTGGGATTTCCTGCTCAGTGCCTGCTCCCATCTCTCCTGTTGGTCATGTATGATGTGTCTTCTCCTTCCCACTATTGTTACCTGGGATTTCCTGCTCAGTGCCTGCTCCCCTCTCTCTCCAGGTGGTCATGTATAATGTGTCTTCTCCTTCCCACTATTGTTACCTGGGATCTCACGCTGAGTGCCTGCTCCCATCTCTCCTGTTGGTCATGTATGATGTGTCTTCTCCTCTCCGCTATTGTTACCTGGGATTTCCTGCTCAGTGCCTGCTCCCATCTCTCCTGTTGGTCATGTATGATGTATCTTCTCCTCTCTGCTATTGTTACCTTGTGTTTCCTGCTCAGTGCCTACCCCCCTCTTGCCAGGTGGTCATGTATAATGTATCTTCTCCTCTCTGCTATTGTTACCTTGTGTTTCCTGCTCAGTGCCTACCCCCCTCTTGCCAGGTGGTCATGTATAATGTATCTTCTTTTGTCTGCTATTGTTACCTTGGATCGCACATTCCATACCTCCCAACATGACCTATTACAGGAGGGACCCAATGCTCTATTCCTGGACTTTCTGCTTAATTTATGACTGACATCACAGGTGGTGAAACACCTTTCTTATCCATTAACCTAAGAACCTTTAAAACAGGTGATGGCAGTCATACATTAAGTAACAGAGCATTCTGTCTCTCTCTCTCTCTCTCTCTCTCTCCTGCAATGGCTCTCCTGGAATGGCTTATGTTGGTAGGTATGCACATTCCTTCCTGCTGGTCAAATCAAACTCCAGTATTTTATTATTCTTTTTCAGGGGAGTTTGGAGAGGTTTGCTATGGTCGGTTGAAACTGGCAGGGAAACGTGAAATTCCAGTAGCTATCAAGACATTAAAAGTTGGATACAGTGAGAAGCAGAGAAAAGACTTTCTGAGTGAAGCAAGCATTATGGCACAGTTTGACCATCCAAACGTCATTCACCTGGAGGGTGTGGTGACCAGGAGTAAGTATCATGTTGTACCCAGCTGATTGTGGCATTCGCCTGGAGGGTGTGGTGACCAGGAGTAAGTATCATGTTGTACCCAGCTGATTGTGGCATTCACCTGGAGGGTGTGGGACCAGGAGTAAGTATCATTGTCACTTTAGTGAGAGAGACAGAAGAGGGTGTTGGGGAAAGGGAGAGAGAAAACGAGAGGGGTGGTCGAGAAAGAGAGCGCGCTTCATGGAAATAGAGAGAGGAGCATGGGAGGTAGAGATTGGGGAGGGGAAGATGAAAAGAGGAGAGGGGGATTGTGGAGAGAAAAGGAGAGTGAGCAGGGAGAGGAAGCACAGGAAGGAGAAAAGGAGTTGAGAGAGTCAGGGGAAAGAAAGTGGAGAGGGAGGGGTTGGAGGAGCATGGGAGGGAGAAAAAAGGAGAGAGATCGAGGGAAGGGGAGAGAGAAAAATAGAGGTAAGAGGGAGAGCCAGGCATCTTGTACAGTACTCCCTGATTTACTGTACCCCCTCCGCACCGCCCCCAACCCCCACCCCGACCACCACACCCATAGTAAGAGCTATACACAACACAGCTATAGTGTTAGGTAGGCTCACTTGGTAACCCGCTCCTATGCTCTCCGCTGCTGCAGCCTGACATTCTTCTCCCCATGTACAGGCAGCGCCGTCGGTCATTTTGCTCCCCGTGTACAAGCGGTAGCACTGTGCATCTATCCTCTGCTATACAGTCGGTGCTACTGGGCCTCTCCACTGCTGCCGCGGGGTCTCCTGCTCCCTGCATCCAGAATGTGGTGCCAGGTCTCCTTCTCAGTGAGTCCTCATTGTGATCCGCTTTTCACTGCACACCAATGCTGGGACCAGAGACCCCCTGCTCCCCGCTGTACAGGGGGTGAATAGTGCCGGCCCCCGGGTGCAGTGCTGCCACAGTTACCTGGGGCTGATGCGGCCTGCTGGGGGGGATCCTACCGGCCTCTGGGTGTATTGCCGGTGGTCCCTCTGGCTGATGTGCCTCCTGTCACCCTCCTGTCCTAGCCGGGGGGAGGGGGGATTGGTCCCTTCTCACCGGGTCTGCTGGTCTGCTTGTGCCCGGCCCTCTGCATCCATAGGGAAGGGAAGTGGAGGTGATCTGCCTTCCTGGGGTGTCCCCCCGGCCGATGGTGTTGCCGGGGCCATCAGTGCACTACTTTCCAAGCCAGGTGCCTCCCGGCGTCCTCGGCACTCGGCCTTCTCCTGTGGACGAACTCAGTCCGTCTCCGCAGTTTTGAAAGGCCTCCCTGTATCTGGAGAGGGTCCACTGGCTGGGGGCATTGGCAGGGGGGGTGCCAGGTAGCAGGGGGAACATAGTGCGCAGCTTGAGGTCCGCCCGGCATGGTACAGGCCGGTCGCGTCACCCGTGATGCGCCAGCCGTGTCAGATCCGGCAGGAAAGGCTGCAGCTGCACCACAGGATGTAGGCCTCAATTCACCGTAGGTCACAGGCAGCTCGGCGGGGCGTCGGAGCACTCGGTGGGTCCTGGGGCAGAGGTGGAGGGGTGAGTGGTGCCGGTGTGATGATTTCACACCCGCCCAGTCAGGTAAACTACAGCGGGTCAGCGGGGATCTCAGACACAGCACATCATGCTCAGCCTTCTCCTAGCTCCGGCCGCTTGGTCCTCGGCTTGCAGTGCGCGCTTCCTCTTCTGCCTCCACTGCCTGCCCAGCTCCTCTGACTGTCTTGTGCCCCTCTCCACCACACGTTGCATGCTGCTCCTGAGGCCGTGGATGGTGGAGCTCTGTGGATGGGAAGACGGAGCTCCACATGCATGCGACCATCCCTGGAATTGGTTCAGGACATTTACGGACTTCATGACTGGACAAGAAGTTCCGGGACAAGGCGTCCCGTGATGTTCTTAGAACCAGGTCTATAAGTTATGACAAAATTTAACCTGTCAAAAAATAGTGCCCATCTAGCTTGCAGAGAATTTATTTTTTTGGCAGATTCAAGATAGACTAAATTCTTATGGCCAGTAAGCACAGTCACAATATGTCTTGCGCCCTCCAGCCAGTGCCACCATTCTTCCAAGGCACATTTGACTGCCAAAAGTTCCTGATTCCCTATATCATAATTGCTTTTGGCCGGGGAAAATTTCCGCCAAAAGAAACATAGAATTTGATGGCAGACAAGAACCACTTGACCCATCTAGTCTGCCCCTTTTTTAAACATGTTACCTCAAACCATATTTGATCCTTATTTTTTTGTAAGGATATCAATATGCCTATCCCAAGCATGTTTACATTGTACTACTGTATTTGCCTCTACCACCTCTGATGGGAGACTATTCCACTTATCTAATACCCTTTCTGTGAAATAATTCTGCCCCAGATTTCCCCTGAATCTTCCTCCCTCTAGTGTCAGTCCATGTCCTCGTGTTCTGCTGCTCCTCTTCCTATGAAGAATGTCTCCCACCTGAACCTTGTTATAGTCCTTGATATATGTGAAAGTTTCTATCATGTCCCCCCTTTCCCTTCTCTGCTCTAAATTATACATATTAAGATATTTTAGTCTTTCCTGGTACGTTTTGTGATGTAGGCCATGCACCATTTTAGTTGCCCTTCTTTGTACAGTCTCTAATGTATTTATATCCTTCTGGAGATATGGCCTCCAGAACTGAACACAATACTCTAGGTGAGGTTGTACCAATGACCTATACAGTGGCATTATTACTTCTTTCTTTCTACTGCTGATACCTCTCCCTATGCAACCAAGCATCTGACTTGCCTTCTTCATTGCTTTGTTACATTGCCTACCTGCCTTTAAGTCCCCTGAAATAGTGACACCTAGATCCCTCTCTTCCTCAGTAGTTTCCATTATAGTGCCATTTATACTATATTGAGTCTTTGGATTTCTGAGACCCAAGTGCATGATTTTACATTTTTTGGGATTAAACTGTAGTTGCCATGCTCTTGACCATTCGTCTAATCTACCTAGATCCTCGATCATTTGTTTTACCCCTCCTGGTGTGTCTACCCTGTTGTATACCTTTTTGTGTCATCTGCAAAAAGGCACATTTTACCCTCAATTCCATTTGCAATATCACCAATAAAGATATTAAAAAGCACCGGTCCAAGTACAGATCCCTGGGGTACTCCACTTGTAACCTTTCCCTCCTTAGACTGTACTCCGTTTACTACAACTCTCTGTTTTCTGTCCTGCCACCAAGCACAGGGATGGAGTTTATCACCTACCTCTGAGGCATCTACCTCCACAATAAATGATTGATCCGGATCAGGATGCAGAAGGATGGGCGCAGAAATGAATGCCTTCTTAAGATCCTCTAAATCTTTCATTGCCTCAGGACCCACACCCTTTTTAGTGAGTTTCACAATGGGTTCTACTATAGAAGAAAATGACTTGATAAATCCTCTATAACAGGGGTGGCCAACCCGCGGCTCTTTACTTACTGAGCTGCGGCTTACGCAATCTACCCTGTTCCCCGGTGGCTCCCTGCTACAACATGCTGGAGAGATCTGCATAAGTCCCGCCCACAGCAGAGCGAGTCACTGCTGCGTGTGACTGGTAGACAGAAGCCCAGTCAGCCGGGCAGCACTTGTGGAGAGAGAGGAGAGAGCTCTCTCGAGTCCCAGCCAATCATAGCCGGTCTTCAACCCCTGCTTCTCTTTCTTCCTTTGCTCCTTTATCTCACAGTCCGACCAGCCTGCTTAAGCATTACTAGGGATGGCCATCGATGGCAAAAGTGCAACTGACCATCAATGGTGTATAAGTATGCAATGGATGACCATCAATGTTTTTACATATCAATGGTCATCCATTTGCTTTGAAAGATTGGCCTCTGCGTCAATCAAAATACAGGGGGGCTTCACGGGTGGGAAACTATCTGGTTCTCCCCCATCAATGTTAAAACTATTGGCCATAAAGCATCAATGTTTTATAGGCATTACTCACATGTCACCTGAGCTGCAGGAGAAGATCCCTCCTCACATCACTTAAGTAATGCCCATTTTCAGAGGTCAGTGTCCTGTTTGTGTACATTGTGCAGCTTAGCCAGTGTCTGCACACCCTCAGTAATGCACACAGGGTGATGATAGCAGCAGCAGCAGCAATGGGTAAAGACAGGGTTCTGTGCAAATTGCCTGTGACATGAGATGTGCCAGTGGAATCTGTGTGTTGTACCACCTCACCTCACTTGACAATGGGGGAAATTTATTTCAGAAGTGATCATTCTTCTCTACTTCTAGCACCAGTTCTAAATCACTGTCTGTATGTCAGAACTGCTAGCACTGCATTTTATTGGCATGTAATTGATCTTGTAAATAGCCATTTACAGTTATGGAGTGGGCTACAAAAGCATGATATTAAAAAAATATATATATATATATATTCATCAAAACAATCCAGCATCTTTGGCGCCATTTCAACCACTTTTTGCTCCTTCTCGGTTCCAGAAGTTTTGACCGTCTGTACACTGGGGGTCAGGGGAATGTCGTTAATGCGGCATGGTTACTGACATTAATTGTGCGGCCCTGGCTCCTACTTGTTGCACACTCAGCGTCAGGGGCTGGCTGGCAACTTTCAGCCTGGGGGGCAACACAAGCAAGTGGCCCACCACCATCACCATCGTTTCACCACCCTACCCTATCCCCTCTATCTAGTATGCAGCAATTATTAAACAATCATTCCCCCACACACACCCGAAATGGGTACAGCGCGCGCCGAAGGCGCACTGCAAAATTTTACACTGTAATGCCCATTAAACATAATGCCACACACCATAATGCCAATTAAACATGAGAGAGAGAGAGAGAGAGACTTGCACTCTAAGGTCTTTTCAATGTATGTATTTAGAAAAACATGGAACAAACATGGTTTGTTCCATGTTTTTCTAAATACACGCTTTGAAAAGACCTTGGAGTGCCGGTATATACACACAAACACGGTGTGCTGGGAGCCATGAAAGGCTGGGTCGCCCCACATCTCCCTGCTTACCACCTTCCAAGGGGAGCAGGGAGCTTGTCACCCTGGCTGCAGCACATGACGGGATGAAAGAGCGCTGATGTGCTGCTGCCCGGGCGCTAGTGGATGCGTGGCCTGGCAGCGCGCCACTTACATCTGTGGCTTCTAGAGCAGGCATCCGCTCCACATTCTGCACTCCCTTGCACCAGGGCCAGTGCAGTGGGGCCCCAGCCTAATATATATATATATATATATATATATATATATATATATATATATACTACACAATAGTGGAGTGGCGCCTTTCACACAAATGTAAGATAGTCCTGATATAATATCCAATTTTCAGATCCAAAGAAGCAAGAAGGGAATTCTTCCAATATTCATTTATTATTCTTCAGTGGATAAGAGTATAAAACAACGAGTAGATAACATCCCTATATATATATATATATATATATATATATATTTTTTTTTTTTTTTTTATAAAAAAATAGAAGGCATTATACAGCACAGCAGCTGGATCACATACATCAGTGGGGAAAAAGTCCTTTAGTCCTTAAGTGGGTGACAAGGAGAGGGTAAGGGTGACACAGTGAAGGTAAGTGTGACACAGAGATAATGGGTGACACAGAATGGGTAAGGGTGACACAGAGAGGGTAAAAGTGATACAGAGAGGGCAAGGGTGACACAGAGAGGGTAAAAGTGACACAGAGAGGGCAAGGGTGACACAGAGAGGGCAAGGGTGACACAGAGGGCAAGGGTGACACAGAGGGCAAGGGTGACACAGAGAGGGCAAGGGTGACACAGAGAGGGCAAGGTTGACACACGATAGTGGCTGCCACGGAGAGGGAAAAGGAGGACAGACTTGACACAGAGAGGACAAGGGTGACACAGAGAGGACAAGGGTGACACAGAGAGGACAGGGTTGACACAGAGAGGACATGGTTGACACAGAGAGGACAGGGTTGACACAGAGAGGACAGGGGTGACGCAGAGAGGACAGGGGTGACGCAGAGAGGACAGGGGTGACGCACAGAGGACAGGGGTGACGCACAGAGGACAGGGGTGACGCACAGAGGACAGGGGTGATGCAGAGAGGACAGGGGTGACGCAGAGAGGACATGGGTGACGCAGAGAGGACAGGGGTGACACAGAGAGGACAGGGTTGACACAGAAAGGACAGGGTTGACACAGAAGAGGACAGGGTTGACACAGAAGAGGACAGGGTTGACACAGAGAGGACTGGGTTGACACAGAAGAGGACAGGGGTGACGCAGAGAGGACAGGGGTGATGCAGAGAGGACAGGGGTGACGCACAGAGGACAGGGGTGACGCACAGAGGACAGGGGTGACGCACAGAGGACAGGGGTGATGCAGAGAGGACATGGGTGACGCAGAGAGGACAGGGGTGACACAGAGAGGACAGGGTTGACACAGAAAGGACAGGGTTGACACAGAGAGGACATGGTTGACACAGAAGAGGACAGGGTTGACACAGAAGAGGACAGGGTTGACACAGAAGATGACAGGGTTGACACAGAAGAGGACAGGGTTGACGCAGAGAGGACAGGGGTGACGCAGAGAGGACAGGGGTGACGCAGAGAGGACAGGGGTGACGCAGAGAGGACACCCCCTTCTCTCTTAAGCAGCAGCAGCCAGCAGCTGACCTCCACTGCAGCATCCTGTAGGGAGTGAGTGTGTGTGTGTGTGTGTGTGCTAGGGGGGAGATAACTCAGGGGTGCAGGGGAACATACCTGGTGGGGGGCATGCACAACACATTGATGCTCTCAGATGCTGGGCCACACTTTGCGCTGGAGCTTGCCTGCAGGACTGTGCTCCTCGTTGCCGGCATGCCATGGTTGGGAGGCTGGAGCTGAAAGGTGGGTGGAGCTGTCTCTGTGCACTGCTGCAGGAAGTGGCCTCTACCCGGATCAGCAGGCAGCAGGAGAGCCGCGCGATGTGATGGGGGGGGGGAATCACTGTGCCTGCTGCCGTGAACCTGCGCCCCGTGGAGGTTGCTCCCCCCCCCCCCCCCCCCCCCGCTTGGACTTCCCCGCTTGGAGTGCGAGTGCGGACCCGGGACGGGGGGATCACTGTGCCTGCTGCCGTGACTCTGCGCCCCCGTTGAGATTGCTCCCCCCCGCTTGGACTGCGAGTGCGGACCCGGCCGCGCTGTCATCCAGGCTCTGACAGACACTACAGGTACAGCAGTACCTCTAGTGTCTGTCTCCTCCAAGGCGGCGGCCATTTTTGGAGGGGCCGTCGCCATACAGTACATGGAGGCCTGTGTGCGGCACCGGAGCCGGCTGCAGCAGCAGCAGGGCTGTTAAAGAAGATGCACATAGCCGGCCCCATCCCAGCCTCTTCATACCGGCCCAGGGGGCATGTGGCACTCTGCCCCCCGGCCCAGCCCGCCCCTGCTTGGCGTGAACACAAAAATTATTTATGGCCTTGTCGAAGCTAGCCACGCCCCCTTTTTTACATGGTATCGGCTCTTTGTCTCACCATAACCCTATTTTGGCTCATTGCCACTGGTTGGTCGGCCACCCCTGCTCTATAATAATTGTCAAAGCCAAGAAACCGTTGCGTGGCTTTCAAGTTGGCAGGTCTTACCCATTTTACAATTGCGGTAGAGGAAAGAGAAGCACTCTCTTTTTACATTTTTTAAACAATTGCCTGAAGTTTTCCAGGATCCATTAAAAAACCCTTAGGGGAAATAATACATCCAAGAAAGGCCACCTTGTGTACTTCAAACTCACATTTCTCTAATTTTGCATAGAGATGATTCTCTCTGAGTGTAGCAAGGACAGCCTTGACATGACATCAATGTTCCTTGAGAGAATTGGAGTTAATCAGGATACACCACAACAAATTTTACAAGGAATTCTCGAAGAACGTCATTTATGAGATCTTGGAATATAGCAGGAGCATTGGAGAGGCCAAAATGCATAAAAAGGTATTTGTAGTGTCCCGAATGAGTGTTGAAGGCCGTCTTCCACTCATCTCCTTGTCGAATCCTAATAAGATTATATGCTCCTCTTAAGGCAATCTTTGAGAATACACTGGCCTTCCTGAGTTGGTCAAATAAGACTGAGCTGAGGGGTAATGGGTAAGAATTTTTTATTGTGATTTTATTTAGACCTCTGTAGTCAATGCATGGTTGTAAAGAGCCGTCCTTTTTCCCAATGAAGAAAAACCCCGGCCCCTACCACTGATTTAGAGGGTCTAATGAAGCCCTTCTCCAAATGTTCTTGAATGTATTCCTCAATAGCTTTTGTCTCGGGCAAGGACAACGTGTAGAGCTTCAGGAATAGGATTAATAACACAATCATATGTGCCCCAGGATACCAGATCTCCTGCCTTTTCCTGGGGCGTACAACGGAAAAGCTGCAATTTGCATGGGAACCTCAATATTTCCAGAAACCTCAGGTACTGCCCAGCGTGTTGATGCTGTTGGCAGTTCCTTTTCCAATCTTTGTTCCAGTATCCCCTTGTCAATCTTGATTGCCAACTCCATAAGAGCATCCAATGTAGCAGGAGAAGGATATTGGACGAGAAAGTCCTGAACCTGCCCTAAACGAACTTGGCTCCGGAGGGCCGGATCATTCCACCCACAATCATTGGCCCAATGGCGGATCTCATTGCAATACACCTCAGCTGAGTTTTTTCCTTGTTTTAAAGAGAGCAAATATAGGTCTCTGCAGATGCTACCCAATCATCATAGAGAATACCCACATTTTGAAAATAGGAATCTATGGACAACAAACTGTGGAGATCCTCAGGAAGACCAAAGGCCCAGGACTGAGGGTATCCTTGTAACAAAGAAACAATTTTCCCTACCCACTGAGTCTCAGAACCCAACGAGTATGGCCTGAGTTTAAAATACAGCTTGCAGCCCCCCCCCCCCCCCCCCCTTCTGGGTCAAACCCTCAATCTGATCAGCCAGGACATGGGCTGGGTCCATGAGGAATTAATAGCCTACGGTTGGTGGGCTGGTGATACTGTCACACCGGTACACAGGGCTGTAATGACTGAACGGCCTCTCAACGCGGCCACGCAATTTCCACCCTGCCCAGCAATCCTCCAGTCTCCTACGCCCAAAGACTTTACCTTTAGAAGCCGCCTTTCCAGGGTTAATTAGGTCCACTCCATACTCAGATGCCCCCAGGTCTTCCACAAAGACAAAGTGACTGTTGGAGGCTGGGCATGAGAAATTGTACACCGTGGTAAGTGCTCAGAAACCCACAGTCTCAAAGTGCAACGGTGCACCAGGTGTGTTACTAAAGTAATCACAAGGCAGAGTGCAGAGTGCAACCATGCAAAAAGTATAATAATCAACCAAATAGAATACTGTTTATAATGACAGAAGCAACAATGCATATGATGTTATAAGCAACTAAATAACAGAAACAATTACGGGCATGTACTTGATGAAAACCAGGTTGAGGAGTACTTGAGGTCAATAGTTATGCCATCTCTCTCTGAGGTGGACTCGGACCTGTTTGAAGCCCCGTTCACCAGGGAGGAGGTAGCGCAGGCAATCGCATCTCTTCCGGCCTCTAAGGCTCCTGGAAGGGATGGAATCCCTGCTGAAGTCTATAAAAAATTTGCAGACTTCTTTGTTCCATACCTTACAGAGATCTTCAACATATTATTAGAATGGGGCTCCCTCCCAGATTCTATGTCAGAGGCACTGATTATATTAATAATTAAAAAAGACAAGGATCCCCTACTTCCGGAATCATACAGGCCAATCTCCTTGTTAAATACTGACGTCAAAATTTTGGCTAGAATGCTTGCCACGCGGCTCAATACAGTAATAACCACCATAGTACATCCAGATCAATCAGGATTTATGCCTGAGAGAACTGTATCCCAAAATCTGCGGCGTCTATATTACCACTTACAGAGAGGTCAGTGCCTAAAGTCGGAAGCCTTGGTTATGTCTCTGGACGCAGCCAAGGCTTTTGATACAGTGGATTGGAACTATATGTGGGCGGTGCTTCGGAAACTGGCATTCGGCCCACATTTCATTAAATGGATTCAACTGTTATATGCATCTCCAGTGGCAAGAGTCTCTGTAAATGGGTACATTTCAAACTCCTTTAAATTGAAACGGGGCACAAGACAGGGTTGTCCCCTGTCCCCGGCTCTATTCTCATTAGTCATAGAACCTCTTGCATGCCAGATACGTGCAGATCCAGAAATAAAGGGTATTAAAATTGGGTATAGAGGAAGTTATAGCCTTGTACGCAGATGATGTACTACTTTTCCTTCATGATGCTGGGAAGTCGCTACAGCAAGCACTGGATGTGGTGAACAGATTCGGTGACTTTTCAGGTCTACGAGTCAACTGGGACAAATCGAGCATACTACCAATATCGGGGCACATACCTATAGATCAGCACACCACCTCCCCACTAAAATGGGCCAAGAAAATTAAATATTTAGGTATATGGATTACCCCCTGCCCAAAGAGCTATGTGGACCTCAATGTTCATCCAGTCACAGATAGTTTTAAAGATCGTATGCACACTTGGAAAAAGCTACCCATGACACTCACGGGGCGTATAAACATGTTTAAAATGGTAATACAGCCAAAATATCTATACATCTGGCAGAACTCGCCCATATATATCCCAAAGACAGTGTTTACTGCAATAGAAAAACTAGTGATCTCCTTTATATGGAATGACAAGTCGCCACGTATAGCAATCAAAACGCTATACAATCCTAAAAATCAGGGCGGCTTGGCTCTTCCAAATTTAAGAAAATATTACATGGCAGCTCAAGCGGCACATCTGGTGGGCTGGGCTAAAAACTTAAAGGACCCCTTATTACAAGCATATCTCGAAGAACAGGTAGGCCAACGGGTTTCCCCACTGGCACTGCTCCTGTCAGGAACTTCTACATATAAACTTCCCCCCATTCTTCGTCAGGCTGTGTTAATATGGAGAACTCTTCATTCAACAGATGCATGGTCAGGGATAGACACTGAAACACCATTGTGGTACAATAAAAAATATAAAGAGCTAGAAAAACTATCTCCCAACAATATATGGTACCAAAATGATATTATAGCTATTGATCAAATCTACACTAATGGGTTATTTAAGACCTTCGAACAACTACAAGGAGAATTTAATTTGGCAAATGAATATTTTTTTAGATACCTACAACTAAGGCATGCAATTCAAGCCCAATTTGGGGGGCTTAAGATAGAAATATCTGAATCTCCGATAAAAAAAAATGCTACAAAGAACAGGTAATAGAGGTCGTGTATCTAGCCTATATAATTCTCTAAATATATGTCACCATCTACCCCCAATGGAGAAATTAAAAATAAAATGGGAGATGGACCTGGGCTCAATAACGACGGAAGACTGGGAAGTCGTATTGGGGTCTATTAAGTGGGCAACCTCTTCGGTCAGATATCAACAAATACACTATTTTACACTTCATAGAATATATCGTACCCCACTGGGGATGCATAGGGCTGGAATAAGAGAGGATGATAGATGCCCGAGGTGCAAGGCAATAGAGGCCGATTTCCTCCATATGATCTGGGCCTGCCCAAAAATATATTCCTTCTGGGAAAATGTTTGGAATGACATTAGGATGATAACGCCAGCAATAACTCAACTAAATCCCAGAACTTGTCTGTTGGGTTTAGAAATAGGGGGGGATCACTCACCAATGCTCTATTCCTTTGTTACTAGTCTAATCACAATGGCGAAAGTGATGATAGCCCGAATAGGGTTTTCAACTAAAAGCCCAGCATTGGCAGGGTGGAGAGCATTGGTTAGTGAAACGATGAAGCATGAAAAACATATGTTCTACACAAGAAATACAAAAAAAAAATTTCATGATAAATGGGACAGATGGCGCGAACACTATCTAAGTTGGCAAGAAGTTGAGCAGGAGGAGTTAGTAACTTGAGTGAAAATATTGTTAAGGTCCTAGGAAAAGGTTCGACTAGCATAAAGAGAAGCAAGTACACCATAGACTTCTGTAAGGCACAAATGACACAAGAGTTAGATAAATATATAACTCACAATAAGGAAGCAAAAATGGAACAGAATAGGAGAGGAAGTGGAAAAAAGGAAAAGGAATGGATATAGAATAATAATAATAATAAATAAGGAAAAAATACACAAATAAAAAGACACAATAGTTTGCACAAATTATATTGGAAAGATCAGATGACCTAAAGCAGGGGTGGGGAACCTTTTTTGTGCCAAGGGCCGTTTGTATGGGGAAAAAAAATCCTTCGGGGGCCATATTTAATAATTTCTCTTACAAATTGTCCTGCTGCAGCCATCCCACGCTCCGGCGGCTGCCGCTGAATAGGACTGACAGTCTCCAGCTTCTGTTGATTAAGAGGAATCTCACGAGAACTACTGACCTCTCGCGAGAATTCCCCTGTACTTGACTCCCGGCAAAGCTGGCAGGCGGGTGGGAGGGCCACTCAGACCGGCTACGGGGGCCGCATACGGCCCCTGGGCCTGAGGTTCCCCACCCCTGACCTAAAGGGACGGGATTGTTTTTTTTTTTTTTTTTTTAGGGAGGGAGGGGTTTATTGTAATTGTCAGATGTATTGTAAAGTAAGATGTCAAGTGTTGCATGTGATAATGTCAAGGTAATGTGCTAAATGTTAATGTAATGTATGCTTTTTTATATGCAAAATTGAAAATAAAGAAAAGTGAATTAAAAAAAAAATAACAGAAACAATTTACTCTTTGCAAGCCACAATGCATAAGGCAGTGGTTCCCAAATTGTGTGCCGTGGCACCCTGGGGGGCCTTGCAGGGGTGCCCTGGGTTGGTGGTCCATGACCAGTTCAAGTTTTTTATGTACAGAATAATAGTCAAATTGTGAACAAACCAAAGGGAATCCTTCCCATTACCATATAACTGATCCTAAGGATGAGATATAAAAACATTTTATTTACCTGAGCCGAGTATTGCGCCTGGTGTGTACATCATGTCCTCTTGTGTTTTGCAGGTAAATTAACTATGATTGTAACCGAGTATATGGAGAATGGTTCCCTGGACACATTTCTCAGGGTACGTATATATGTACATTTACCACAGAATTAATAGATGTTCTGTAGGGATCACTTGGCAGTGGCGTAAGTTTGTTCCAGTTGCCTGGAGGCAAGATAAAAATTGGTGCCCTCCCCCACACTTTATATAAAAATATGTTATAGATATGATGTTGAAAATAACGAGAGTGACTTCTATCCCTGTTAGGAGGGGGAGTCAGCCACAGAATCATTATAGACAGCTTTCAATTAAGTGATTCAAACATGCAGGGTAGAAGAGGTGCCCCCTTGGGAGCAAGGGCCCGGCGGCAGATGACGCCATTGCCTCCCAGAGTTCTGCCTTGGTTATACAAGGAGACTTCACCTCGCAGATATAGCTGTAGTAAGCCTGTTAGGGAGGTGGACACAGAATACTGTAGAATGTAGATGGTCCTTTATTACAGAGCCGTGATGGACAGTTCACTATAATCCAACTGGTGGGCTTGCTGAGGGGCATCGCATCCGGGATGAAATACCTGTCTGACCTGGGCTATGTCCACCGGGACCTGGCGGCTCGTAACATCCTGGTGAACAGCAACCTGATGTGTAAAGTGTCTGACTTTGGTCTGTCGCGGATACTGGAGGATGATCCTAATGCTGCTTACACGACTACAGTGAGTAATCCTGGCGTGCCTGTGGTTACCCTGGATGCTCCCTGGCTAACGTATGCATTTACCCCTGTGGTAGGGGCCCATTTATCTGGGCTATAACAATATTGCTGCTATAACAGGTGTTTTCAGGGGTTTATAGGTTTCTATGGGGAATACAATGCTGCCATATGTTCCAATTACCCATACATACCAGGTGTGGACACTGCGGCCCCTGTAATAAATACACATAAACTTCTTCTCTTTAGGGTGGTAAGATCCCCATCCGCTGGACAGCGCCAGAAGCCATCACCTACCGTAAGTTCTCCTCCGCCAGCGATGTGTGGAGTTACGGCATCGTCATGTGGGAGGTCCTGGCGTATGGAGAGAGACCGTACTGGAACATGACCAACCGAGATGTGCGTACTCCAGCATCTTATCACTGAGATCCACCTTATGTGTTATAGGGACATCAAACATATTGATGATTCATATACTTTACATAATTACATATGACTGGGAGGTCCAGGGTCCATTTATTACTGGGTTCTGCATTGGGTGTAGCCACTACTGCATAGGGTACGAGGTAGCCCCACTTTTATTATGTTCAGCTGTTATCTAAACACACACACACACAAATACATACATACATACATACATACATTCCCAGCAGTAACATAAAAATATTGTATTTTAGGTGATTAATTCGGTTGAAGAAGGGTATCGCTTACCTGCCCCCATGGGGTGCCCCACGGCATTACACCAGCTCATGTTGGATTGCTGGCAGAGGGACCGTAATGAAAGACCTCGCTTCTCTCTAATTGTCAGCATTCTGGACAAACTCATCCGTAACCCGGAGCACCTCAAGCTGAGTGCCACCGTCAACAGGTAGCAACTGCACTCCAACACTTTACTAAGAAACCTATTTTATATCATGAGAACAAAGGAGACTTACCTGTAGGCATAGTTTCATAGTATTGTTCTTCCCACCCACCATGTACATTACATAGTTACATAGGATTTAAGGCTGGATAAAGACTCACATCCATCCAGTTCAACCTTGGTGTATTAGCTTCCTCCATTGCTATAAGTAGTGCTGATATATTGATAGCAGTACTACTTACTGCACAGCATTCACACATTACAGAGAGCCCTGGTCAACAACTGACCCCCCCCCCCTCAACACCTGGGAAGGAAGCAGATGGAGAATCGTCCACAGTGCGTGTTGCATGGTCCCCGCTGGCTTGGTAGGTCTGAGCATCATCTCTGAGATCTGCATCAATTCTAGAGGCTTATGTTGGGAAAAATGATTGTCTTGTGGGATTTTGTCCCAGGAGACATACAGAATCCCCCCCCCCCCCCCCCCCCCCAAGCAGGACTTATTATTCATATTTACATAGAGCAGAGGAATAATCTCCTTCTGTGTCTTACATCACAAGAACTAACGTAATGACTAAGAAGAGTTCTATGTAGGACAAGACAAACCCTTCATCCATTAAGTGTTTTATTAGACAGTAATTACCAGAATGAGAACAGAGAGACCATAAATAGAATCAGTTAATCTATTGTGCAACATAAATAGATTACAGTAACACACATGATGGTCTCACTGTTCCTCATATATAATTTACAGTACAGACATCTTCCTTCATGTGTCCCTCCTACAGTGACAAAATGCTGATCCCTATCTATATATGTCTATTCTCCAAAGCTGTTCATTTCTTCCATCATAAAGATCTCTGTCCACCATAACGGGTCACTTCTTCCTTCATATAGCTTTCTGTCCACCATACCTGGTCACTTCTACCATCATATAGGTATCTGTCCACCATAACGGGTCACTTCTACCATCATATAGATCTCTGTCCACCATACCGGGTCACTTCTACCATCATATAGCTCTCTGTCCACCATACCGGGTCACTTCTACCATCATATAGGTATCTGTCCACCATAACGGGTCACTTCTACCATCATATAGATCTCTGTCCACCATAACGGGTCACTTCTTCCTTCATATAGCTTTCTGTCCACCATACCGGGTCACTTCTACCATCTTATAGGTATCTGTCCACCATAACGGGTCACTTCTACCATCATATAGATCTCTGTCCACCATAACGGGTCACTTCTTCCTTCATATAGCTTTCTGTCCACCATACCGGGTCACTTCTACCATCTTATAGGTATCTGTCCACCATAACGGGTCACTTCTACCGTCATATAGATCTCTGTCCACCATACCGGGTCACTTCTACCATCATATAGCTCTCTGTCCACCATACCGGGTCACTTCTACTATCATATAGGTATCTGTCCACCATAACGGGTCACTTCTACCATCATATAGGTATCTGTCCACCATAACGGGTCACTTCTTCCTTCATATAGCTTTCTGTCCACCATACCGGGTCACTTCTACCATCATATAGGTATCTGTCCACCATAACGGGTCACTTCTACCATCATATAGATCTCTGTCCACCATACCGGGTCACTTCTACCATCATATAGGTATCTGTCCACCATAACGGGTCACTTCTACCATCATATAGGTATCTGTCCACCATAACGGGTCACTTCTACCATCATATAGGTATCTGTCCACCATAACGGGTCACTTCTTCCTTCAAATAGCTCTCTGTCCACCATACCGGGTCACTTCTACCATCATATAGGTATCTGTCCACCATTCTGGGTCACTTCTTCCTTCATATACCGTAGATCTCAGTACACCATAACAGGTCACTTCTTCCTTCATATAGGTATCTGTCCACCATACTGGGTCACTTCTACCATCATATAGATCTCTGTCCACCATACCGGATCACTTCTTCCTTCATATAGATCTTAGTACACCATACCAGGTCACTTCTTCCTTTTAAAAATAGATCTCTGTCCACCATACCAGGTAATTTCTTCCTTCTTATAGATTTCTGTCCACCATACCAGGTAATTTCTTCCTTCTTATAGATCTCTGTCCACCATACCGAGTCACTTCTACCATCATATAGGTCTCTCTCCACCATACCGGGTCACTTCTTCTTTCATATAGCTCTCTGTCCACCATAACAGATCACTTCTACCATCATATAGGTATCTGTCCACCATACTGGGTCACTGCTACCATCATATAGATCTCTGTCCACGATACCGGGTCACTTCTACCATCATATAGGTATCTGTCCACCATTCCGGATCACTTCTTCCTTCATATAGATCTCCACCATACCTGGTCACTTCTACCATCATATAGGTTTCTGTACACCATAACGGGTCACTTCTTCCTTCTTTTAGGTCTATGTCCACCATACCGGGTCACTTCTACTATAACGGGTCACTTCTACCATCATATAGGTCTCTGTCAACCATACTGGATCACTTGTTCCATCATATAGATCTCAGTCCACCATACCAGGTCACTTATTCCTTCTTATAGGTCTCTGTCCACCATACCAGGTCATTTCTTCCTTCTTATAGATCTCTGTCCAACATACCGGCCCTCTTTTACCATCATAAGATCTCTGTTCACCATACCCAGTCACTTCTACCATCATATAGGTCTCTGTCCACCATACCGAGTCACTTCTACCATCATAAGATCTCTGTCCACCATACCGGGTCACTTCTACCATCATAAGATCTCTGTCCACCATACCGAGTCACTTCTTCCTTCATATAGATCTCAGTCCACCATACCGGGTCATTACTTCCTTTTTATATATATATCTCTGTCCACCATTTCTTCCTCCAATCTAGTGTTTGTCTATTTGCTTGGTTCTCATGAACCCAGTTCTGGATTATTCAGCTCCATCATCAAGTTAACCTGTGTCTCTCCCTCTAGATTCACCCACCCACGGCTGGACAGAGGACTGTTCGACTTTGCAAGCTGTGCCACAGTGGATGCCTGGCTGGATTCCATCAAAATGGGCCAGTATAAGGATAACTTTGTGATGGGTGGATACTGTACACTGGGAATGGTGATGCGGATGAATATAGAGTAAGTACGGTAGCTTAATAAGGTGCAACATAACACTTGATACTTATTTGACAGCAATGAGATAATGATGAAATTCAGGCTGCCAGTCATTATAATTAGCTGGTAACTAGGGATGTGCCACTCTTGTAATGGTCGTATTAGGAAAACATTAGCATGAAAGCTGTGATGTGGAGACCTCGCTGATGCGGAGACCTCGCTGATGTGGAGACCTCACTGATGTGGAGACCTCACTGATGTGATGACCTCACTGATGAGGAGACCTCGCTGATGTGGAGATCACGCTGATGTGGTGACCTCGCTGATGTGGAGACCTCGCTGATGTGGTGACCTCGCTGATGTGGAGACCTCAATGATGTGGTGACCTCGCTGATGTGGAGACCTCGCTGATGTGGAGACCTCGCTGATGTGGTGACCTTGCTGATGTGGTGACCTCGCTGATGTGGTGACCTTGCTGATGTGGTGACCTCACTGATGAGGAGACCTCGCTGATGTGGAGACCACGCTGATGTGGTGACCTCGCTGACGTGGTGACCTCGCTGATGTGGTGACCTCGCTGTGTGTTGGTGACAAATCACTGAATTCTCGCCTCTTGTACCAATGGTGGACTGTTACTAACTCCATAGTCTTCATCGTTTTCTATTAGGAACATTCATGGTCTCGGAGGTTCCCCTGTTTCTTTGTGACTTTATATGGGATGTAGATGTTATTATATGGTACTTACCTGGGGATGTAGATGTTATTATATGGTACTTACCTGGGGATGTAGATGTTATTGTATGGTACTTACCCGGGGATGTAGATGTTATTGTATGGTACTTACCCGGGGATGTAGATGTTATTATATGGTACTTACCTGGGGATGTAGATGTTATTGTATGGTACTTACCCGGGGATGTAGATGTTATTGTATGGTACTTACCCGGGGATGTAGATGTTATTGTATGGTACTTACCCTGGGATGTAGATGTTATTATATGGTACTTACCTGGGGATGTAGATGTTATTGTATGGTACTTACCCGGGGATGTAGATGTTATTGTATGGTACTTACCCGGGGATGTAGATGTTATTGTATGGTACTTACCCGGGGATGTAGATGTTATTGTATGGTACTTACCCGGGGATGTAGATGTTATTATATGGTACTTACCTGGGGATGTAGATGTTATTGTATGGTACTTACCCGGGGATGTAGATGTTATTGTATGGTACTTACCCGGGGATGTAGATGTTATTATATGGTACTTACCTGGGGATGTAGATGTTATTGTATGGTACTTACCTGGGGATGTAGATGTTATTATATGGTACTTACCCGGGGATGTAGATGTTATTGTATGGTACTTACCCGGGGATGTAGATGTTATTGTATGGTACTTACCCGGGGATGTAGATGTTATTGTATGGTACTTACCCGGGGATGTAGATGTTATTATGTGGTACTTACCCGGGGATGTAGATGTTATTATGTGGTACTTACCCGGGGATGTAGATGTTATTATATGGTACTTACCTGGGGATGTAGATGTTATTGTATGGTACTTACCCGGGGATGTAGATGTTATTGTATGGTACTTACCCGGGGATGTAGATGTTATTGTATGGTACTTACCCTGGGATGTAGATGTTATTATATGGTACTTACCTGGGGATGTAGATGTTATTGTATGGTACTTACCCGGGGATGTAGATGTTATTGTATGGTACTTACCCGGGGATGTAGATGTTATTGTATGGTACTTACCCGGGGATGTAGATGTTATTGTATGGTACTTACCCGGGGATGTAGATGTTATTATATGGTACTTACCTGGGGATGTAGATGTTATTGTATGGTACTTACCCGGGGATGTAGATGTTATTGTATGGTACTTACCCGGGGATGTAGATGTTATTATATGGTACTTACCTGGGGATGTAGATGTTATTGTATGGTACTTACCCGGGGATGTAGATGTTATTGTATGGTACTTACCCGGGGATGTAGATGTTATTGTATGGTACTTACCCTGGGATGTAGATGTTATTATATGGTACTTACCTGGGGATGTAGATGTTATTGTATGGTACTTACCCGGGGATGTAGATGTTATTGTATGGTACTTACCCGGGGATGTAGATGTTATTGTATGGTACTTACCCGGGGATGTAGATGTTATTGTATGGTACTTACCCGGGGATGTAGATGTTATTATATGGTACTTACCTGGGGATGTAGATGTTATTGTATGGTACTTACCCGGGGATGTAGATGTTATTGTATGGTACTTACCCGGGGATGTAGATGTTATTATATGGTACTTACCTGGGGATGTAGATGTTATTGTATGGTACTTACCCGGGGATGTAGATGTTATTGTATGGTACTTACCCGGGGATGTAGATGTTATTGTATGGTACTTACCCTGGGATGTAGATGTTATTATATGGTACTTACCTGGGGATGTAGATGTTATTGTATGGTACTTACCCGGGGATGTAGATGTTATTGTATGGTACTTACCCGGGGATGTAGATGTTATTGTATGGTACTTACCCGGGGATGTAGATGTTATTGTATGGTACTTACCCGGGGATGTAGATGTTATTATATGGTACTTACCTGGGGATGTAGATGTTATTGTATGGTACTTACCCGGGGATGTAGATGTTATTGTATGGTACTTACCCGGGGATGTAGATGTTATTATATGGTACTTACCTGGGGATGTAGATGTTATTGTATGGTACTTACCTGGGGATGTAGATGTTATTATATGGTACTTACCCGGGGATGTAGATGTTATTGTATGGTACTTACCCGGGGATGTAGATGTTATTGTATGGTACTTACCCGGGGATGTAGATGTTATTGTATGGTACTTACCCGGGGATGTAGATGTTATTATGTGGTACTTACCCGGGGATGTAGATGTTATTATGTGGTACTTACCCGGGGATGTAGATGTTATTATATGGTACTTACCTGGGGATGTAGATGTTATTGTATGGTACTTACCCGGGGATGTAGATGTTATTGTATGGTACTTACCCGGGGATGTAGATGTTATTGTATGGTACTTACCCTGGGATGTAGATGTTATTATATGGTACTTACCTGGGGATGTAGATGTTATTGTATGGTACTTACCCGGGGATGTAGATGTTATTGTATGGTACTTACCCGGGGATGTAGATGTTATTGTATGGTACTTACCCGGGGATGTAGATGTTATTGTATGGTACTTACCCGGGGATGTAGATGTTATTATATGGTACTTACCTGGGGATGTAGATGTTATTGTATGGTACTTACCCGGGGATGTAGATGTTATTGTATGGTACTTACCCGGGGATGTAGATGTTATTATATGGTACTTACCTGGGGATGTAGATGTTATTGTATGGTACTTACCCGGGGATGTAGATGTTATTGTATGGTACTTACCCGGGGATGTAGATGTTATTGTATGGTACTTACCCTGGGATGTAGATGTTATTATATGGTACTTACCTGGGGATGTAGATGTTATTGTATGGTACTTACCCGGGGATGTAGATGTTATTGTATGGTACTTACCCGGGGATGTAGATGTTATTGTATGGTACTTACCCGGGGATGTAGATGTTATTGTATGGTACTTACCCGGGGATGTAGATGTTATTATATGGTACTTACCTGGGGATGTAGATGTTATTGTATGGTACTTACCCGGGGATGTAGATGTTATTGTATGGTACTTACCCGGGGATGTAGATGTTATTGTATGGTACTTACCCTGGGATGTAGATGTTATTATATGGTACTTACCTGGGGATGTAGATGTTATTGTATGGTACTTACCCGGGGATGTAGATGTTATTGTATGGTACTTACCCGGGGATGTAGATGTTATTGTATGGTACTTACCCGGGGATGTAGATGTTATTGTATGGTACTTACCCGGGGATGTAGATGTTATTATATGGTACTTACCTGGGGATGTAGATGTTATTATATGGTACTTACCCGGGGATGTAGATGTTATTATATGGTACTTACCTGGGGATGTAGATGTTATTATATGGTACTTACCCGGGGATGTAGATGTTATTATATGGTACTTACCCGGGGATGTAGATGTTATTATATGGTACTTACCCGGGGATGTAGATGTTATTATATGGTACTTACCTGGGGATGTAGATGTTATTATATGGTACTTACCCGGGGATGTAGATGTTATTATATGGTACTTACCCGGGGATGTAGATGTTATTGTATGGTACTTACCCGGGGATGTAGATGTTATTGTATGGTACTTACCCGGGGATGTAGATGTTATTGTATGGTACTTACCCGGGGATGTAGATGTTATTATGTGGTACTTACCCGGGGATGTAGATGTTATTATGTGGTACTTACCCGGGGATGTAGATGTTATTATATGGTACTTACCTGGGGATGTAGATGTTATTGTATGGTACTTACCCGGGGATGTAGATGTTATTGTATGGTACTTACCCGGGGATGTAGATGTTATTGTATGGTACTTACCCTGGGATGTAGATGTTATTATATGGTACTTACCTGGGGATGTAGATGTTATTGTATGGTACTTACCCGGGGATGTAGATGTTATTGTATGGTACTTACCCGGGGATGTAGATGTTATTGTATGGTACTTACCCGGGGATGTAGATGTTATTGTATGGTACTTACCCGGGGATGTAGATGTTATTATATGGTACTTACCTGGGGATGTAGATGTTATTATATGGTACTTACCCGGGGATGTAGATGTTATTATATGGTACTTACCTGGGGATGTAGATGTTATTATATGGTACTTACCCGGGGATGTAGATGTTATTATATGGTACTTACCCGGGGATGTAGATGTTATTATATGGTACTTACCCTGGGATGTAGATGTTATTATATGGTACTTACCTGGGGATGTAGATGTTATTGTATGGTACTTACCCGGGGATGTAGATGTTATTGTATGGTACTTACCCGGGGATGTAGATGTTATTGTATGGTACTTACCCGGGGATGTAGATGTTATTGTATGGTACTTACCCGGGGATGTAGATGTTATTATATGGTACTTACCTGGGGATGTAGATGTTATTATATGGTACTTACCCGGGGATGTAGATGTTATTGTATGGTACTTACCCGGGGATGTAGATGTTATTGTATGGTACTTACCCGGGGATGTAGATGTTATTGTATGGTACTTACCCGGGGATGTAGATGTTATTATGTGGTACTTACCCGGGGATGTAGATGTTATTATGTGGTACTTACCCGGGGATGTAGATGTTATTATATGGTACTTACCTGGGGATGTAGATGTTATTATATGGTACTTACCCGGGGATGTAGATGTTATTGTATGGTACTTACCCGGGGATGTAGATGTTATTGTATGGTACTTACCCCGGGATGTAGATGTTATTGTATGGTACTTACCCGGGGATGTAGATGTTATTGTATGGTACTTACCCGGGGATGTAGATGTTATTGTATGGTACTTACCCGGGGATGTAGATGTTATTATATGGTACTTACCTGGGGATGTAGATGTTATTATATGGTACTTACCCGGGGATGTAGATGTTATTATATGGTACTTACCCGGGGATGTAGATGTTATTATATGGTACTTACCTGGGGATGTAGATGTTATTGTATGGTACTTACCCGGGGATGTAGATGTTATTGTATGGTACTTACCCGGGGATGTAGATGTTATTATATGGTACTTACCCGGGGATGTAGATGTTATTGTATGGTACTTACCCGGGGATGTAGATGTTATTGTATGGTACTTACCCTGGGATGTAGATGTTATTATATGGTACTTACCTGGGGATGTAGATGTTATTGTATGGTACTTACCCGGGGATGTAGATGTTATTGTATGGTACTTACCCGGGGATGTAGATGTTATTATATGGTACTTACCTGGGGATGTAGATGTTATTATATGGTACTTACCCGGGGATGTAGATGTTATTGTATGGTACTTACCCGGGGATGTAGATGTTATTGTATGGTACTTACCCGGGGATGTAGATGTTATTGTATGGTACTTACCCGGGGATGTAGATGTTATTATGTGGTACTTACCCGGGGATGTAGATGTTATTATGTGGTACTTACCCGGGGATGTAGATGTTATTATATGGTACTTACCTGGGGATGTAGATGTTATTATATGGTACTTACCCGGGGATGTAGATGTTATTGTATGGTACTTACCCGGGGATGTAGATGTTATTGTATGGTACTTACCCGGGGATGTAGATGTTATTGTATGGTACTTACCCGGGGATGTAGATGTTATTGTATGGTACTTACCCGGGGATGTAGATGTTATTGTATGGTACTTACCCGGGGATGTAGATGTTATTATATGGTACTTACCTGGGGATGTAGATGTTATTATATGGTACTTACCCGGGGATGTAGATGTTATTATATGGTACTTACCCGGGGATGTAGATGTTATTATATGGTACTTACCCGGGGATGTAGATGTTATTATATGGTACTTACCCGGGGATGTAGATGTTATTATATGGTACTTACCCGGGGATGTAGATGTTATTATATGGTACTTACCTGGGGATGTAGATGTTATTATATGGTACTTACCCGGGGATGTAGATGTTATTATGTGTTACTTACCCGGGGATGTAGATGTTATTATATGGTACTTACCCGGGGATGTAGATGTTATTATATGGTACTGACCAGGGGATGTAGATGTTATTATATGGTACTGACCCGGGGATGTAGATGTTATTATATGGTACTTATCCGGGGATGTAGATGTTATTGTATGGTACTTACCCGGGGATGTAGATGTTATTGTATGGTACTTACCCCGGGATGTAGATGTTATTGTATGGTACTGACCCGGGGATGTAGATGTTATTATATGGTACTTATCCGGGGATGTAGATGTTATTATATGGTACTTACCCGGGGATGTAGATGTTATTATATGGTACTTACCCGGGGATGTAGATGTTATTATATGGTACTTACCCGGGGATGTAGATGTTATTATATGGTACTTACCCGGGGATGTAGATGTTATTATATGGTACTTACCCGGGGATGTAGATGTTATTATATGGTACTTACCCTGGGATGTAGATGTTATTATATGGTACTTACCTGGGGATGTAGATGTTATTATATGGTACTTACCCGGGGATGTAGATGTTATTGTATGGTACTTACCCGGGGATGTAGATGTTATTGTATGGTACTTACCCGGGGATGTAGATGTTATTATATGGTACTTACCTGGGGATGTAGATGTTATTATATGGTACTTACCCGGGGATGTAGATGTTATTGTATGGTACTTACCCGGGGATGTAGATGTTATTGTATGGTACTTACCCGGGGATGTAGATGTTATTGTATGGTACTTACCCGGGGATGTAGATGTTATTATGTGGTACTTACCCGGGGATGTAGATGTTATTA